>NC_060213.1:25759833-26074166 GCF_021130785.1 Homalodisca vitripennis | reverse complement strand
AATAAAACAGCTGTTTTAATTTCAATATTACATTTGTAGAGAGCTTAACAGATTTTGTCTATTTTTCATGCGTTTTGTATGTAATTAAGGATTATTTTTTAAAGTTTGCGTTTGTCTATTATAGACTTATTTTACATCTTTCTCTTCGAAATTAAATTTTCTACAAGTACCGTGAAAAAATAATTTGTGTTTATTGTACATTTAACATAGTAAATCTGCTTTCAAAAACCTAAATGTAACTTGTTTTTCGGGACCAAGTTTCGCGTATTTCGTCACATATCTTAAAAATTACTGTAGCTACAGGTCTGGAAACGGTTTTATTCAATTTTTTCAGTTCATTTTACATAAAGTACGCTTAAATTGTACATCTTAATTAACAGCCAACAAATACCCGTAGGGCTTCGTTGCAGCAGGGGAACTGAAATTCAGACGAAATCTTTCACCCTGTATAACTTGGTAACTAAGCATTTTCGGACCTATGTTAATTAGACCTTTTTTTCTTATTTTGATGTGAGGAATCACGCCCTGACTTATGGGCACCTTTTTTCAGAACACCCTGTATATCATTAATACTAAAAAACTCTGAAAGTTCATAAAATGGGTTCTGTATTAACCAGTTATATAGCTTAGTTTTAAAAATATTTACAGAATACTTATTAACTAGACCTATTAATTTGTTATAAATCTTTAGGGAAATTAAAATATGACTTAAGACATACAGATGTATCACAGTAAGAAGTAGTTTATTTGTGAAGTATCAATTTTAGTTTCAATTTTTCCCAAGCAATAAGTACAATATTGAGTTTTTAGTTGTAGTTGTCACAAACCTGTCTACTGTCAGCTATGGAATAGTCAGGCTACCCTCATTTAACTTAGAATCAGCTACCTGGTCTTTGTTATTTGTTTTTGTTTCAAGGTTAATTTTTTGTAAATAGTGAAAAAAAACTGTCTACAATGATAGGAACGCTTATAACAACATAACTGTTGTTAACTGCTTACATGAAATATAATAAGAAACATATTCATAATAAGGCTTGGTCTACAAATCATCCAATGATGGTTTTGACATACTATTTTGATTTATTGCACATTAACCCTTTAACCGCCATGCCCGATACATAGCGCGCAACTCTAGTTTTGTGAACAACGTCACGTCCGAGATATGCCATGCAACTGTAGAACTGTAGTATTGTGAACAACTGCCGTACCTGAGTATACTTGTTTTCATTTTATCAGCTGTTTTGTTTTTGTTGTATAAGTCTTTGTTATATTGTCTTACTTGGTGTTCTATTATGTTAGAAATATCTAGAAGATAGAATCTTGTTGGTGGTGCAATCTTGTAGACGTTACTCAAACTACTTGGACACCACGTGCTTTGTTTCGTACACGAGTTCGGGAATGGTTACGTTGATTTGTTATGAGGTGTTTACCTATGTTTACTCGTAGATAGTTGTGTGATAGTGGTAATATGTTGTAATTATTTGACAAATTGACATTATTTGAGAAGTTTGTAAACATTGTTAATTGTTTACTCTACATATTTATTAAACTTTAAATAATGCGTTAAACATATTATGTAAAAAAGTCCTAAAAATGAGAACAAATACTCTGTGCTTGGGGGACACAATATGGAACTAAGTCTAGAATTCAGGTATCACAGCGAATCCAGGAATGCGTCGCGTCGGTAAAAGGATAAAATATATATTTAAACTCATACTTTATTAATTAATAATTAATCTGTATTGATTAAACAGTGATATTGTAACCTTCTTTATTGGAAACCGATATAAACCTGCACTGTTCTAACTGCTGCCGATAGATCACAGGAATAATATCTACACTACAATGTGGACTATCACACGAAACCACTCTGAAGGGTTGATTACAAATATTTAATCAACTGTTTTATTTATTTAATAATTGTATTACAGTTTCTGATATAAATTTTTCTTCACCTGTTGTTATCAGTAATCAGCTTTGAACACTAGTAATGAGACTTGTTCCTCCTGCAGGCAAGACGGAGAGCACGAACTTACTGCTGCATCACCTGACCGCCCTGAGCCAGAAGGGGAGTCAGGGTAGTGGCGTGGAACAGACGATCCTGAGCGCGGGGCCTGTGCTCGAGGCATTCGGCAACGCTAAGACGGCTCACAATAACAACTCCAGCCGCTTCGGAAAGTTCATACAAGTTAACTACAAGCAGAACGGGATGGTCCATGGGTCAGTCTTATTTGTGTTTTACTAAACTGTGTATACAGGGTGTAACGAAAAGGTTGGGCTGGTTATGCATTTTTAGATTCTACGTGTCATTCTGAGCTAAAAGTGAAGAATACTTTTTTCAATTTCCACTTCGTTTAGCAGCCATTTTGTTCTTTTTTATTAAAACAATTTTATCTTTATTTTTTTATGATTGTTACAAAACTTGTGGTAAACAGGTCCTTGTCAGAAGGTATATCATAAAAAATATTTTAAAATAAGTTTTAATATTTTCAAAATGGGGCCATTTAATTTTTGTTTTATGAATTATCTAATAAACCACTGTTTTTATCAAAATTTTATAAGACACAAAAAAGTTTTTAAATCATGTTTTGTTTCCAAAGATACCTCATTTATAAAAATCGGTTAAAAAATAACCATTTTATGGAAGGATTCATATTACACATGCAAACTAAATGGCCCATAATGACAGTATTTGATCAGCTGTTACTGTAATTAAAATGCAACATTGAAATTGACTATTGAACTTTTAACGTCTAATAAATGTAAACACAACCAAATTTAATTTAATTTATTACTATGTAAAGCAAGTTCTGGACTGAATTTATTATTACAGGTACATTGTATCAAGTGACATCATTTTCAATCTTGAATATTGTAAAATAAAGGTATTCTCATTACAAAACATTCAATGTTTTGTCACCAGGCCAGATATGACAAGGTTTTACTGTATATTTAACCCTGGATTGGTAAGGCGTCGTCTTGATGACGACGCAAAACAGCAGTTTGTGTGTACTGCGGAAAAAAACGGTTTGTTTGTTTTACGTGTCCGTTAGTGCCAACTCAGTTGACCTTGATCCGGGTGCGTGAGTGGAGGGGATAGGCGCTAGCCCTGTTGTATCTGTGCGTAAAGTGGTCTAGTAGTCACTCCGACGAACCCTTACCGTGTAAGTAAGTTTTAAGTTTATATTGCGTAGTTCTGTGGACGAATCCTTACTTGTTTCATAGAACGTTTGTTTGACGAAGCAATACTTCTTGTGTGTTAGTTACGTCGTCACAGTGACGAAACCGGTACATTGTTCTGTTTAAAATTATATGTTTACTGACCTGTGTAGTGTTCTTTGTGCGGTTGGTTTTTTTATTATTTCCTATCCAAAGTAAATATAATTTTTTGACAGGTTTCAAAATGAATTCTGATGAACTAAAAAGGCTACAGTGTATTGAACGTTACCTAAATGAGAACACTGACTCAGAAAGTGATGTTTTTCTGCCGACGATTGTGATGATAGACCATATTTTTTCGGGTTTAGACAATTGTAGTGATGATACAGATGCCGACCCTGATTACGAACCAGGTAGCGGGCTTAGTGATGATGAAGACTTAGTATGTATAGTAGAGGACTCAAAAAAGAATGAAGATGATGCTGTTAAAACAACGATTGAATTTGTAATCAGAAAATATTGTTATGCATCATCAGATCTTAAAGCTGAAAATTGTACTGCTGGAACTAGACCTCTAGCTGTAAACCAAGCTCCATTACCATCTCCTTCCTTCTGTTCAGACTATTGTGGCTCCACTCCCTGGTGCTGAAAACAGGTGAAGACATTGGAGTTGGATGAAGAAAACTCGGTTTCCGCAACTATTGAATGTGTAATTGAAACTTACTCTCGGGAATCACCACTTCCTACTGAAGCACCACTGGCCCCTACTAAAGCAAACACTACCCCCTACTGAAGCACCACTGGCCCCTACTAAAGCAACACCACCCCCTACTGAAGCACCATCGCCCCCAACAGAAGCACCATCGCCCTCTACTGAAGCAGCACCGCCTGCTGCTGAAGCACCACCACCTCCGGCCCTTTCTGCTAACCAGTCGCCTACGAGTAAACTTCCAGAATCGTCTCATCCAAAACACGTTGTCTGCCCTATTTCGTGTCATGAGAGGAAAAATGGTAAATTTTGGAAAAATATTCCTTCCCAACACAAACACCCGAGCCGCTGCCCGAAATGTTGTGCACATTCGTCAAGGTCCTACTGGTGACCGCAAGAAATAAAATAACTCCTTTACAATGTTTTTCTTTGTTTCTGACTGAACAAATTAAACAAATTATCACTCAACATACAAACGCTAACATACTAAGGCAGCAACAGAATTATGCTTCAATCACATCCACATGTTCTGAGACTCCAAACGAGGAATTTGATGCTTTTTTTAGGCATTCTTGTATTAAGTGCTGCTCAAAAAGGACAATCATCTTCATATTGAAGAATATTTAATAGCGAGTTTTGTGGGGAGAGATACAAAAGCAGCAATGAGTGCTAAACGATTTTCGTTTTTGTTGAATTGTCTTAGGTTTGATGCCAAAGAGACGAGAGAGGAGAGACAAGCAGAAGACCGCTTTGCTCCAGTACGAGAAATATGGGAACTTTTTTTCATTGCTTCTTGTAAAGAAAACTACAGACCTGGATCATACACTACGATTGGATGAGCAACTCCTTGCTTTCAGAGGCGGTTGTAAATTCCGCATGTACATGCCAAACAAGCCTGCAAAATATGGCATAAAATTAGTTATGATGTGTGACTCGGGAACCAAGTATATGTGTAATGCAATGCCTTATTTAGGCAAGAACACCACCCCACACGAGATGTTCCTCAAGCTCTATATTTCGCCAAAGAATTGATGAGGCCAATTTATGGGTACAAACCGAAATGTGACATTAGATAACTGGTTCACGTCCATCCCTTTAGCTGAGCAAATGTTAGCACCTCCTATATCTTTGACTTTGGTCGGGACATTGCGCCGTGACAAACCCGAAAGTACCTCCAGAAATGAAAGATCCGGGAACTAGAGAAAATTGGTTCTTCAATGTTTTGTTTTGACGGTCAGAAAAACCATGGTGTCTTACAAAACTAAGAACAAAAAAGTTGTTTTACTTTTTATCTACGATGCACGATCAACCCAGTATCAATAATAAAAGCAACAAGCCAGAAATAATTGAGAGTTACAACTCCACCAAAGGAGGGGTTGACTCCTTAGACCAAATGTGTTGTCAAATGTCGACCAGCCGAAAAACAAGGCGCTGGCCTCTTTGTTGTATTTTATGGTGTATTAAATATAGTTTTGGTTAATTCCTACGTTATATATGTTCATAACAAAGTGTCCAAAGGAGAAAAACCTATTCCAAGAAGGCAATTTGCAAAGGAACTCAGCTGTGAGCTTCTCCGTCCTTGGATGGAACATCGTTTGCAAATGACTAACTTAAGCAAACCTCTTCTTCAATCCATTGCGAGAATTCTTCATGTAGAAGAACCAGCAGCTCGTCCAGTTCCTGTCCAACAGCAAGGACGGAAAATATGCAGTTTCTGCCCTTCAAAAAAACGCCGGATGACAACTCACTTCTGCGAGCGTGTTACCGAGCGATGTGTGGAGAGCATCAAGGACAATGGTGCAAGGGAATGCACAATCTAACGTAAGTTACTGAAACTATTTACCTTGTGTAATATTTAAAACTTCTGTAAACAAAAAATTCATTTTTGTTAAAATAAAATAGTAAAAAATAATTGTTTTTCTTTAAAGTAGTCTCCCTGACGAAGCCTTTACCAGTATAGTAAGTTTTAGGAGCGTTACCAATCTAGGGTTAAGGAGCTAATGCTCAATATGATACACCTTAGGATGTATGTTTATAGATTTTAAAAGATTTATTTTGACCCCCAAGAAACAATTTTGATAGTCCTTATGTTTTACTTAAAAACGCCCTGCAACAAAACTTTGCACTGTCATATAGTTCATTGTCTTTGGAAATTTTCAATTAGCATGTTGAGTTGTCCCAAATTCAAGTCGTAATTCCTAGCAGGACCAGAAACATCTGCAACCACCAGTAACTAACTAGGACCTGTCTTTTGCAGTGCCGTTGTCCAAAAATACCTTTTGGAGAAGTCGCGGATATGCTCGCAGGGCCGCAACGAGCGCAACTACCATGTGTTCTACTACCTGCTGAAGGGGGCATCTCCGGAGGATAGGAAGAGTCTTCACCTGCGCAAGGCTGAGACCTACAACTACCTTAATAGGGTCAGTGCTTGCTGGTTTGTTAGAGAAGAAAGGGAGTTGGGATAGGTAGGATGGTGAAGTTTCTATTTGAGATGTATTTTCTAGAATACAAGGCTTGGACTGTAGATGTCTGTGTTTATGGGCTCAGACCCATGAGGGTTAGAAGTACCTGCAAACTCACTGAAGTTACAGTGAAGATATCACAGCGAATTCACTCTTACTTTTAGGTTGATAACTACATTATGACGGACTTTCTCAATGTTTCATTAATAGAGAAACAGAATGAAAGCATTTATCTAAAATTTGTGCCACAATTTATTTTGTCACTTGTTTCTGATATTTGTTGTACATTTTTGTTATTGGTGTGATTGATGATGTAACAGGATAAGTAGACATTTGCCCTTGTTGAATATATAATGTAACAAAAAAAAATACAGAAACATTATTTAATGAACTGATATTGTTTTTTTGTTGAAATTTCAAGATTGGTATCTGTTTGGATTCACGGTTTATTGGATTTTAGAATTGGAAGGTGCATTATTAAAAGTATTACCTGGCGATTTGCAGAGCTTTAAAATACTTGTTATTTTCAATGCCTTTCAGATTTAATATTTTATATAACCACAGTAATTTCCTTCTTGAGAACTCATATTTACAATGATGTTTATTTGTAAAAATTCATTTAAGGATTAATTAAAACATACCTTTTCACATTTTCAGCTAATGTGCTCTTATATAAAATACAGTTTTAAGAATATACATAGAATAATAGTTTTTCAAAATTATACATCTTAATTTAAAATTTTAAATCAATGCAAAAATAAGCAACGATTTCATAAATATCTGTTCTTCTGTAGTAAAGTGAAGTGTTCCAAGTGATACATCATTACAGTGTGTTTAAATAAACCTCAACCCTCACTGTGTAGAGTGGCTGCTATGTGTTGGAGAATGTGGACGAGGACCACGAGTTTTCCCGGCTCAAGCAGAGTATGGAGATGGTGGGCTTCACACCTGAGAAGCAGCGGAGATTGTTTGCCGTCTTGTCTGCAGTGCTACTGTTAGGTCAGTGCCTGAGCTTTTTTTCACTCGCATTTAATATATGGAATAACATTGTGGGGCAATAGCAGTGGTGTACAAAAAGCTTTTAAATGGCAGAAAAAGTAGACCTGAAAGAGAAACATGTGTACCAATTTTTAAGGAGCTCAAAATAATGACAATTTCAAATTTTTATGTTTATTATTGTTTATCCTTCAGACAGAGATTTATATTAAGAAAATGGTTAATTATTGTAAATCTGACTTCGTCAATTGCACAATGTGTTGAAAGACAATAAACATTCTTGATTCTTGAAATATTTTAAACTAGTTAAATTTGTTAATGCATTAAGTACTATCACAAATTTGATTTTTGCACAGCTATGATTATTTTTTTACCATTTTTATGTTTCTAGGCAATGTGGAACTGCAACCGCGCAAATCTGTATACCATCATGATGAGGCGGTGGTGGTGGCGGTACGTAATACAGAAGTGGTCAGCATCATCTCCCAGCTGCTGAGGGTGAAACAGGAAACTCTACTGGCTGCCCTCACAGCCAAGCGGGCAAGAGCCTCAGGAGAGACCCTCATCATCAACTATAGGCTGCCAGAGGTACGATCTCCATAAGAGTAAACCCATTGATCAGCCTCATTGCTGATATACAGGGTGTAACAAAAAGGTTGGGCTGGTTATGCATTTTCTGATTTTATGGGTAATTCTAAGCTAAAAATGAAGAATAACTTTTTTTCCAAATTTCCACTTCATTTAGCCGCTTGCTGCCATTTTGTATTTTTTATTAACAAATTAATATATCTAAAACTAGTAAAGCTAAAAAAAACCAAATTTGACACATGATTTGAATAGGTCAGAGGAAAATTAAAAAAATAATTGTGTTATTTTCTTTAATGTTAACAAAATGGTCTTTTGATAGGTTTCAGCTGTTTTATATAAGTTATACAAATTTTAAGAGATACCAACAATTTTGCAATTTTTATAACTTATGTAAAACAGCTGATACCTATCAAAAGACAAAGTGTTTGCTGCTCACAGTTTGTGCAAGCGCACCTTTTAAGTGGTTGTGCTCGATTATGCCTTTACGGATTCCGTTAAAACAAGTACCGTTAAGAATTGTAATAAAACTGTCCAAATAGTTGGTGTTTTTTATAACTATACTGGTTTTTTGTTATTTGACTTTAAAAATTTTCAACAGGCGCCATTTTGTTAATATTAAAGAAAATAACAACTTTTTTTTCTCTCTTACCTATTCAAATCTATGTGCGACATTTGTTTCTTTAGCTTTACTAGTTTTAGAGATATTAATTTGTTAATAAAAATAAAAGATGGTGGCTACTCAAGTAGAAATTGGAAAAAGTTATCCTTAATTTTTTGCTTAAAATCACAAATAGATTTTTAAAAATACATAGCCAGCTCAACCTTTGTGTTACACCCTGTATATTCTCAGATTCAGTTTTAACGACAAGAACAAGAAGTATGTGTCTAAGAAGGTGATGACGCTAGTAATATCAATGTTTTCCAGCGCACAGTCACACAGTTCTTTTAAGAGTAGAGAGTTTTCCTTGAAAATGGAAGCAAATGATCCTTGGTGGTCCGTATTTTTACCTTTTTTGTTTATGTAATTACGTGCTTGATACTTATTCTGATCTGACCTGTACTGCAGGCTATAGCAGCACGGGACGCCATGGCCAAGTGTTTGTACGGTGCTCTGTTTGACTGGATTGTGCTACAAGTCAACCATGCGCTACTGTCTAAGAAGGACACACTTAGGGATCACCAGGGCAACTCCATCGGCGTCCTCGACATCTTTGGCTTCGAGGATTTTGGGCCCTACAATAGGTAAGGTTTATGTACTTTATATTTCATCAAATATGTTCTTCTTCTAGTTTGAAATAAATGTTTTACTACAGTTACATTAGTCTTTATTATTTACTAATTTAATCATCACAATACAATATCAAAACAAAAATTACGTATGCAGATCCCAAGATGGTGCCAACATAGTCAGTACATAAATACGTTCTCATGTCAAATAGTGTTGTCAAAATCCTGCTGAATTAATTGATATTGTGTTGTACAAATAAAATCAGATTGTGGTTTGACTTACCGACAGTTCTATATGTGTATAAAAAGAGGCCTGTTGTATTTGATTGTAAAGTTAAATCCTAATGAGGTTTTCGTCACTAATTTTAATTAATTTAATTAATCCAATTAATTTAATCCAAAGTTTAGTTTTACGAAATGTCTTTGTGAATCATGAGCCAATAATAAAAAACTGCAGAGGGCCAAATATTACTGAAATTTGAAAGCTAATTGTTAGCATGATATGTGGTTGTTGCAGTTTCGAACAGCTGTGCATCAACTACGCCAATGAACATCTGCAGTACTACTTCAACCAGCACGTATTCAAGTACGAGCAGGAGGAGTACCGCAAGGAGGGGATACGCTGGAGTGACATTGACTTCCTGGACAACACAGCGTGTCTCCAGCTGATCGAGGCGAAGCCGAGTGGGTTGTTGTGCGTGCTTGACGACGAGTGCAAGTTAGTACCTTCTATTTTGCTGTTTAAAAGATTCCTTTTGTAACCACCTATCCCAGTAAGTTTTAATGGAATGGCTTAGGAAATAATAAGGGCGATGTAATGGTGGTGTGATATTGCAGGTAATCAATGGGATCACTTTATTTGCTCGTATGACTTATGGCATTGAAAGCTTAGTTCAGCATGAATTGTAAATACGAGGTGGTATCAGAAAGTTCCCGGACTAGGTCTACTAATTTTTTTTTTCTTACCTGGACTGTTGGCTGTTATCCCCTTCGAAATAAGCTTCATTTCAGTTGATACAAAGAACTCACCGTATTTCTACAACTGTGTGGCGTTTGCCACTTTATTTTGTTGGCCGTTGGACGGGCCGGCACCAGTTTCCCTACAGCTGGTCGAGTCGTCCGTTTTTGCAGATGGTTAACCTCTACTTCTAGATGTTTCTGTGGAATTCTGCCTGTTTTGATTGGTTCTAGTTTTCAGGTTTCTAGATATCTGGAATTAGGTTTCTTGCCTTCTTCTCTTCAGGCTTCCGTAGGGCGAGGACGTCTTAGAGTTTTAGTGGTCGGAGTTTTATTATCAAAGCTGGCTGCCCACTCCCTCGACGAACCGGCACGGTGTTTTGGTGTTAATATCGTAGGGCCTACCTTCCAATCAACGTTTCACGACCTCATTTAATTAATTAGGGCCCAGTCGTTCCAAATTCAGTGTACAAATTTGTTGCAACTGGAAAGTGTAAAAAAAAAATAGCTTTTACCGGAAAGCTGTTGAGAATTTTCTGCTTTTTTTTGGTATGTCTTCAACACTGTCAAAACCATAACCTTTCATATGTGTTTTCATTTTTGGGATGAGAGAAAAGTCACAAAGGGCTAAATCTGGTGAATAGCCAAGATGTGGAACAGTAACCATGTTGTTTTTAGCCAAAAACTGTGTTCATGTTCATGGAAGCGTGAACCGGAGTCAGTCGTCTTCAACTGAAGTTCTGCCAGCCTTAAAACAAGCATACCACTCTAAAACCTGTGTTCTGCTCAGTGAATATTCTTCAAAAGCTTCTTGAAGCAATGCAAAAGTTTCCGTTGGTGATTTCTTAAGTTTAATGCAAAACTTGATGCAAGCCTGTTGCTTGAATTTGTCAGACATCACAAAATTCGCTACGTAATTATAATACACAAAAACAAAGTACAACTTGTAGACATAACCTAACTATTCACAACAATGAAACTCGGCGCATTGACTTAGTGGCTATTGCAGTATAGGCTTCTGGCGAGTACAGTCCAGAAACTTTCTGATACCACCTTGTATATTCTGTGTAGAGTGAAAATATTCTAGAGATTCAAAAGAAAAACATTTTTCTAATGCTGAAAAAGAAATAATTACGCGTTTTGAAAAATATGTCAATTAAAATGGTTTAGTTTCATACAATTAATGTTTGATTGCAGTGAATTTGTTAAATTTGAACGTGGCTGTGATCAACAAACTCTTCTAAAAATGTCCTTTCTCTCCCTTAAATTTTATTTTTCAACTATCTAAATATTGCTCTGAAAATTTCTTCACTCCAGGATTCAATTGAATCTAACACAAGATGTGAAACTTGAATAGCTTTTACTATTAGGGGAAGTCTCCATAAATTAGGTAACAAAGAATTGGTTCTGACTTCCCCTTCCACCCCTACTAATCTGGCTCTTTTAAGTTCGTAAAGATTTAGGTTTTTAAACCAGTGACATCATTCAGATAGCTTTTTTTTGTTACTTCTGGCCCTTGAGACAATATACATTGGGTTCATGGTCATCTCTATGTAAATGAATTACCATTGTCAATAATTTACTACATTATTATTTAGTCATTTCTAATTTTGTCTCATTATATCTTACAAATGACCTAACTGGCGAATTCTAACCATTTTGGCAATTCAGATAAATTACTGACTAAAATATTAAATTCTGTCTTTAACTTGTTTAACTTGCACTAAAAAGTTGGTTCATTCAGCCCTAATAATATGTTGTTAAGTATTTTTCTGTCATTATAATGTTAACATATTTTTTGTCTGTAGTTTCCCAGGTGCATCCAATGAAACGCTGCTGCAGAAGTTTAACCTGGTCCACAAAGACAACGCCTTCTATGAGATGCCACACAAGAGGGAACCAGCGTTCATAGTGAGGCACTACGCAGGGCGAGTCAAGTACCAGGTGAACTGTCAATTCATTTCATGTCATTTGATTCATCTGATTGTGAACCATTTTTAATAAATATGTCACTGGGCTCGTTATCTACAATCACTCCTTTTGCAATTTAGACATTGGTAATATACATGAACTATTCTTCAGTTTACCAAAGGACTTATTTTTTAAGTTTGACAAGGCTTGTGTTCATTTTTTTTTTTTTTTTTCCATTCTAGGGATTGCTCTAATATTGCCTGTTGTCTCCAATTGGTCTAAAATCGGATGACGGTATTCACCAGTAGATTTTTTAAGATAAATTATTAGGAGAAATTCATCTTTCCAGTGAATACAACGCTTTTTGCCTTTTTTGAACTTGATTCTCCACGTGCAATTCATTGTCTTCACTGCAGTTTTGTTTCAGTTATTTAGTAATGTTTCCTATTGCTATCCATTATCACAAAAAATTCAAAAATGTTACTGAATTTATCTGTTCACAATGTCACATTGCAAATTTTCAACAGATGTTCCTTTTTATATTTGTTTTAGTTTTGAACTCTGTAAAAGCAGCAAAACAACAAAGTAATTCAGGTTCAATTCGTTATGTAGAATTGAGTGAATCTGCTCAGTTGAAATGCTTGTGGTTTTTGCTAACTCATACACTTTCACTTATTTGTTGGCTAAAACCAAATCATTGACTTTTATCAACGAATTGCTGTATTAAAGATAATCTCAAAACTCCAGTATATGAACCATTAAGTTAAACTATTTTTTTTTACTTTGTGAGTGACTCTCATGTCTGAGTGGCCTAAACTTGTTGCCAGGTGGCGGAGATGAGGGAGAAGAACCTGGACTTGATGAGAACTGAGATGGTGGGAGTACTGAAGAACTCGAGTATGGCGTTTGTGCGAGAACTGGTGGGGGCCGATCCTGTGGCAGTGTTTCGGTGGGCAATATTGCGTGCGTTCTTCCGGGCGCACTTCGCTTTCAATGAGGCTGGCCGCCGCCACCGCCAGTTTAGAGGTAATCCATTCCATCCTGAGTACAATGATTCCTTAACCCTTTGCGATCGGTCGTCGACTATAGGTCAACCGCGGCAGTTTCGCTGAACGCTCGCATGTCGACAATAGGTCGACTAGATAATGTCACTGCTTGTTTGGCCATTTCTAACCTATTGCTGTTCGGTATTTGAGTTATTCATTACTTTGGACTTCTATTTTGGTTACGTGAATGCTACGTCGATCTTTATTCACGATATAGGAGGCATTGGAAGTGAAAATAGAAGACCAATACAACTGACGTGTGCACTTGCGTCGTGTTTACAAATATGGCTGGTCCAAGTACAAGTTTTATTGACGATGACGAAATATTAGATGATTGTGATAGTATTTTCAGTGAAATTAGTATCCAAAATGAAAAACAGATTATTGAAGAAGACCGTGATAGTGATTGTGAGTTGAATCATAGTGAAAATTCTTCTGAAAACATTGTGGTAAATGACGGTAACCTAGTCGCCGGTAACCTAGACGACGAAAGTGATGTGTTTGGATTGGAAACTTTAGGTAATGATGGGGAGGAATTTGATCAATTCGTGGATAATGTGATAGAAGTAGGACAAGGAGATGCAAATAACAGAGGTAGGCCTAGGCTACAAACTAGTAGACTAAGAGGAAGAGCTAGACATGTTACCCAAAGTAGGCCTAGGGCTGGACCAAGGCAAAATTATAATATATATATAATGTATTATATATAATATTATATAATATAATGAATAACGTGTATCTGATGAGATCCTAGTGCCTTTTCACCTGTATTCATGTAATTTTGGTTTATTACATATGTATAAAAAAATAAAAATTATGTTTTTATATTTTTATACTTCTTTTTTATATTTTTTAAATGTTACTTAAAGTTATAAAAAATACTATAAAATAATGTAAATATTCTTTTTAGGTTATTTAAATTGATATATAAAGAGAAAAAAATAAAAAAGTTGCAGAAAAAGGGATTTAAAAATTGCATTTGTGTATTGTCAAAGAACTGTACTCTAACAGAAATTAAATACGACCTGAGGACAGTCGAAGCAATTTTTATTGAGACCTCAAAGGGTCAAGTTAGTTTTCATTCATTACTTGTGGAATCCAGCATTATCTACGAGTATTTAAATGTTAAATTTTAGCTTTATTTATTTACATTCCAGCATTTCTGTCCTAAGTTAATCACGGAGCATGACAATGACTAATTTTATTTTCTAAATTAAGATAAATTAGTTTTTAACACTTAACACTAAAATAAACTATAAAGTTATGTGAATTGTCACTAACACTACAGAAATTAACTACCTGAAATCTGACGTTAACCACACTTGAAAATTTAAAATGTGTTTTCTAATTTAGATTTTTTTGTTTTAGTATGTACGTCATTACAATCAAACTTTTTTAATGAAAAATTTTAAACCTGCACGGCTGATCCTATATTGAATGATCTTGATTAGTGGTAATGGCTATAACACAGTATCTGCCGCAGTAAATTTATTAAACTCCTGTACAGTAACAGTCTAATCTTCTGAGACATATATTTAACACCTTTACTGCTGTACTACGTACACGTGTGCATACTACGTGATCTTGACTATTAATAACAACCACAATGCACCTAAAAATGCGTCTATCACAGTAATTTGTTTAATTCCGAATCAGCTGTCTGCTCAATGGCTTTTCAAGCACAGAGTGCAACATTGCATTGCTTTTAGTTGTGTTAAATTCCTCTTAACCCTTCGCACACTGCTAATAAATCCATAGATTTCCCCATAACGCCAAGACATCTATAAAATATATTTTTCTTTAAGTTCAAAGCTAATTTTTTATTATAAATATGCTATAAGAGGTAAATGCAAAAAAATTAAACATGAAATTTTTGTTTAAATTAGCATATTTATTGATAATAATCTAAAAATAACAATTTACTTTACTGTGAATAAGTTCAAATTCTTGGTGCAAACTTATAAAACTGATAAATTATATAAACTACTAGTTATTAGAGCATTTCCTTATCTAAGGTTTCACAGATAAATGGATATATTTGGTTATGGCTCTATATTACACACAAAATGGACAGTGCTAGACAAAGGGCACCCCCTCCCCCTGCCCAGGAGTGAATTTTGTCTATAAATACTTCTTTATCAACAGTGATAAGCATGAAGCATACACCTTCCATTTCAAAAGTCATTTTGTGAACTAAAAATGTCTCTGAGAGACACAATGTGTTATATCGGATATACTCATATTTGGCGTTTTGGTCAAAGTCTACCATTCTGATATATCCTTCTACGACTGGGAAGGGTTAAAATGACAAGAATTGTTTCATGTGTTGAAAATTAGTTCATAAACACAAGGCTTTTTGTGGTGAACCTGACATCACATTCTCTTTTTGAGTACATTTTTGATATCTCCAAACCATATAATAGACGTTATATACCCATAGAACTCTAGTAACAGTACATAATCAAAGAAACCTGAGATTTCTAAGACTAGTTTCCAGGCATTCAGAAAAAAATATGAATTTTTATTGTTGCAGATGGCACGAAACCCAGTCTCCACAACCGTTATAGGAATGAAAATCTCATCAGGTCTGTGCAGTTACTATTGGTGTTTTATACTTTAAGAACTATTATAACAAGACATGTTTGTAAAGAAAAGACAATTTTAATCCACATACTTAAACTAAGTTTTATAAAGATCAGGCTTTTAGTGTTATGCCCTTCAATGACTTACGAGAGACTAGGAAATTACTCACTGATGAAATACATTGCTAAATTTTAATATTCCGTTAACATAGAAAGGGCAGATGTGATCCCAAACTGTTCTGACCAGCATTCTTGACTGTGTGAGACATTTATTTGGAGAAATAATTTTCACTTTACGTTAACCCTTTTAGTGCCATTGTCTAAAACAATCAGACATCAGTAGTTTGGTCGTAGATTGCCAACATCTAATGTTTCAGATGTTTAGTGAGAAATTAATACATATATGTAAAGTATAAAAAATAAACTTATAATTTATACATTGCTTGGTGTAGAGCAAACTGGATAGCCGTAAATCCTTCATTATTTGCTAAGTTGAAACGTATAAATAAGCAATTTTGCCAATAATCCCTGCAATTGCTGATAGTAGATCCAATATATTTCCTATATTGGCCATTAGGTGTAATAGAAATAACACAATCAATTTCAATTTAATGAAATAGTTAACTTTTCCTAGCATCCTTATTATTTGTTGATAAAAATGCTTCACCATTAGCATAGTTACATTTGGGCATACTATTAACAAATTGAGTAATTTTTTACAGTAGTTTGCCATATATTTCTTGATTTTATATTAGTCATTTTTTCCTTGTATCAATAAGGATAGAGGTATCTTGATGCTGCCATTCAGACCACAATTTTTATAAGTCAGAATTATCGTAAGAGTCTATTTAACACCTAATTCAATATTTACTGGAATGATGATATTTATTGCACGTATTTATTCTTCCACATTACATCATAATTTTATGACAGGTGATTTGTCATGAAACTTAAAATACTAAACTACATTAAAATATAGCTTAAAATAAAATAACAATAAATATAATAAATGAAACAATATTAAAATGTGGGATATGTTTTACAAGAGAGCATGGTAACATTTAAAACAATTTTTTTTAACTAAATCATATTAAGGGCTTATATACATTCAATAAGTCTATACTAATTTTGAATTCTGGTTCTTTTCTGACTAATAAATAGGAACCCCTGTCAGCCAGTATCAGACTTAGCAAAAATCAGCTATTTTGTAATAGCTTATGTTACTCATTTGTAACCAGTGCTCATTTAATGATAAGAATGTCATCTGTTTATTATGATTATGTAAAAAATCTTAAAATCATCAATATTGTTCATGAAACCCTGAATGTTAAGATGAAAAAAAAACAATGTTTTTTATGGCTGATGATTTGTTTCTTTAAGGTGTCTGTTTCTTAAGCCCTGCTAATTGTTGTTATCAAATTCTCTCCCATAACATACTAATAATGCTTCCAAAGCAGTAACTGTTTCAATTTAAATTACTCATTTTAGTTGTGTATAATCTTAATAAATGTGTTTTAAAAATTGTAAAAATATTGAAAAAAATAAGTATACGTTTTTGTTGAGTTACTGTTTGAAGGTCACATTACTAAGACGTTTAATGTTTATCTTATTTGTAGTTCGTCCCCATTGTCAGATAGATGCCACAGTAATATTAGCTCTTTTAATCCTAAGTTTAATGTTAACAAAATTATTTGAGTTTGAAAACATGTGGAGAGAGATGCTTTTTAGTTCAATAAATGATTTTATTAAAAGAAAACAAATTGAAGCAGCTTTAAGTAAAATCTTCTTAAATATATCAGATTTCATAACGTAAAAAAATTGTAGGTAGATTTTGTATACATTTTCCGAAGATAACACAGTTTTGTGATCAGTTGTAATATAGCCATGATAAATTATTCTTATTTAGTATTTATATATTTTGGTAAAGAAAATACTAGGTATATAATTACAATAAGTACAGTCTAGAGCAAATTTTAAAGGCACATGGGAAAAATTTGTTTTAGTTGAAATATGTTGCATTGGAGACCTGCTTCTCGAACAACCTTAAACTAAATATTGGACGAATTCAGCAACAATTTGGTTTAAAAATTTTACACTAAATTCTAGGTGTCTAAGTGTAGCGACGTCTAAACAGTGTGTGTCGTGGCCTGCCTTAAGCTGTTGTGGCAGAATTCTCATATGCCAGAATGGGAGTGACTGATTGCGTGTTAACTCTTTGTCAATGTGCTGTTAATTTGTGAGCTTGAAATTCAAAAGCAAAAACGCAAAAAAAAAAATACTTTTATGAGACAAATTTATGCGTTGGAAATAATGTCCATTGTAATTATACAGGTTACCTTCTGTACACTGGAGCATGTTCAGGAGATGAAAATAAAAATTTTCCTCGTATAATCAAACACGGTTTCTTTCCGATCTACAGGTTAAAGTTAGTCCAAAATCACCATTCTATCATCAATCTGCAGAGCGAGTTCTTTCTTCTATAAGCTTAGTTATCTCAGTGACTCTTATACTACAAAAATCAACAGCCAAATATGTCATTTTGTATTGCTTTGTTACGAGTGTTGCGATAAAACGTGGATTTTGCAATTTACCTTAAGTTTATTTGTGCCTTACTACCACAGTACAGTAGCCGTTGGTAACCCCGTAAGAGTTTCATAAATTTCTTATGACTGGAATCAAATTTAACTCAGTAAAATACTTGGAACATTACGTTTTCTACTTTTCCGCTGTAATTTAAAAAGATTTTTTGAGGCAAATTACAGGATTTGGGACCTGTATCTTCAAAATAAAGAAAGCACAAGGGGATACTATGATCATGTTATCATCATGGGGATATGTGATCAATCTAGAGTACAATCATTTGAGGTTATTGTTAGGTTCATATGCTATCTTAATTGCAAATTTATTAAGAACTACAATTTCAAAACAAGTAGTCACTTGGTCAGAACGTGTCAGCTGTTGTCAAACCAAAATTTATATATTGTTGCAGTTTAGTTCTTGAACGGATTAAATGAAATTTCTGTACATTACAACACTGTACACTATTGCTAGTAGTAGTATCAACGTATTACGTGTTCACCCTGTATCTAATACAATTTGACTCTTCTGTGTTGTCACTTGGGATCCAAAGTAGGATACAAAGATCGTAAACGTAAAAGCTGATTTTGGTGTCGATTTATGTGAACTGACCGTACAATAGCCACCCAGAGTAGAGCTACTATTGTATCACGTTGTACTATTATATCATACAATAAATCGTGCATGATATCTGATCCGTAGATGTACTCTCACCGTAGTTTGACACAATATTGTTTTGTTTGTAGCCACCTAGTCACCGTTTCCACAGTTAACTTAACGGTTAACAGGATAGCGTAAGTGATGCCTCCGTCTGTGTGTGTGCCTGCTAACAGTTACTACGTTGTTGTGTTTTTTTTCTTTTCGTATTTTTATTAACAATTTGAGTTGTTAAACCATGTTTCTGTACTCCTTGTTTTGTAATGAATTTTGTTATTTTAATAAATTTAAGTCTTGGTTTTTATTTTATTTTTTTGTGTTTGGTGTTTTGTATTACACTTAAAAATTATATATTAACAACCTTTTGAGATAAGTTCATGATGTACGCTAATTTGTAAAATAAAGGCAAATTTTGTACTAATCGTTGACGTAAATAAAATTAATGTATCTAACCAATACTGATACCATTAATTTGAAGTAGGTTATGTTACAACCATTGGTGATCTGGTAATGAAAATTTTGTGTTGGTGTTCTTTTAACAAAATATTAAGGAAACGTTATTATTTGATAGTTTATTTTACTGGATCATAACTGAGTAATTCTTAATACAGCTTTTACAGTAATAATTTTTAAATGATTTAAAAATGTATTTTGTATTATTAACTGTTTGCCATTTTATTATTCAAATCAACATCAAACTATATCATTCATATACTCTGCAAGGTGTGATAAAAAGTAAATTATTTGATAAAAAGTGTTATTCAATTTTTTTTAATAATACTTTTGTTCAGTACTTAATTTAAAATAAACCTGACTTGAATTCTGTTATGGTTCTACTAGGTTATTCTTCAGTAACTTTCTTTGCTGTTCTGAGTCGGAAAATGTTAAACGTTTGTACAGTATTGTACATACTACAAATTGTGTTGTGCTTGTAGAAAGGACAATATTTTAAAACACAACTATCTGACTTAAAGGGTGTGGTTGTGTCACGTTAACAGATGCTACCCCAGGTACGGCAGTAGTGTCGGTAATTTACCCCAGTCCCCGACCCGGGGCAAACAGAGCAACGAAACGTTCGAGTCACAACTAAACAAGGAATCGCAGAGTCAACGAAACAACCGGTTGTCGTGGCCACAGTTCAACAACAACCAATCACCCGGTGCCAACAAACAACGAACACTGTCTGACAACGAGAAGGAAAACAAACCGCTGCGCAGAGTCATTAACGCAGAGGAAGCCAAAGTATTCGAACGTGCCAACCAGATTGTGATGTATGTAATCTTGCTTAACAGCTGAACTGGCGATGGTCTAAAGCTTTGGTGGTGGTGGTGGATCATTTTTCACGGTCAAATGGTGGTTGTGGTGATGGTGATTCAGGAGTTGTAATACTGAATAGTTTAGACTTCGTACATAGTAAAATGTGTGGAATATCTGCACATTTGGTTAAGTGTTGTACAATACTATTTTATTATGTTTTAATGTCTCTACTGAATCAGAATGAATCAATATCACAGATTCAGCAACAATTTATTGAATTGCAAGGATGAAATTACTACAAGGCTGTTATGTAAAACAATGAGATCACTGTCTAACTCTATTCCTTAAGAGTTGTTGAAATTCCAATACTTCAATTAAGAACAAATCTATATATATATATTATGAATCTCAATTATTTATCCGAGAACTAATTTTAGATATTTTAAATTACTGAATGCATTTAATAAATTGCATTAGGTGACCAAAACAAAAGTTTCAAATACTATTCAATATGTTGTTTGGTTTATAAGTGATTTAGCCCAGAGTTTACTATTGCTATTCCCTGTAGTAATAATACTATTATTGCCCTGCTGTATTATGTAAGAATGTTTCGTTCAGCTCCGTTTCACCTTCCACTTATTGCAGCGTCTGGAATCAATATCCATCTGAAGAGATCCAAAACAGTAGGCGACAAAGAGGCTCAAAACAAACTCTCTAGACTGCAAAGAAATGTGATCTAGATAAAGTGGTGTTCTCATTGTCTCATTAGGTGCACAATTAATTAATTGAGTGCACTACGATGTTTCTGAGACGATCCCAAATCACAGTGGAGCAACCGAGTTTTCAACACATAACGTAGAGCAATGGCGGAAAGGGTTGATTCAGTAAGAATGTTATGTTCGGCTCCACTTCACTTCACCGACTGTTTTAGATCTCTTCATATGGATGTTGATTCCAGATTCCAGGAGTCAAATCTGTTACAGTGTTAGACTTCAGATGCTGCACTAAGTGGAAAGTGAAATGGAGCTAAACGTAACATTCCTACCGAATCAACCCTTCCTACCATTGCTCTACGCTGCTGTATTATGTTACATGTTGACGTAGTTTTTAGAGACTACAACACTCACTTCATCATTCAACAATCTCACTTTGCGGACTAAAGCAGCTTATGGGCTTGTTAAATTTTCATCATTCCTAACAGTTCATCTGGCTTGCATTTTCGTCTTAACCGATAACTATCCGCACAGACTCACATATTTTTAACAAAAAGTTTTGCACATATTATTAAGCAAATTATGATGTATTATACTTAATTTTTTCTTGATCATTACGCAGTTTGCTACACATAAGCTAATCAATATTATTTTTAACATGTGGTAAGATATGTATGGTGTGTTTAGAAGGTAGTAAATTAGTTTAGAAATGTTTTTCATATTTTGTAATATATTGAAGTAAAAGTTTCCAAATGATGGATCCTGAATAAAATTAGTTTGAATTTAAAATTTGAGATCGGACAGTCAGATCTTTTTGGATCTGCACATGGTTACTCTACGAGCCTAGGGATAAGGCTGCAGCTGGCAGCTCTTCATACTTTGCTTCTCTTAAGGTCACAAGGTCGATTCCCAAGGAGGTGAATATTTAAAAACTGGGTTTGGACCACTTTCCTTTAAAAAGTTTGGGATATTTACAACTGGGTTTGGACCATCTTTCCTTAGAAACGTTTGGGATATTTACAACTGGGTTAAACCATTTTCCCTTAAAAACGTTTAGGATGACCAAATAAAATAAATCGATTTTTTACATTTGATTAGGTTTATTACCCTTAAATAAACCTATAAATAATCATTTATTGATAATATCCAAATATCCCTGTAACTGGATTTTACACATATTAAAAATTCAATTAATTTTATTTCCAACATTTTTACAGTTGTTCTAATGATCTTAAGTTAATAGAATAATAAAATCTACTAAATAATAATAAAGCAGATGTGTAAGCCAGTTTTTGTATATACATGACTTTTAAGTTTATTTTGAAATTTTCATAATAATAGATTAAGAAAAGCCCGAAGCAGAAAAATATAGGCTGTATGAGGGATTTTATTTGATTGATTATTTTAGAACTAGAAGTAAAGATTGAAAGTGTTGACTGTTCTAATTTTGTATTCCTATTTATATTATAAAGTTCTGCAATTGTTAATTTTTAAAATGTTGAAATAAGTTTAGGATTGCGTTATGGAAATATTATGTTGCTAATGACATAGTCTGTTGGTCGTCAGGAAGAACAAGTCGTTCCGACCGCGGCAGCAAGGCAAGAAGGGGCTGAAGAACCTGGAGAGTATGAAGACGTTGGCCGGCCGCACGCAGTCTCACACTCACAAGGCTCGCAAGCAGCCGCTCACTGTGACCGCTCAGTTCCAGCAGTCGCTACACAGCCTCATGGACACGCTCAATCAGGCCAATCCGTTCTTCATCCGTTGCATCAAGAGTAACGCTGACAAGGTAGGGGCTACCAGCCACGTTCAACAAGAATTAGAAAATTATTGATCTTGTCATTGTCTATATACCGGTTGTTTCAGGAGGAATCTGCCATATTGCACAAGCTTATTCCTGTCATCAAAATAATAAAAAAAGTTCATATAAACATGGATCATTAAATAAAATTGAATTTAAAAGAAAAATGTTCTGTTTTATTGAATTTATTTACATATTTTTTTTAGAATAAAATTCTCTACAAATTTTATTGAACATTTTTCTTTGTTTATAGGCAATTTAACAGATTTATCATAGTCCAAATGCAAAAAGGTGTGTTTTCTAGCCTAATCTTTTTTGCTCTACTCCGATTTCCCCGCAAACTATTGGAGAAAAGGTTCTGATACAGGTTTTATATGATTTTGCAGCTCATTAAATTGATCTAATTAACAAACTCAACTAACACCCTAAAAATTTCATTGAGGGAACTGAATATTTGACCATGTATAACTTGCCAATGAAGCATTTCCGGACCCGTGTTTAAATGAGCTTTTTTCATTACTGTAATGAGAAGAATAAGCTTGTACAGTATGGCAGATTCTTCCTGAAACGCCCTGTTTATAATGTGGCACTTCCCACACCTACAAGTCACAATTTAATAGCTGAGCTCAGCTTATCACTCTGTTTTTTAACTTTATTTTTTTATGTTGATTCTCTAAATATCCTTACTATATAACTGACACATGGCCTCGTCATGCAGCTTATTCCTTCAGTTTGTAAAATTTGGCAGCCTTGTTGTTCACGTTTTTACTAAGTGCATTATCTCACGTGATTTATTGAAATGTGTTTATGAAACTGTACTCCAATGGAGGAGATATTGAACTCATTGAACACTTGTTTTCTGATGGAGAGAAATTCAATTCAAGTTCACATAGTTCTAATGATGACATTTTAGGACATTGTGTGAGAATGGATATTGTTGTTAAAGGGGTGAGAGACGAGTGTAAATGTTTTTGTAATAAATTAGTATTTTATAAATAAACAAATTTATTAAGGGGGCCAGTGGGGGTAGGGGCTGAAAATCCAGGGAAGTATTGAGCATGGACTGAGTAATACAATTAAATTTGTTCACATTATGCGGTCTTACGTTATCTCATTTTCCACATTGAATGTGTTTAAGCACATTATAAAAATAGATACGTAAATTAAATTTTCATTTTAGCATAATCAAAATTTGTTTAAACCTAAACATAACTCTAAACATATTCTTTGTTTGAAGTTTATTTTTAATATCATATGTAAACATATGATATACATATAAAAAGAGGAGATAAACTTCCAAATTTAAAACCTATACTTGAAAGGTGATTTCATATATTTTCAAACTGAGTAGTTTGCATTAATAGTGAATTTGTATAAAAGTAGTTAAAATAATGTAAATAACATTAATAAGCACCCTAAGAATTAAACTAAAAACAGTAAAAAATGGCACTTTGCCTTACCATTTCTTTTCAAAATTTGTCAACCATTTCCACCAGTGAATCAAAACATATGGGATGATTAATACGTTAACTTGCCGTAGATCCCGAACATGTTTGATGACGACACAGTCCAGAGACAACTGAGGTATACTGGCATGCTGGAGACTGTCAGGATCCGCCAGGCAGGTTACAACGTGCGACTCTCCTTCGATGAATTCATCCAGCTGTACCGGATACTGCTGCCTCGCGGCTTACTCAGGTCAGTGCTATACGCGACTCTTAGGCTAAAATTCTGTTAAATCGACTTTTCAATCTCTTGTTGATAAAAAAGGTGTATAAAATTCAGTGTTGCACTGCCAACGCAAACATAAATACCAATGAAATTTAATCCAAAATAAAATATAGAGTTTAATAATATTATCGATTAACCCTTTCAGGGCGAGCGGGCTGTTTATACACACAAAGTACTGTCCACTTTTTAGTGTATGAGTCACAAAACTTTGTATAATCACGATTCTCTATGTTATGAAATTTATGCAATACGTTTTTGCCAGTAACATTCAAGGCAATAACATACGTACAAGCAGGGTACGTTGATTTTTCTACAAATATTTTATGTGGACATGTTGGTAATATAAGTTATCTACACCTTTTTCATGTTGCATAACACGTGTTAGTGCATTTTAGCTAATTTGAGATTTTTTACTGCTGTTACATAGTTTTTTATTGGTATTTTCCAACCAGTCAACATCAAATTTTTTAATCTTATAGAAAAGAAGCAAGAAGTGAAATTTTTTCTCACAATATAATGAATTTTTGTGCTTATAGTAAACTCTAACCAGTAATCAAAAATTTAAAAATCAAGTAAAATATATTTTTTAAATTCTATACCCAATCAAATTATTATTAATTAATGTTATAATGTAGATTATTTTACTATTACTATATACTTTATTGTGTACTTTGTATTTATAAATCATTCACATTTTCCTTATTTTTACCTTTTGTCTTTTTTAACCCTTTTAACCCCGACGTCCGTACTATACGGACGTCGTAAAAATGGCGTCAACTCCCGACGTCCGTATAGTGCGGACGTGCACTTTTTATTACTTTACTGGCCACCTATTTCACCAAATGCTTTGAAATTTCACAGACTTGTGCACAAAGATATTTTGCATCAAAATATATTAGTTTGTAATGGTTTGACTTCGTATTTTGTCAGTCTGTGACTGAGCAATTGCAGTTCGTCTCGACTGACTGCTCACGCTTGTTGCAGACAGCTGTATATCACGTGGTTGTGAATATTCCGTTTTCTTCACAGTTTTAGGTTAAAGCAGTATAAAGTACGGCAGTTAAAGTTTAGTTTATTATTTGTTTTATTTCAAAATGAGTAAAAGACATCGTTCAAAGTCTCCCGTAAGTGAAAATACAATAATTAGTAACCTAGTTGCAAATGGTGTGGATGTGATTAGTGACGACGATTTGAGTGAAGGATATCTTGAAAATTTACATTTTTGTAGTGATGTAAATATTGTTTTAAAAACTTTTTAAAAATTTAGATTATAAACAGTTTTAGTTATTTTGTCAGAAATAACTTTGGTTTTATGTTTATTTTAAGTACTGTGAATTTCAAAGGTCTTGTTACATTGCCTTGCCCAGAAATGGCAAAAAGAAAAATTTACACGGCTTTACAAAAATTGATGTTACTCCACTTGTAAATAAGGTAGGCCTATAATTTTTGTTTCCTTTTATTAAGGATTAAATATTATATCATAAAGTAAATGGGTATTTTTGTGTCAAATATTTTTTTTATCTATATGGTTTCCATGATCAAACTTGAAATTTTTTCATTTTTATTTATTTTTTATATATGTATATGCATTTAAAAAAAATTACTTTCAAAATAATAATTTTATTTGTATATTTCTGTAAGCTACATGTATAAAGAAGTAAAACAAAAAAAAGAATTACCTAAATATCTTAAAAAAGAACTGAGTTATGAATTTTTTACAAAACCCTTACATTTTGTCTGAAAATGGCTTGGGATTTCTGGCACATCACTTGATTTAATGGCCGGGGTTAAAAGGGTTAATACATTCCTCAGAAAAAGACATTTCAAAATTATGTTCCAGAAAAATTATAAAAATTCCTACAAGGATTAAGACCAGTCCCAATTATTTGTGTATTTTATGTATTATTGCAAACTGCCTTTGAGTGACTGGTTTAAATACAGTAATGACACAAACCATGAACCTTTTTATTGAAAGCTTGCAATAACACTATATGTTTTATCAATAAAAATTTTTACAAAAGTTGTAAATGTGTAGCAATTAAGGGTTAATGGTTGCCAGTTTTAACCCTCTCCCGCTCGCAAGGGATGAATCGGCACGGCCACCACATAGCCACTGCAGCTTAAATGGCACAGATCGGCACGCACTGCTTTATCTACTAGAGCTGATAAGTGCTGCTCTCGAGTAGCAATATGTTGTACTACTACGGGTTGTTTGCTATCAGGAGACCATTCACTTTACTTTTACAGTAGATTTATTCCATTATTTTGCTATTTATATTAGTTGTGCGGAAACAATGGCGGGTTGTAGTCGTACACTTGGTGACAGTGAAATTAATCTTGTTATTAGTCGTGATTGCGACGATTCAAGTGAGTGTAGTGATGTACCAGAGCCTTGTGAAATGGTTGGTGGCATTGAGAATGTAGTTCGGAGTGATCACAGTGGCAGTGACGGCGAGCCAGACAATGACCTTCACCAAGTAACTACGCAACAAACAATCACGTGCCACCGGCGCCCAGCTGTCCGTGTGCCCCCTCCCTGGTCTCGTACAGTCAACTTCATTGAACCAATATAGTAAAATAATTAATATATATATATAATTACAATGACAGAACGTGTGTAAGTTGAGGCACAGCGTATTTTTACCGAGCGCGACCGGCAGAGCGAAATAATTGAGGTTAGAAGCACCGTGAGCGCCTGGAAACAATACAAGCGAGAGAGGGATAATATTAATTCCTATTCCAGTTCACTACTAGTTCTAATCGACGAGATTTTAAAAAAGATTTAAAATAAATTGATCAGATCTTATCTAGCTAACAAAGCCGCAGTGTAATTTAAACCTGAAAGAAAATTAGTCTTTTTGTTGATTATGATTATAAGCTTTACTCAATTTCATTAGACCTTACCTTATATTCACGTTAAAAACTAAATTACGTAAAAACAGATTTTAATACAAGTTTTTCTGAGGAAACGTCAAAACCATTAATTGACTTTTAAAAGATTAACTAAATTTAACAATGTAAAAATTATATAAACTAAGTACAACAAGATATCGCACAACAATAGATGCTGTGTTTACAAGATATTTAGCAAGATTTTTCCAGAATTTTTATTTCTTATTTCACTTATTATAAATCCATATCATTTCATTAAAAAATATAATGACAATAAAAATGAAGTAATTATTTCGGAAATACAGGATTGTATTGAAAATGATTCTGACCAAATTATAGAAACTAATACAAACGATAATAATGAAAATGTATAAATATTTATTGCTTGAATATTTAGAAGTCAGTGATCATTGTAATATTTTAAATGTAAAGAATATTACAAAATATGTATAAAATTAATAGAAATTATAAAACTTTTTTATTATAAAGAATGGAGTGTCTTATATTATTTTAAAATATTAACGTACTTTTTCAACATATATATTTACAGCTTTGTTATAAGAAGTAGTCACTTCTGTCGGTCACTCCTACAACTGCCTTTCCATTTTTTTGTTATATAATTATAAAATGGTAAATAAATAGGGAAAATTTATGGAAAAAAAAACAAGGAAAGATGCCTGATAACTTAGCCCTAAAGTCGAGTTTGCTGGACAGTTCACAGAATGATGTGAAGGACTTCTTGCTGACGCTGAACCTGAACCGTGACAACTACCAGGTGGGCAGCAGCAAGATCTTCATGCGGGAATGTGAGAAGTTGAAACTGGACTATCGGTTGCACCAGCAGATCATGGCCGGCATCATCACGGTACAACGGTGGTTCCGGGCGGTGCTCGAGCGACGGCGCTTCCTGCGACTGCGGGAGGCAGTGGTCACCATACAGGTTGGTAGCGCTGTACCTCTGATTTTAGATTTACTTTTAGGCAAATCATTCTTTGTTAAAAAGCTGGAGTCATCTAGATTGAAGCAATGTAGCATAAAAAAAGTTTTGGAGGTTTTCCCTTTTCAAAAGGGTGTAACTTTTAAATTTTCAAATCGCAATCCCTATCTTATGACATGACATTTTAAAGGTCTCTATTCAATAGAAACACAGTGACCTGAATAAAACATTTTTACAACGTACTTAGCAAAAGTTATGGGCAAATAACCCCTTACGTTTAAGGGTGTATATTAAGTCTTGATACGCCTGGATTTATTCTGAACTGATTGAGATATCGATGTACAAACTTCATCATACTTATTAAAATACTTTTGTGGATGGATTTATTTTTAGAATAAAGTTCCCCCCTTTCAAAAGAGTTTAAAAGGGATAAGTTTTAACCTAATTAAAGTTGTTTTAAGGATGCTTACAATTGTGGATTATGATTCGTAATAATGTGTTACATGTCCAGGCGTACTGGCGGGGCGTGCAGGCCAGACGGCGGCTCTACCAGAGCAAGCAGTGGCACGCGGCAGCTGTGCAGATACAGAGCATGTGGCGCTCGTACACAACCCTGCGGTGGTACCACAAACTGCGGCTCAGTCTGGTACACTTCCAGGCCCACGCGAGGGGCTACCTCACCAGGCTACGACTACACAACATGCCGCCCAAGAAGGTGAGGCCAAACCCCTGATGCTCGGGCTGTCAGTCCACATTCTATTATAATGTACAACTTAAATCATTCATCTCCATTTGAATCTAAATTAAAGAAGGAGAAATAAAGAATACCTGTTTCTTATGTAGTGGTGATCTTCATGTCATACAGTTTAATCTTTTAGGTACCACTTTGATAATGATTTAAAAAAATAAAGTAAATTTATATTTGAATTGACTTTTTAAACTGGAAATCTGTGCTGTAATATTTTGTATAGTCCCTAGAATCTGTGTTTTGCAGTTCTCATAGATTAGCCTAGACGAAGTTACTATTAGGAAATGCTAAGTTCAATGTACTGATAACATTATTGACAAAAAATTTCATTTTTAAATAGTATTTTTCTTACTAATCCAAGGATTTTATTGTTCGGTTTTCAGCCTCCTGACCCTATCGTTATCAACAACAAACCTCGCATCTCAACCCAGTCTAGTCGTGAAGATGTTGGTAGTCGGGACTCTGAGTGAGTAACTCATCATTTTATCTAGAAATAATTCTTTATAGTTAAAACATTTGTTTTGACATTATGTTTCATATTAAATATGTTCTTGTGTGTTAGTAACTTGTGGAAGAAGAGGAGATCAAGAATCAATTTAACTCTAACCTGTTTATTCATTTAATAACGTAGTTACATTGAACAGTGTCATAGTGCTAAATATTTATTACACATTGACAGTTACCGTATACACTCACCGTGTAGGTATTTTACAACGTATTTGCTATATAAATTACTTTACTACATATTTTTACTGATATTACAGAAAAGGATGCGTTAAAACGATTTACCTCTGCAAGAAGTTTAGTTGTGTGGTGGGAAAGTAGGGTACTAAGAGTAATTGTAGAGTGGAAGATATTTACACAATATCAATTAATTTGAACAAATATCAGTTTATTATAATTGATCAGTGTAAATGTAAAAAAAGAAAAGGAAATGCATAGAAAATATATGATGGTCTTGTTTTTCAAAGACAATTCAAAATTTATTAATAACTTTCTAATGAAGTGTATGGCTGACCATTGGCTTTTAACCCATTAACCATTTAATATTCTTGTGTCTAATCTTGTACAAATCCAATTAAATATGCAAAACATGTAAGGGTTTAGAAAACCTCTCACAAAACATTCAATTTTATTGCTATTTGGTTGACTGAGCCATTGTTTTTTATCTAATGAAACAGGTTATAATATACTGTAATTTATAAGTACTAAATTTAAAAAAATTTAAATTTCGAGAATAATTCTTTTTAATATTATTTTTTTTGGTAAAATTTTAAAGCAAGAAATTGTTTTTAGTACAAAACACAGTTATAATCTATGATATTTGGTGTAGTTGTATAGGAAATTTAATTCTTTAAGTGGAAAATTTTATTTCATTCATTTTTCTTGTTTTTTTCAATTTTGCGTAGATGTTTGTGAAATGCGACATTTGTGTTCTCCTAACACAAATCCTAGCAAACACGCAATAAGCGCAAGGGTACAGTATTATACCTTGATTCGCATTCTTTTTCTGGTATTAATACATATTAGTATGTAAAGTATGTTATTTTGTTTAATTTTAACCCTGGAACTGGCGGTCATATTTCTCTCAGTGGCGGAGTGTTTTTAGTACTTCATACATTGCCTTATATTTATTTTATTATTACATGTTTACTTTAAAGTACCTATGTCATATTATATATTTTTTTATTCAGCATTTTTCAAGGAACATTTTTCACATAATATAATTATAACAAAAAAAATATCCTTACTCTACCTCTTCATGAAAAAAATTTTTTTTATAAAAAAGAAAAGTTTGTTCAAAGTTTTTGATTTGTAAAATTGTTGTTGTTAGTGATATGCAAAATCCAAAATATACAAAAGAAAAAGCATTTAATTCTGATTAAAAATAAAACAACACGTAGTTTATAAGGTATTTATTTCTACATGTGGTAAACGATACAAAAATCATACACTGACATTCGAAAGTACTTCTTACCAACAAAAGTAAGAATTTCAAAGCTCACTTGGATTTGTACAATCTTGTAACTATTAGTTCATATTAATTTTCTATTTTTTATTATATTATATTTTTTTAATTATGTTCTGATTGAATGTATAAATCAGAATCCTCATCGTTGCTTATTTGATGTTCAACTAGTCATGTCGAATGTCACTTGAACGATCGCGGAAATTACGATCCATTACGTAAACACGCACAAAAAACCTACTATTATCGCGTCATATACACAGCCATCATTACAACGAACTCAAACAAACAATAAACCAGACAGAACACCATGCAGCTGATGAAATAACAATAGCCGAATGAACCAGTTGACTCATCGCTGCGCGCGCAACTAGCGCGGTACGCGGAAGAATGTAACCAAAAAGTTCAGAGATTATAAAACGTACGGACGTGTAACGAAACGATAAAATTATTTATTAGTGTATTATTTACATAAATTGAACCTTCCTCTTTCGATTGGTATCAATACCGATACTCTTTGATCGTGTTTAAGTACGTAATATTGAGAAATAAAAGACATGTTAAAACGCCCGATATCGGGCGCTGCCATCTAGGATGCGACTAAAACGCCCGATATCGGGCGTTTGCCAGTTCCAGGGTTAATGTATAAACTTTATTATTTGAGCCCATACTAATGTTTAAACAAATATTTAATAACGTATGTTGTCATTACGGCACCGTCTCGTGATCAGTGTTTTGGTACTGCGTAGACCATCACTAGGTGGTACGGTGATAAGTGGTTAATGGGTTAAGAACTTGCATAAGCACCGCCACCACTAACCCACCACACCCAGTGGTGGGTGGGTGTACTTGCTTGCTTGTTAACTGTATATTTTACTTCATTACGAAATTATTATAATTATGTAAAAACATTCTTTTAACGTTCCATAATCCAGGATGACGACGATAACAATATATCAACGTGTTGTTAGTCATTAACTAAAACAATTCCTTGCCTCTTTCATAGCATTTTCTTTCGTTACATTGAACATGAGCACGTTTTAAGTTGTGGAACGATGAAAGCTCTATTGTTGCAGGAGTAGTGGAATACATGAAGACAGTGACATTGATCTGAGCCATGAACCAAAGGGCAGGGAGCTGTGTGACTCTATCGAGACCAGAGAGATAAGGTGGGCAGTTTATCAAACAGTGAACAGTCTCATTGAACACTTTAAGGAAATAACTGTTGTTACTGTGATATCATTTTATGTCAGCACTGTATATATTTATTAAAATATAATGTGACTATAACTCGAGTGATGGTTTTTTTTAATGAATAGTTTAAATTTTTTAAATAATATAGTTAGTTTGCTTGAGAAAAAGCTAACATGTTATACTGAATGTTAATATACAAAAATTTTTTTGTTTTTATTATGATGACCCTAAATAGTCTCGAACACATAAGATTTAAGTAGATACTGGTGGAAATTAAAACTACACCCCCTTTTTTTTTTTATTCAGGTTTATTAAATCAATTCAAATGTCAATTATTAACCTTGTATTCCACCAAATCAATGTTTTGAACAACAGGTTAAAATTACTACTTCCTTTGGCATGGTACTTTCGATTTTAATATGGCTCACTGTCCTCTAAATACGTGTGTATAAAATATAAAGTAAAATAATATTCTTGAATAAATTTTAATGAAATAAATTAATAGGCTTCTTCTCAAAACTAATAAAATAATAATTATAAACTTCTTTCAAATAAAATTCTCAAACAAACTAAAAACAGTTCTCAACAGGAATTTTTCACAAGTTCCTACAGGATATGGTGCAGCACCTGCAGCTCTTAATTTTTACTACAATCCCTTTAATTTCAATGAAATTTTACGTTCGACTTTAAATAAATTACTCCTTTACAATTTATATATATTATAGTCCTCACTCAACAGAATTGGATCGTTAATTTCAAAGTTTCAATTCCAATTTCAAATAAATTCACTTCTTAATTTTGCAAATTTCAAATTTAGAAAAATTTTAATAATTCAGTCAAAGTACTTAGCTCTTTGGTCGTGAAGGTCTTGGAGTTCGGTATTAAAATAATTTATACCGACGGATCCTACGCCCGACACTAGTTTTAAAACTCGCACTAAAAGACTTTACTCTATCGCTTCTCAACTCGGAATGGAAGCAGAGTGTGGTTTCTCGGCTGCACCGACTACGCTCCTGTTCCTGCAGGCCTGTTTAAATCTCTCTCAACGCAGGTTCGCCCCTAACAAAAGATTGAGTCCACTGTAAAACTATTGTTTAGCATTCACTGCCATCAAGTCAGGTCTAGACCAGATTCCAAGCGCGTTGTGCCTGCCGCTGGATTACAATATAAATTTACTTTTTTATTCCCTATCCATTTACAATTCTAAAATAAATTTTTGTCTTTTTTTGCTAATATTTTTAAATTGAAATTTTATTTATTTAAATTTTTATTTTTATTTAAAGTATTACCATGTAATTGGTATACACACCCCCCTTAAAGCGCTTGGTATCTGACAAGTTTTATACTTAAATCTAAGAAAATTTATCTCACATCCTTTAGAAATTGTATTTCCACCTAGCCTTAACATGCATCATAAAATCTACAAAACCTTTTTTTTTATTTATAATATTTGTTTTAATTTATTTTTGATAAATAGTTGTAAGAAGTGGCAGCATATTAGTTGTCAAGTTATTTTAACCAAGCGTTAATTATTATAAATTCTTTTTTAAAAGAGTCCATACATTATCAGAGTGTTTTTGAAAACATAAACAATTAAGTTCCCCAATAGAAACCTTGACCTAAACTATGGCAAATATTAAGAGTCCAATTGCCACCTACCTTTTTACAATTCTAAGTCCTACCATAAAGATAGTCCATCCAGATAATCCTTCACAATGGGTCGAACGAGGAAGACGGTGATTGTTGTTCTGGGATGTTTATTGCAGGTCCGGTCTGTTATCAGTTGGGTCGTCCTTGGAACCTTTGCCCTGCATGACTGTGTGTCCTTGGCTCGCCCATTCACTGGTTGACGCAGCTTCATATAGAATTAAAACATATCCCCAGACGGGGGGTGTCAGTTCTTATTTTATTATTTTTTACCTATACCATTGTTTATCATAGACATAACAGTCTTTTTTTTTTTTTTTGCATAAATTTTATCAAACTAACAAGTTTAAATTAATATATTCAACATTCGTGTTAATTATTAATTTACATACAAACATAAATAACACATGTTAATAACCTTAATTACAGACCATGAGTTTCGGATTTGTGCATTATTCAGAAAAATAAATACTGAATTGTTTTAATACACTCCTCCTCTCCCAAACCATGTAGTTATCGCAACTGTTTACTTCACCTGTGCCCTTTTATCCAAATCATAAACTTTTTATTCCTCTTGAGGTTTCTTCATGTTTAAAATACATTTTTACAAGATTACAATTCAAGTTAATATTTACAATTTAACAGGGCTGTAGAATTTCCCTCAATTGTTCAATCTATTTTAATTTAATCTTCCTTGTCACTGAAATTTTCTCAAATCAAACATACATACATACAGCGTACATCTAATATAGTTTTTCTTCATTCTTACAACTAATTTAATTCGTCATAATTTTTAATCAGTTCCTTTTTTAAATTTTTTTTGTAATTCAAATTATTTACCCCTCGGTAATTATTTTGTTTTGTTATATTTAAACATGCATTCTTCTTTCCCCAGTGGGTTTCACATCCTGCAAGTGTATTCTACGGAACTCATTCAATTCTTTTAAATTCTGAATACATATGAGTTGGAGCTAATAAATTGAAATTATTCTGAATGGTCCTTCATATTTCAGATCTAGCTTATATCGCTGATTTGTAACTCTACAATAGACTACATCATACATTTTTAATTGCCTGTGATTTCGGTTGTATCGGTTTCTTCTCGAATTCAGCTCATTTTGTCTTTTTTAAGTTTTGAATAGCTTCGACCATCTTTGCATTCTTATCTTTGCTCCATTTTTCATCACCAAATATCTTTAATTTGCCATTTAGTGACAAAACCATCATTTGCTTTGGAACTGAACATTAATTCAAATGCAGACGACTTTATGCTTTCATTGTGACAAGTATTTAGGGCCATTTGCACATGGTACAAATCCTTGTCCCAATTCTTTTTACAGTCATGATAATAAGCTGTCAGAATTTGATTTAAATTTCAAATTTGCCTTTCACTTTTATTTCCTTGAGGAGTATAAGGTATAATGGTCCTTTGTTTTATGCCCAAATTAAAACAAATAATTTTTGAATTCCTCGCTGACAAAATATGTTCCATTATCCGTCACGAATTCTTCAGGCAAAGAAAAATTTTTGAAAATATTATTTTCTAATGCATTAATTACTTTACCTGAGGTGCATTTCTGAGTGGCATTATCCAATTATATTTGGCGAAGTCATCTACTGCTATCAGGATGTATTGCATTCGATTGGAAGATGCAGGTAATGGCCCATAAATATCCATATATAACTTCTGCATTGGACGGACTGCTCAGATTTGCTGTTCAAAGGTCCTTGGTCCCTCAGTTGCTACCTTTTGCTTTCAAACATACTTCACAACATTTTACATTATTTTTCACATAATCATTTAGTTTAGGGTGATAAAACCTTTCGTTTATTTTCTGTTGTGTTTTTAAAATGCCGAAAGTGAAGCCAGACAATGAGTTGTGATAATACTCGTATACAACCTTGAATAAGTGCTCAGGTAAATAGATCCTTTTAGAATTGTTTTTATTGCTCACATAAAACAATACCCCTTTTTCCACACTGTAAACATCACTATTGGTATAGTTCAATACACCCTCCATAATTTTAGTTATATTTACATCCTGCTTCTGATGCGTTTTTAAGTCCATAAAGCTAAAAGGCATCGTACTTATACTATTTATAGACACTGTTTCCTCTCTTATTACTAAGTCCTTATTATTTACAGTTTCATAGTTCATTTTTAAAGAGTTATCGTTCATCTTGTCCTTATTCACTAATTTTTCTAGTTCATGTAACACATTGTTGTCAACTTCACTATCTTGAAATAGTCTAGATAAATACTCGCTACTGGGTTCGATTACCTTTAACATGCGAAATTTTAAATGGTAGAGACAATATAACCTCCACCCAGCGCCCTAATTTTCCTAACTTACGAAAATGGGACAATACCCAAGCCAATGCTGAGTTGTCGGTCACTAAGTTGAAAGGTCTCATTTCTAGGAAATTACGGAACTTATTTATTGAACAGACTACTGCCAAAGCTTCCTTTTGATAGGTAGTAAGTTTCACCTCACTTTCATTAAATTTCCTCGAATAATAGGCCACCGGTTTTAAATGTCCATTGTCCGCTTCCTGTAATAAAAAGGAACCGAGGGCCTTATCACTCGCGTCGCATTGGACTGTGAACTCCTTGTTGAAGTCAGGGATGGCTAACACGGGGGGACGGGTAACCGCTCGTTTCAGTTTATCGAACGATTCCTGACATTTTGGTCCCACATAAATTTGGTCGACTTCTTCCTCATTTCATTGAGTGGATGAGCTATTTCCGCATAATTTAGAATAAATTTAGAGAAATAACTAGTCATCCCTATGAACCTCGCAATACCTTTTCTTGTCCCGGGGTCTCGGAGATTCTAATAACGTCCGTGTTACGGTCAGGGTCCATTCTTATAGTGTCTTTGGAAACCAAATGTCCAGAAATTTAATTTCATTATAACAAAATTTTACTTACTCCGGATTCACAGTAAGATTATTTTTCTTTTTAAACACTCTAACACTTGTTTCAAATGCATATAATGTTCCTCCAATGTCTTCGAATACACAATAATATCGTCCAAAAAAGGCGAGAGTGCAAGTAAATCTCAATTCTCCTAAGATTTTATTCATAAATGACGACAAGACCCCACTTCCAATTAATAATCCAAAAGGAATTAATTCTTTTAAAGCTGTAACTTCCGAAAGGTACCGAGAACGTAGTTAACTCCTGGCTTTCCTTCGCTAAAACTTATTTGATAAAAACTTTTGGTTAAGTCTATTACTGAGTAATAATTGTTTCCCTTCAAATGGTAATATAGTTTGTGCATGTCGCCTATAGGATAACTCACTCCTTCCAACTTCTTGTTTAACTCCTTGTAATTAACTACTAATCTTTACGATTTTCCATCTTCCTTACCTACTAAAAAGGCTGGACTCGAGTACTGACTCACACTTGGTTGAATAATGTCCTGTTCCAATAATTCATCAATAATTTTTTTATTTTTAATTGTTTAGGTGGATTCAATGGATATGGTCTAAGTTTTACGGGTTCATGATCTTTAACCTTTAATTTATACTCATAATCTAGAGTTTTACCAATTTTGTCGGTAAATACCGTTGGAAATTCCTTTATAATTTTTATTATTTCCTTACTGGCCTCTTCGCATCCTATTTTATAAGTGTGATTGGTGTTCATACACGCTACTGTAATATTTTGCACAAATTTTATACACTTCTCTACATTAAAGTCAAATCGACAACAATTATTTTTCAAGTCTATTAACAAACCAGAATGTTTTATAAAGTTCGCTCCTAAAATTGCCTTTTGGGCTAAGTCCTTCACTATAAGAAATTCCACTTTCCAGGTGAACATATCTATTTTAATTTTTATATTTACACTGCCGATTACGGACATTTTTTTATTTTCAGCACTCATACATGTCAGGTTAGATAACTGGTAACACTTTACAATCTTATTCTCTAATAATAGTTTATACAGTTTATCACTTATTATATTTATACTACTACCAGTATCTAATAATACATTTAATGATATATTCTTGCCAAAATCTATTTCTAAGCTGGGCAATGAACTGACTATTTTCCGAATTTTTCTTTTGCCAAGTATGATTTAATTTAGCAGATAATTCATGTGAATTTTTGTTGGACACAATTTTAGGTAACCGGGAAAGTTCGCCCTTCCTTAACTCATTGTTCGAACTTTCCCTACTAACGAGTTTTTTGACTCCTGTACATCAAGACCTACATTTTCGGGGTTAATAGCTGGAGTGTGGTTTACAATTGGTCTCCGCTGGTTTACAACAGGTTTCCTGTTTAGCTCCGGCATGATAAGCATAATTGACAGGTCTATTACATTTTATAAACAAGTTTATTGTTTCTTGCCTCGCCCTGATCCTGTTAACCGGTACATTATACTTCCTATTCACATTCAAAATTATTCCACTGTTTTCCTCACGTTGTCAGCGTAACCTACATTATTCGCCCTTATACACATCTCATCCAGTTCGGAATATGTGCTCGGATTTCCCATAAACACTAGTTTATTTCTGGTTTCAGGATTAATTCCCACCTTAATTAATTCCACAACATCCCTTTCATTTATATTACAACAAAGTACTTCTACTGATTCCTTAATGTCTATAATGTAGTTGGATAAGCTTTTCATTATATCTTTGGGGACGGTGCACCTTTCAAATTTCAACAGTTCACGCTGATGATATGGCACAAAAATAATTCAATAATATTTCAAGCATTAATTTGACCGTGACATTGTCCTGTTTTATTTCAATAGTTTCGACAAAAGAGCTCCCTGACTATGTGAAATCGCAATCTCCATAATATCCTCTTCCGTACATCTAGTTTCCTTTTTAAAGTTTCAAGATTATTTTAAAGAATTCTAATAATTCTTGAACATTTAATCCATTGCAGATTTTTAACTCCTTCAAATAACGCTCAATGGGGTTCGGTAGTTTATTATAACTTAATTGTGGCCGTCCCGAAACAAACACATCATCTCTCATATTTAGACCAGACTTATCTTTCACTTCCGGTTTACCAGCCTCTTCCAGCTCACCTTCTATTTCCAGATTGGAATCAGATAACTTGCGCACCAAGCTATCAGATGTTTCCTTGTCAATTTTTAGGTTTTTTATTTTTAAACAACAATTCACTTAATATACTATTCCGGTTTTCAACATGTTTAGCTATATCCTTCTCTTCGATTTTAAACAATTTACTTAAGTTAGTCAGACGGCGCTGCCAATGATTTATTTTTGTTTCACACCTAACTATGTCCAATGTTAGTCCCTGTTCAATAGATTCCTCCAGTCTAGTTCCTAATAGTTGGGTTTCTAACTTAATTTTATCCCATTCCTCCTTGAAAACGACCTTTCCACTCAGGTTTCAAATAATTACTATTTACATCAAGACTTATTAACTGCCGTAACTTTTTCCTTAAATCTATCACCTTAAAGGGACTAGGAGACACTTCCACACCTCTTAAACTAATTTCATAGTCCAATTCCTCCTTGGTTAACAAGTCCACCTTAAGTGCCATTTTAAAAGTTTAATATTAAACACTTTATAATTTTCCAGTATCCAAGCCACTTATTAATTTACAACCACTAAGTTCAATTTTATTAAGGTTCACAGAATACAAGCAGAGTTGCGCACTTATTTGTATACTGAATGTTAATATACAAAATTTTTTGTTTTTATTATGATGACCCTAAAATAGTCTCGAACACATAAGATTTAAGTAGATACTGGTGGAAATTAAAAACTACACCCCTTTTTTTTTTTATTCAGGTTTATTAAATCAATTCAAAATGTCAATTATTAACCTTGTATTCCACCAAATCAATGTTTTGAACAACAGGTTAAAATTACTACTTCCTTTGGCATGGTACTTTCGATTTAATATGGGCTCACTGTCCTCTAAATACGTGTGTATAAAAATTATAAAGTAAAATAATATTCTTGAATAAATTTTAATGAAATAAATTAATAGGCTTCTTCTCAAAACTAATAAATATAATAATTATAAAACTTCTTTCAAATAAAATTCTCAAACAAACTAAACAGTTCTCAAACAGGAATTTTTCACAAGTTCTACAGGATATGGTGCAGCACCTGCAGCTCTTAATTTTTACTACAATCCTTTAATTTCAATGAAATTTTACGTTCGACTTTAAATAAATTACTTCCTTTACAATTTATATATATTATAGTCCTCACTCAACAGAATTGGATCGTTAATTTCAAAGTTTTCAATTCCAATTTCAAATAAATTCACTTCTTAATTTTGCAAATTTCAAATTTAGAAAATTTTAATAATTCAGTCAAAAGTACTTAGCTCTTTGATCGTGAAGGTCTTGGAGTTCGGTATTAAAATAATTTATACCGACGGATCCTACGCCCGACACTAGTTTTAAACTCGCACTAAAAGACTTTACTCTATCGCTTCTCAACTCGGAATGGAAGCAGAGTGTGGTTTCTCGGCCTGCACCGACTACGCTCCTGTTCCTGCAGGCCTGTTTAAATCTCTCTCAACGCAGGTTCGCCCCCTAACAAAAGATTGAGTCCACTGTAAAAATATTGTTTAGCATTCACTGCCATCAAGTCAGGTCTAGACCAGATTCCAAGCGCGTTGTGCCTGCCGCTGGATTACAATATAAATTTACTTTTTTATTCCCTATCCATTTACAATTCTAAAATAAATTTTTGTCTTTTTTTTGCTAATATTTTTAAATTGAAATTTTATTTATTAAATTTTTTATTTTTATTTAAAGTATACCATGTAATTGGTATACATGTGTAAGAAAAGTCCATGTTCCAAGCTAAAAAATACAAAAATAAAAATTCAGAACTAAGAATTTATATCAATATGAAACAGAGAAGCCTTTCTTTCACATTAACCTAAATGTAATTATTGTGAAAGAGTAGAAAAACATTGTGTAACTGTATAAGTGGAAGATTGTGTTTTTTAATTTTTATTAATTCCTTTTTAATTGAATTATAATAGTAACTATGTAATTAAATATGAAGGATAGGTGGCCTGCACTTGTACAAAGTCTTTAACCAAAGTCTTTTTTGCCCAATTTAATTGCTGCTACAGGTACTGCAGGGACCTCAATAAATACTTATTCAATGGGCTAAGGTTGATTGCATATATTTCATTAAAATTCTATATGGTATAAATGTAAACCATTTATTACGTAACTTCTCGTAAATTGGAAGTTTGCTGTAATTATTATAAATACAATGTTTAGATACAACGTATGTTCCTCTCGTACACGTTAAGTATAACAAGAAAATAAAAAAGTAAGTAGTACAGTTTGGTACTAATCAGCTGTAGGTATTTTTTTAATTAAAGTAGACAATTACGTTATAAAGAGAAAGGAGGTCGGGGAAATGTGTTATTATTTTACTCAGTAATTAGTATGAACTGTTTTAGGATCAAGATTCTTTTGATGGGACTCTAATGGGTTTTGCAGTACAAACAAATATGTGATTTGAAAAGATACAAACAGTTTGACGTATATATGTCTAAAATATCATCATCAGAAATCAGGAACTCTTTATTACAACATCTTTGAGATATGTATAGCGTCAATTTACAATAATTTCATGTCTGTTTGTAATATGTTCAATAATAATGTTTGCACAAGAGTACCTATGTTTTTTGTGTTTATAAAGTTAAAATACAGGGCTTCATTTTTTTTTTATCTTCTCAGTGCAGGTATTCTTTAACTGTGTAGAAGGGTCTTGAAGTCAGCCATTCATTCAGTGATGTCTTTAGCTTTTTTCCTGTGAGTATCATGGATGATATTAATTGTAAAAGAATAAGTATTTGACCTTATTTATGCTTTTGGAAAGAAATAGCATATAAACAAAGTAAAAAGTCTTAATTATTAATGCTACGTTAGTGATGTGATTGTTCGAAGTTCATGGAATCAAGCTTTTTTTCAAAAAAGGCTGACCATCATAAAAAACTTGCTTCTGGGTGGTATTGATTTCTAAAAAACTGAGCAGTGGCATCTTATACGAGTTTGTTCAAAAAGTAATGGGAATTTTCATTCTTTTTTTAACAAATATTTATTCATCTACATTAATTTTGTTACCTTCAAAATAGTTCCCATTAGATATTATGCACTAGTGCCAGCGCTTTTTCCAATCTTTGAAACACTTCTCATAATCGATCTTTGGGATAGCCTTTAGCTCTTTCAGTTATGCATTTCTAAACTTGTAAAACAACAGCCCTTTAAGGTTCTCTTTATTTTTGGAGACTTTAAAATTCACACGGAGCCATATCTGAAGAATCTTTGGAGACTTTGTCATCGTTAAAGCACTGTTTTTGTCCAAAGATTCACGAACAAGCAATGAAATGTGGGCAGGTGCATTGTCGTAGTGCAAAACAAAGCCATGAATTGTTTTAACGCAAATCCGTGTGTTTTTTTCGGATTGCCTCTTAATGCAAATGGCGTTGAACTTGACAAGTAATACTCCTTATTGACCGTTTGACCTTGTGGCCAACACATGATACACTATGCCATTAAAATCAAAGAACACAGTGAGGTTAACCTTCACATTCAACTGCACATGTCCAGCCTTATTTTACTCATAGCAGAATTACCATAGGCCTTTGTTAACATCTCCCACACTTTATTTCATTTTCACACAAAATTTGAAACAAATTCTTTTATACATTTTTACAAACAAAAATCGCTGAGTTCATAAAACATGTCTAATCTTAGCGGCTGCCATTGAAAAAGTTAACAATGAATACAGCTGAAGATTTTAATTATAGTTCAGGAGCATCAGTATCAACATAACAAAAAAATCTTGACAGTTGGACTCTACAAAACCTGTGAATCTTAAATAAAACTTTCATGTTACTTTTTGAGCACATCTTGTACACACACACACATATAGTGAGGGTCAGTGTTCACTGTTTATAGCCTAAGAATGTGATGTATTATTAATGGCAAGAAATCTAATATAATTGTAAATAAACGCTAGTTATATAACTTTGTTATGAAGGAAATTTACTAACACATTTATTTGTTCAAATATAACAACATTCTGGTACTTGCACAGAAACATTGAAACAGTCTCTTATAACCTATTCAGTGTTCACTACTGCAATACTCTCTAAAGACATTTTGTAGTCAGGAAGTATGATTTTCAAGCTGTAGAAATGTATGAAACAATACATAAAAAATTTTAGTTCATTAACTTTTGGTTTGAATAATTTATTTCAAAAATTAATTCTTATAATTTACATCCGAATAATTGCACCCCTTGTATAAATCATACTGTGGATTAATGAAAGTGGAGCTGAGGATAACTGCTAGTACTATCATACATATAAGTTCTTTAACGCTGTGAGATGTACTATATAATTTAAAACAATAAATGCTACTTTGAAAAGTATTATTCAGAATGGGTACGGTTGGGAGAAGGAGCCTCCTGTTAAGATCTATGAAAACCAATTTTAGGCATTAATTTTCAGTCAGGTCTACTTGAAAAAAGGGAAGACTAGCTCTGAATCAGCCTATCCGATCAAAGCAGGCAGGGATAGCACGCCCTAATCTACACTAGCAACTGCCCTTTAACCCTGGAACTGGCGGTCATATTTTTAGACTTTTTAGTACTTCATCCATTACCTTATATTTATTTTATTATTACATGTTTACTATAAAGTACCTATGTCATATTATATATTTTTTATTCAGCATTGTTCAAGGAACATTTTTCACATAATATAATTAAAACAAAAAAAATATCCTTACTCTACCTCTTCATGAAAAAAAAATTTTTAGAAAAAAGAAAAGTTAGTTCAAAGTTTTTGATTTGTAAAATTGTTGTTAGTGATATGCAAAATCCAAAATATAAAAAAGAAAGAGCATTTAATTCTGAGTAAAAATAAAACACATAGTATAAGGTATTTATTTTTACATGTGGTAAACGATACAAAAATCATACACTGACATTCTAAAGTGCTACTTACCAACAATAGTAAGAACTTCAAAGCTCACTTGGATTTGTAAAATCTTGTAACTATTAGTTCATATTAATTTTCTATTTTTTTATTATATATTTTTTAAATTATGTTCTGATTGAATGTCTAAATCTGAATCCTCATCGTTGCTTATTTCATGTACAACTAGTTCTCGAATGTCACTTGAACGATCGCGGAAATTACGATCCATCCATTATGTAAACACGCACAAAAAACTTACTATTATTGTGTCATATACACAACCATCATTACAACGAACTCAAACAAACAATAAACCAGACAGAACACCATGCAGCTGACAAAATAACAATAGCCGAATGAACCAGTTGACTCATCACTGCGCGCGCGCAACTAGCGCGGTAGACGGGAGAATCTAAAACAAACCGTTCAGTCAGAGATTATAAAACGTATGGACGTGTAATGAAACGATAAAAGTATTTATTAGTGTATTATTTACATAAATTTAACCTTCCTATTTCGATTGGTATCAATACTGATACTCATTGATCGTGTTTAAGTACGTAATATTGAGAAATAAAAGACGTATTAAAACGTCCGATATCGGGCGCTGCCATCTAGGATGCGACTAAAACGCCCGATATCGGGCGTTTGCCAGTTCCAGGGTTAACACTTAGGGAGCGCTTACAAACTCCAACGGTCATCCTCTGCAGTAGACTAGACCTATCAATCTACCCTTGCACTGCAATATCTTGACATCTGATTTTGCACTTCCGTAGGGTTACCCAGATTTAAGTGACATCGGTTTTTGCTGTACCCTCTGTAGGTTCAACTGGAAGGTAAAAACCAGCCAGAGGGCTTGTACTCGTAGTATTGTTTAATTTAGAATTCAGTCAAAGAATCCATCAAATTAAAGTAATGGTGTAGTAGTTAAAGTACCCAACAAGTGACAATGGTCATACTGTGATTTGCAGGGTTGGAGATCCGAACAAGGAGATCCTCGGAGTGGACAAGAAGAAGTTGTCTCCCAGACGTAGCAATAAGGGTGACTCTCGCCTCTTCCTGGAAGACAATTATATGGGTGAGTGCAGGCTTGTGTGTATCATTGTAGCTTTATATGTTCGTGTCTTGTCAAGTGTTAAATGTCAATAACCAAATCGTGTTATCTCACTTTGTAAGTTATGCTTTACTAAGAATCCCAAACTTGTTCGGTTAATTACAAATTATTTTTACGCTGTTAAAATGTGAAATCACACAAACAATTTATCATTTCTGTTTTAAAATTAAAATCTTTTTTTTTGTAGCAGTATATTGGTGTGACAAAAGTACACTTCATCTGTTCTGTTATTTAATTGTGTCCCCAATGTGAACTGCAGTCCTTTATTGGGACAATGAGGTGAAATGAATAATTTAAGAGATATTTGTAAGAAACGCGAAACAAATAAGTTTAAACCCTAACACTTAACCCTTCCCATGCCATAGACAGATATATTAGAATGGCAGACTTTGACCCAAAACGCTTTCAAAATGTCCGATGCACGCTCCGTGCTTATCGCAATTGCCAAGGAATTATTTATAAACTACCTTCACTCAACAGCAGGGGATGGGGAGTGCCCTTTGTCTAATGCCGACTGCCTGCTCGTCAGTTTTGCGTCTCCTACAGAGCCATAACGAAACATATCCGTTGAGTGTATTACTGTTTTCTCGGACGTCACAAGCGCATGCTTGCGTGCATGTCTACTACGTATTTTGTTATTTTTCTTAATCGAGTGACAGTGTTGTGATTAGTTTGAAATATTTATCTTGTTTTATAGTAAAATTGAAATTTACTTGAAATAAACATTTTGTAAATAGTTCCTTTTTATTCTTACAATAAATACACTAATTTTAAGTAAAATTTCCCATTTTATACTTTTTTTGCTTTTACCTTGTATAATTTAGTTATAATAAAATTTAGCTACATAAAGAAATAACATTTTTTTACTTGTAAAATACTTTGCATTATAGGAAAATTAATGGATTTATTAGTGGCGTGCAAAGGGTTAAGGTTGAAACAAAACCCATAATATTTGTTCCTTTATACTAATAGTAAATGTTATTTACATTTTATTTAAAAAAAATTAAATTGTCATTGATTTAATTTTTTGTTTAATACGTTTCTAGAGAGTCGAAGTGTTGATGTACGAATCCTTGCCTAACTGTTCCAACTTCCCACCTTGCACCCTTGGTGTCAATTCTTACAGTCCACTCTTGTTTGTCCTGCTACAGCAAATTATGTTCACAATACTGAGCTGTACAATACTTAACAACAGTTCAAATAAACAGAAAAACATTCCTTCTATGAGGTTCAATTGAAGGATTTTTCCTACCATTGTATTAATCAATACAGTTTGGAAAATAATAAAAATCAGAAAAGTTTCTTCATGAACAACCATACTAGAAGATGATACAGACACAATGCCAAAGCAAATATTAAGATAATGAAAGGATAACAGGATTTCTGACATTTGCCATCGTTATAGGTTATAAAACGTATATACCTATCAAAATCCTGTTATCCTTTCAAACCTTCCATCGTCAATGACAAATTTTAAACAAAGAATTAAGATAACGTGACAATTTAAATTTCTTTAGGATTCTGATTTTTATTCTTAACTTAGATGCTATTTACCTTTGGATATAATGTCGACTATCTATTGAATACATGGAAATTCATTAAAAAAAAAGGAAATTAGAACTATGTTGTGTGCAATTAATCATCTCTTATTGTAATATTTAGTAATTTTTTACACATTGTTGTGTCTTATCTGAGACATCGTTTAGAAAGACATCGGCCAATATAATTGTGGAATGAGTATTGTATTTTCTTTAGATTGTTATTTTCAAACTATCATAGTAAACTACTTTACAAAAGTAAATAGCCCAATTTAAAAATTTTTAAGATATTTCCACAAATATTGTTGAAAATTTGCTTTTGGAACTGTTACAAATTTTTTTTCAATTCAATGTTAGTAAAAAGCCACCATCTAAATAATTTTTCTGCAATGTTTTCCGGGTGACCAAGAGTTGGCTGTAAGTGGAGGAGACTTGTCTAGTGTACTGCACATTTGTTGTGTTGTCGCACCTGTGTTGCACGTCCGAATGTGTGTGTGCATGTCCAGATAAGGTGGAGAGGAAAGGCAGCAGTGATTCGCTGACTTCCCAGCGCAGCAGTGACTCCCAGTCCAGCGCACCCGTGCGCGACACACTCTTCCGGGCCAAGCGCCAGATACAGGCTCTAATGGGTCAGTGCAGTAGTATACGACATAACAACTGTTTGTGTTTCAAAATCTTACAATTCCAGGCAAAAGGCCAACTAATATGTGTGATGTTGAGGTTGGTTACAACCATTGAGAGTTTAATACGTTCACGGCTGTTTAATACTTACCGTACTTATTCGGGTGTTGAAGTATTTTAATGACTGCAGTCAATTTATATTTTATAGCACAAAGTTTTTGAAATTGTATAGTTTCTAATTCCAATTTTAACCCATTGCGGATCACTGACGAAATATCTCGTCCTGTGGTATTTAAGTCTAGCATGGAATATTGCAATAGTCCATGAAATAATCATATATATATTGATAACAAAAATATATTTTTTAAGTACAGTAAAACCTTGATTATCGGAAACGACTTGAGTAGTAGTGAAAACAGTTCCAGTAACCTTGAATCGAGAAACTACAGAAAGAATAAATAATTAGGGCAAGCATCATAAATATTTATTGCGGAGGTTGTCAATGGAGGGAAACACCTCAATCACTTCACCACCTGGCCGATGTTCGCAAAAAAGAGCAATAACAGACCCTCTTTCTCAATACCATCCGAGCCTTCATTAGCCACACACCCAATCATCATAGTATGATCAGTAGAAGAGTCACCACCCTTCCATCCCTACATGTCCCCCACATTGCAGCCATCTTGTCTTGCAGTGACGAATTTTGTCGTTTTCTCTCTTTGTTTGAATTTCTCAAGAACAAATAAGTTTATATTCAGTTGATTGTGAATTTTCTCTAAAATATCAATTCTTGCTCTGTATGTATTATATTATAATGTTATAATTTGCATATACTTACGTTTATTTCCTGGAAGTTCTGTGTATTGACATAACCTCTTGTTAGTGGAATTTTTGTTTTTGTTGTCCGAAACGCGTAGAGTCACCATTATTTCCGATAACCAAGGTCTATATAGACAAAAGTATGTCTAAGTTATTTATGAGAATCCAGTTGAGTCTTAACAACGGGCAGTATGATGTGGCACGGCATTACTGTTCTGCTGCTGACGCACAACTTACCTTGTGTCTGCTGGGACATGCACATCCAAACAAATCTATCCGAGATTGGTTAATCAATTATTTACTGAGTACTCATTCAACTCAACAGGAATGTAAAAGCATGTAATCACATACCTCTGTTTTACATTCAAATTAATTTAGCAGTTTTTAGGGTACTTTTCAGTAAATATGTCACTGTAGTAAACTTTAAAAAAAGTATATTTAATTTGTCAAACTTCAAGATTGGTTTTTTTTAATGGTACGGTAAATAATTCATCTAGTGCCATAGTAATGTATTTATATGTTTCTTTGTAATGTACAGTAAAATAACATATCATTAAGAATATTTTTTCTTGTTAGATTTTAGTCCGCCAAAGCAGAGGAGTGTGAACTGGCAAAAAGGCATTGTATTGGTAACGAAAACCTTTAGGGGTAAGAAATGGGAATTGTGAATAACCCTTATTGAGTTTTCTGGTTTGATACCAAAATATTACCTGCAAAAATGTATGCTTTATTTTTTATGTTTAACTGTATGATTCCCTTGAGAAAATTAAAGTGAACTCCATCAGTGCTTCTTGTGTATATTATTTTTCTTTTTCGCTTTACAAATTTTGCTGTTTGTTGACACACTGACAGTAAAATGACTAAAAATGGACGGTAACTAAAAGTAGCTAACCACAATTTAAATGAAACCAAGCTAATCAGAGTGGTATTGCACCCTTTTGTTTGTGTAGCTAGAAACATTAAGATATTTTTTGACTTAGATTTGTTGTATCTGACTACCTAAATTGGTTTCACTGTAGACAGTATGGAGTTAATTAATGGGCATCTGGACACCCTGGCGTAAAATATTACAGGAAGTTGCCTGAATTTTTTCTAATTTAATCAACAAAATGTGTTGATATACTACTCTGCCTTAAAAAATGTAACTGAATTGTTGAATATAGATGAAAACTTGCAGTCTTTTGAAACCTAAGTGGGTAAGTGGGAACCTTTTCGATTCCAACCACTTATGAAAAAGTATCTATAAAAAATATCAGCAATAAATAGACTTCAAAGTATCTTCTAAGAAACCAAGCGCTACTTTGCCTGTTTTGCTGATTATTGCAAAAAAAAATCTTTTTTGCTTATTTTTCAAGTTTAATTTTTTTACAAAGTCCACAAGAACCAATACACTTTGTAACCTTGTAGTTGTCCATCACAGTGTCCATACACCTGAGATGTTTTTAGTAGTTTTTATATTCATATTTCTTTGTTTTGGTTGTGAATTAGTCTTGATGTTGATTTCATTAGTGTAAACAATTAACCAAGTCATGTAATTGTACAATTTTTACAGTCAAGTTGTTGAAATCTTCAAAAAATAATCACGATTTGGGTGGGTATGAAAATTCAGTTAAGATATCCGAATTTTATACTGGAATACTAAAAAGTATTTTTTTTTTAGCCTTGTTTTATTTACTTGTTTAACCCTTTGAGTGCCGCAGCGTTTTGCTATATGGTATGCATAAAATGCCGAGCGAAAATGCCTGATTCTGCAAGGCTCTGGTTAAAAATTCATAACAAATTTATTTATTGGCATAATGTCTTGGGTTTTTGTTTTTTTTTTTTTAGATAAATATATTTTCTTTATACATATAATACATTGACACACTTATTTAACGTTTTTATACAAATAAAAAAAAATCATTAACAAAAACTTTATGAGCAAAAACATTTAGTTTTTTATTTTAACACAACTTGGTGTTATTGAAATATTTTATTTTTTCACTTTTAGTTATTCTATCTTATACTCCATTTAATTCTTTATAAAAAGGCATATAAACATTTTTTTATACTTATAAATAAAGTTTTGGAAAATAAGTAAAAATATGAACCACTACAAAACTAGAAATTTTCTAACCTAAACCTAACACTCTGTGTATGTGTCTACACTGATAATGCTTAAATCTAATGCCTGCAATACTAGGTCTTCATTGCCAGCAATGTTTTTACGACTCATTGTTTATAAATATCACTGAACAAACACAAAAAACAAAAACTATACAAACGTATTTAGTAAAGTACTAGATGCTTACGATCGCCGTAACTCGCGGCATTGTTCTACTTACACACAGACTAGAACAACATACACAAACGAAACAATTTGAAGATACTAACACTACAAACCCATTTATATTTAAAAACTTTCAATATCATTTGTGAAATAAATAGCAGCGCAAACAAAACACCTGACGGACGGCTCGTCCGCGACTAACGCGATTCTAAAACGCGCTACAACGTAACCGCCGTAAAAAATGTAGAATGTAACAAAACCTACATCAAAAGTTACATTGAAGCCTTTGGAATGCGTACGTATAGTCATTGAGCCAATTCAGATAAATATTATATAAAATATAAGCGGTACTACAGAAGTCGCTGACAGCGATTCTGGCATTTCTTGAATATAATGCGGGATCGCTGACAGCGATGCTCCAGCACTCAAAGGGTTAAGCAAACAAAATTCTTTTAATCAAACTAGTTTCTCATAATTCCTCAATAAAGTTTATAAAATGTTTATATTCCAATATATAAGTATAGGTGTTTTATTAAAATATTGAGTTATTGTATATAATTAAATGTTTAAGCAATATAAATTATCTAAAAAAAATTGTAAAAATTCATTGACTTAATTTTCGATTTTTTAAACAAACACTTATCTCAAATTGTTCAGTTATTTATACAGTTGTAATAACTTGGAACAGAAAATATGGATGAAGGTGTTAAGAAATTTATTCTAAAAAGATGTTGAATTGATGGGGTTGTTCCAGGGGTGGGCAAGAAAGTGGAGGGGGCGCACAGTGACAGTGAGATGGACGGAGATCTGGTGTGGACCAAGTGTGAGAACTCCGCTCGCCCCCACCCTGCCCCCGCCCTCATGCGGCAGGTTACTGCGGATGCTGAGCCCCTCGCCCCCACTCGGGTCACACGGCGCAGAGATGTCACTCGCAGTGCTGCAAGTCCTACGTCCACTGTACAGTAAGTACTGTGTGCCCTACACGTACTGACAAGCTCTTCCTATGGGGTGACACACACCTTTGATAAATATAGAAATTATGCTACCCTCTCCCATTACAGTTGTTTAGAATGTGTTCAGCACTCCAAACAGAGTCCTTGACAAAGATTGTCGTCCTCTTTAGGTGCATCGTCAGATGGCAGTAGAGATTCAAGATGTCTTTATTAGTCACTAAGCAACATAACAAGTTACAATAGACTTCGTCAAACTATTAGGCAGGAATAAGTAAATAAATAATAATTTTTAGGACTAGAAACTTATTTTAAAACTAACAGGAATGTTGCAAAAGACATAATAACTTACAAAACTGCTAACTTGTATAAATAGAAAGTGGTGATAAGGAAATTATTTAAGTAATAATAAGAGCATTGTGTGGTAAATCAGAAATCAAAAACACAAATTAAACAAGAAACACAAAGAACATATACAATTAAAACCCAATGAAAAATGTAACAATATAAATATTTAAAATATGTAAATCAGGTGGTTAAAACTTACAACTATAAAACAAAACTTAAAACTTGCCATGATAAAATTAAAAACTTAAGGAACTAATATCACAGGCCAAATATTTATTCACAGAGAAAACTGCCTTTTCTTTAAATTTATTAGCTTACAATTTGTTTAAACCTATTTATATTTACAATCCATCCTCCTTTTGGTAATTTATTAAATAGTTTTTTTTCATATAGATATGACTATCCTTTTGTAGCCCGAAAATGGTTCTACACGAGTTACTTGTTGTACAATTCATCACCAATGTTGCAAGGTATCATATATAATCCACCTTAAGCCTAGTCACTACTCATTCTGTAGCAACCTGTAAACCATACAACCGGCAACTCGTTGGGCTTGTTTGAAGACACTGTCTTCTCTGTGGAAGTACCTGAATAGAATGGGGATCTTTGATGAAGACACTGTTTTTAGATCTTCTACACAGTATGAATATATTGCTGGTCATACTCTGTACAAAAGCTTGCATTAAGGCTGTAACTGAAGATTTAACAAGATACAATCAAATTTAAATAATTATTTTTATTTTAAAATATTTTACAAGAGAGGATGCAAATTGTCATCTTGATATCCAGGGCATTTTTTGTTGATAGTATAGTTTGTGCAACTTAGTGGGTAATCAATCATTAATAAAGTTTTGTCGTTAACAAAAGTTTTCTTTTTGTAATTTTTTAGAAATCGTAGACATAAAAGTACCTAATTATTATAATAAAATACATAGATATTAAAAAGTAATGAATTAAAACCAAATTTAGCAGAGATTTAGGATAAGAAAATAAATTGTCATTCATTTAAGTTTAATTAAACCTTGTATATAATATGTTATCTTCGTGTTATAATAAATTGTTAAAAAAAAAAACTAGCATAAAAAGTGGTATGAATTAAAAACATACTTGGTATCACAGAAAGTAAACTAACTAAGGTCAATTAAGGATGCCTCATTGGCATGTATTCCGTTGACAACACTGTCATGTTGTAACAGGCCAATGCAGTTGGAGCTGAAGAGGCGGAACAGTGACGGAGCCACGCAGTTGCCTCCACCTCCCGCTCCGCCTCCACCACTGCCTCCCGTCTACTCCCCAACAAGCGACCTCCTGGAGTGGAAGGGCACTTCCATGTTCACGATAGCAGGCCACAACTTTCGCAAGGTTGCCCGGTTCGGCAAGGATGACCGCTGCTGTTTCTGCGACAAACCCATGGATGCGTTTGTTACCCAGGCTTACAAATGTACAGGTCAGTTCCATCTCAGTTTTTACGATCAATGTACAGTAATATACTAATGCTAGTCCAAAACTCTGTCCAAAATTAATATTTTTAGTGCAAAATGTTCTATAGTCCAAATGAAAATGTATGGAAATATTATAGTTATTCTTGATTTTTAAAATGTCAATATTTCTCTTTGAGTATCTTTTTGACTGTGACAAAGAATGATTGTGGACCAAAGAGACCAAATATGGACGCAATATGGCATAAACAAAAATACAAATTATAAAAAAGTTAATTCATAAAAAACAAGAAAGGAGTACACCACATCACGTGTTGCTCTACTAAGCTTCGCTGAAGTTGCATGAAAGATTTTAAGTCTATAGCTTATTTCATTATTGACGCATAGAACAACAGGTACAGATATCCGTATGAAAAAGAAAGATTTACATCGTCCGGCAAACAAAAGAGAAAATGTGTCAGCCTCTTAGTGAAAGGCTTCAATGACGCTCAGACAAATTCCATGGTTAGACATGCACCATCACAGAACTCGTTCTTGTCTATGTAGAAATGAAGTCTCATGCAAAATTTCAGGTCTACAGATGAAATCTTTCTCGAGATATCATACCACATGATACATTCACGTTTTTGTTGATTAAAATGGGCTTCATATCAGTGTTGAAATAATAAAATTCTACACACCGAGTCACCACAAAATGATGCTGTAAGTGTTGCGATAGTTATGCAACATGTGTTATTATGTCACGTTTTTAAATATCTTATGAGTGTACTGAGTTTGTTTACAAATGTTTTTATTCTGCCATTTTCTTATTGCCATCATAGTTACCCATGAAACCAATATAAGTAATATTGGCATATTCGCTCAGCCAAATCCTGTGGACTGAGATGTATCATCATTATATGCATCTTAGTATTCATGAAGTGAATTTCTAGTTTTCCATTTCTTCCTGTTTATTCTTATTTCTTTCTTCCATTGTCATAAGATGTATACACAACTTTGTCAATGCTCTTTGAAAAATGACAATAAATATTATTTATTATTTATTTATTTATTTTGATGTTTTAATTGTATAATATTTTAATGTCTTTAACTTTCTAGATAGGTGCTAATATTATAGGTTATAGTTTTATTTACAATTTTACAGTCCATTCTAAATAGTTTGTAATAGGGATTGATCAGGATGTTGTTTAGTACCTAAGTTTATTCCGTTGTATCATTTATGAAATTGTATTATTTATTATGTATGAAGATAGGTGGAAGAGAGAAATTCTTGGCAACTTTTGGTAAAAATGTTTATATTATGTTGGATTAATAATATTGCCTCCAGACTATACCACCTAGGTGTATATTTGACTTTGCTGATGCATTTTTGTAAGATGGCAATAAACATATATTTATTTATTTATAGTGTTGTTCATATAGAAATGATGCTTCATGCAAAATTTCAAGACTTTACCTTGGTTTACCTTCAAGATATTGTATGGACAGACAGGCAGAAATAAACATTTTTCCAGCTCCTCAAGTGATTAGCTTTGTTTACGCTCAGTCAATTGCTGCAAAGAATTTTTTGAAATATTTTCTGTGTGTATATTTTATTTCAGTTAATTTACTTGCTTGTTTATTTATCTTGTGAATTCCTGTACTGATGCTTGTAATAACGTGACCTGATGTTGGCCCTGTAGACTGCAAGGCGTTGTTCCACACCAAGTGTATCCAGAATGGCGGTGTGCTGACGTTGCCCTGCATGCAGACGCCAGGGCCTGGTGGTGGCCGCAAGAAGCAGCGGAAGATAACACGTACTCACCCAGCCACGCATATCTCACCTCACCTGCCACAGTTCAGCCTCACGGGTACCAGCGAGTTCACGGACCGCACTGACAAAATTATCTCTGACGCCCGGGAACTGCAACTGATGCAGGACTTCATCACAAAAAAGGTACTGACTGAACTTTCTCGCTTGAAGTTTGAATAATTAATTTAATTAATCTTGGAAAATGTCTGGTAACTTGTTGGTAAATTTGTTGATCCATTGATTTTAACTGATGATACTGTAAATCAGTGGCTGGGACAGGGATGAGAGAAGAACTTGACAATAGAATAAATAGTATTAGAGTAGTAAGTACCCTTGGAGCTTACTTTATATTCAGTTTATAAATTTTACTAACCTCATTTTTTAATGATTACTAAATTTTACATTGCGTATATTTGCGCAAAAGATAAAAGTAATCATAAATAATACTTCCGGCTCAGTCGAAAGAAGTAGGTAGATAGATTTTGTGGCAACTGAAATATTATTAATTTACTCTCATGGGATTTACAGTTAGCCTGAAAACTGATTTGAGTTACAAAACATTTCTCTGTAACAAAAAGTTTAGGAAATGTTATAAGTATTCCAGAGCACTTTTTATTTTCTCTCCAAGTTTATAAGTAACTAAGTTGTGAATTTTTTTGAAGTTTGAACAGCCGCAATAATGAAACAAAACAGTGTACCAAATTAACCAATGTACTTAATTAATTGAGACTTGTATAAAAATGTTCTTACCAATTTTGAACTTGTTTAAATATGTACTATTGTTTCCACAGGTTGAGTTACGTAGCATAGGCATGAGGATATATATATATATATATGTATATGTAAAATTTGATGGAGGGTGGTTTTGGGCTCTGGGTGTTGTGTTCGGTGAGTTATGTAGAAATGTTTGACAAGTGCTTCCAGAAACATAAATGCAATAGACTGATCTTGTATGCAAAAAGACAATTAAATCCTTAACCCTCCAATTGATGACCGACGGTACAGACGTTCATCAATACCGCTTGTGAACTAATCAGAAATCAGAAATTTATTGTCACGTAACGTTACATAAATGTAGTAGATAAAATCTACAATGAACAGGTGACTCGTCAATATAGTTTAAAATATACTAATCCTAATTTAAAAAAGTTATAAACATAATTAACAATTCATTGATAAATAATCAATATTAATCGCACAAACAGTGATCCAGTAAGTATATAAAACATTAAACTCTAGTGATACAGGTACAGATTATAATTCATATTAAAATTAAATAAAGATAGATGTAGCTATTATTACACTAAAATAAAATAATTTACAAAACATAAAACACATTTAAAAATAATTAGTGATAAAATAAATACAGTGGAATTAATGTATATACATCAAAATGTTTTGATATGGTTGGGGGGTAATTTAAGTAATGAAGGTTGCATCATTTAGAAAATCAGTTTCTGAATAATATTCTTTCTCTATTAAAATATGTTTTAATTTTATAGAGAACTTTTCTGGAGGCAAAGAGGATAGAGATATTGGAATTTTATTGTAAAATTTTAGTCCTTTGTAATAAGGGGACTAATAAAGACGGCACAGCCGTCGGTCAACTTTCCGCTATTATTACTCAAAAACCGTTTAAGTTATAAAGACATAGCTTGCACTAGTCAAATCCTCTTCTCATAAAGATCAATTCATTTCATATAGTTTATATTCGTAATATTACTCGTTGTCAGCTGATATCGATCCAAATACCGCACGGCATACAGCTGACGGACTATGCAGCTGGTGACGTGCTGCACGGCCTTGACGATCTATGTTGCTAGGTTGTTATGTTGTGCAATAGGAGATCCTTGTTGTTCAAATGATATACATGATCTATTGGATGATGAAAATATTAGTTCTGATGATGAAATTGACATATCAGCAAATGAAGTGCATGATGATATTTCTTTGTCAGATTTGTTGTAAGGTAGTCTGGATGATTATAAACCTGTGGAATGTGAGTTGGGTTGTGAACAAATTCACAATGACAGTGACAATAATTCATCATTATCTGATATTCCTCTTACCCAAAGAATTCATCAAACACCAATATGGACGCGTACTGCCAAAAAAGTAGTACATACTTTACATTTTTATCAAAAAACGTTTTTGTGTTGTAAATAAGTGTTATATGATATAATTGTTTTGTTCTCTATAAAACTGTGTATATTTTCTACATTTACAGTATCTTACTATTTCAAGTCATGTGAAAGTTATATAAAGTAAAACTTAGGAAACAAAATAATTACAATACAATTTTTTAAATTTATGTACTTATAGAAAAAGCAATATTCTAGTAAGTGCATATTTGAATTATTTTAAATTTTCCTTTGGTTTCTAAAAAAATTATATATATATATATATATATATATATATATATATATCACTTATTACTTAGCATTAAGCACCTATTTTTAAAAAATATCAGAAAAATATACTGTGTAACATTCTGGGAGTTTCTTATTATCAGTCGGAGGGTTAAAAAATTCAAGAATTATATAAAAAAATTCTTAGGCCAAAGCAGGATTCAAATTTATACTATTATCTTTGATGAACGGAACTTGGAAAGGTGTAACTGTGAAATGATTGAATTTTGTATGCAAAAGAATATTTCAACTGCCTGGAAATTTAGCCAAGATCTCTATGGTTAAGACTCCAAGTAAAACTGAAGACTGGTAGATCATTGGACTATTAATTACATAAGGCCTCTCGGCCTAAAATATTGTTCAGGAATCAGCAAGATTCTCCTTGCTTGTTTATTGTGACTTATTTCATGTAACTGAACGACTGCTTCCTTTAGATGAAACTCGCTGGTTCCCTATCATGGCCATTATTATTGTCATTTGCTAAGAAGCAGTAAGTTTAGTTGTTAAATAATCCCTACAACTCATTCATCAATAAAATTAAAATGCATTCTTAAATTCATATTCTCCTTTATACTTTGATACATCTGCAAGTTTAGTTGGTCACATTCATGATCATTTGAACTTATGTTAATATAAATTACTTAAATAATGTTATCAAGTATTAAAATTATGTTTCATATTCCAGTTTAAAGCATATTGAAACAATTTCATTGTAGCTCTCAATTTTAGTATAAGGAAGAACATGATGATCTTACCTTCACCTGTCAAAGTAAAAACTTAATCAGTTTTATTGCTATATCTCATATTTAGTTATTTACTGTTTCACCAATTTATCATTAGATAGAGTTGAATTTTAGAATTCAATTATTGGAAGTTTTTAATATGACTGTACGATTGTTCTGTTCCGCAGATCTACAAGATAGAGAGTGGGGACAAACAGAGCCAGGTGGACCGAGTGTTCAAGCAGGCGCTCCGAGAGTTTAAGGACAATCTAGTGGCCACGTACAGTGTGGTCAACAAGCAGGGACCTGAGGCTCTCAACATCAAGTACAAGGACCTCATTGCCAACTTTCTCAGGGTCAGTTTCTTGGATTAATAAAGGAGATAATTCGCTTTTAAAAAACTGAGTGCTAAACAATATCAACTGTCACATAGTGAGAATCAGCTGTTTTAATTAGCTTTTATGATTACATTGTTTAATTGTGATCATAATATATTTACTTCTTGTAGGGTTTAGGTTTTAAAAATTTTGAAGTGCTTTTAAAATTATATCTAATTTGGAGATTTTCTACAGCATCATTCAAATTTTCTAAATATATGTCATGTTTCATCCATGAAATAAATTTTAAATTAAGGTTTTACAAACTTATAAGGAAGGTTATGTGTATAATGATTGTATTATGATTATTTTAAAAAGGTAATACCTTATAGTATAATTTTATCCTTTAGATTGTACTGATTCAAGTACAAAAATGCTACACCATACAAATGCAAATTTAATATTGTTTAGTTGTGTAGCCATCGTTCCCTTTACTATCTCTAGTAATTATTGTTAAAAATATTCCTTTGTTTTTACTGTTGATCCAAAAAATATACTAAATATATTATCCCCCAGGTAATGGAGACGGTGTGTATGCAAGAACAAACGAAAACTGATTTCCCAGTCACAATGGGCGTCAATGCTTTCCGAGGTTTCCTGAACGAGTTTATGGCACAGACGAGGGTAGAGCAGGTTAAACCGCACAAAACGAAGAGGAAAAAGGAGAAAAAAGCGGAAAACGGAGGACCCAATCTCACACGCAGGCCACCACTTCATACTGACCATCATCAACATACCCACTGCCTGTGAGATCTGCACCAGCTTCTTCATGTGGCCCTTGGAGCGGGGATTAGTCTGCCAGAGTGAGTATCTTCAGCTGTACTGTGTTAGTGTCCACATCCTGTCCTATGGTATGGTAAAAAGTAAACAATTTCATTACCTTGCCAAAGTACAGCATTTTGCAAATCAGACTTTTGTCTGACCCTTCTGGGATCCGAAAGCTCGTAGAGCCTGATCACCCTTTTGGGATCTGACTTTTGTCTTTGATGGTACTGTGTACTTTGGTTTGCTACGAGATAAAATAAAATTAAAATAATCTTTATTTATCATTTTTATTCATGTACAAAGAATGGTTTCAACTGATAAAACAACTATTCTATTACAAGAATGTAATCATTATTGTAAAATTTAAGTTATGATTGGAAATTGTTATTGTTTTAAGTGAAGTGTTGGTGGAAAAATTTGCCAATTAAATATAAAGGTTTAGTAAAAAAGTATTTTTTTAAAGATTATTTTAAAATTTAGTAATACTTTTGAAATCTTTTTAAATAGTTGGAATGATATTATAACATTTTACATTTTATACCAATGTAGGTTTGTGTTTGTTTTTTTTTTTTTTTTTTTTTTTTTTTTTTTTTTTTCAAAGAATATTTAACTCATGAGACGGTATTAAATAGTTATTTCTATTTCTTGTGAAATATTGTTGAAAATCCCCTACCAGTGAGACAGTATTTGGAGTTTGAACAGTGTACAAAATGCATTGATAAATATGGTACACAAATTGATAAATATCCTACGAGAATTGGATAGCGCAATCAATCCACACCAAAAATATGCACAAATTAATTGATTTGTATAGTTTACGTTTATTTTTCAAAATAATTGAACAGCCATATCTATTAATGTACTATTACCAAAGACAAATATGGCTAGTTAACACATAAATGTAAAAATCGTTCGCTTTCAACTTTATGTGAATGTTGAATTTTAGCTCCAGTTCACCTTCCTCTTATGAAATCTGATGCTGTTGCAGACTTGACTACTGAAATCTGGAGTCATGTTCGTCTGAAGGGATCCAAAAATAGTCGGTGGCGAAAAACACAGACGCTCAAAACGAACCCCCTGCATCATTTTGGAACATGACTCCAGATTTCATTAGTCAAGTCTGCAACAGCATCAGATTTCAGATGCTGCACGTAAGATGAGGGTGAACTGGAGCTAAATTCAACATTCACATCAAATCAGCCCTTCCCACCATAGCTCCTTTATGTTGTGGGTTTGTTTCTGTTAAATAACAAAAGTATGTCACAACACTGTTGACAAAGTCGAGTGTGATGTTACAGACTGCAAGCTGACCTGCCACAAGAAGTGCTACCTGAAGGTGACGACCGAGTGCGGGAAGGAACTACGGGGTCTCGGTGGTGGCAGTATTTCCCCCCACCGGGTGTTTGGGGTGCCTCTCAGCCAGCTGGCGACCGGAGACGGCAAGGTGCCGATAGTGGTGGACAGACTCATTACCACCATTGAGATGTACGGTCTGTACATGGAGGGGATCTACAGGAAGTCAGGGGTGAGTACAGGGTTAGATCTAGGTCTCATTAACACGTTCACGGTCATGTTTACCCCATCGGATACGTACCGGATCATCGGATACCCCATCGAGACTTTCGTAAATCGTGTGGTGCGCCCGGTGGGGTAGACGTTGCTATGCATTTTCGTATTGCGTTGTTATTGTTTGCCTGTCTTAGTGGTTTGTTTAATTTCATCTCGCGCTTTAAAAAATACCTCAGAGTATCGTGTACCTAGTCGCCCACATGATTACTTAATTTTTTAGGTACCCCTTGGGGAACACAAAAGAACATTGTAAAAACATATTGAAATGATTTTTTTGTGCAAAATTGCAAAGCCTACATACTTTTCTCTTTATACTCAGACGTTTAACTTTAAAAATTCGATTGCGGTTTTTTCCATTTTTATAGAAAAATTTTATTATGCAGTATATTAAAAAAGTCTGGAAATTTGCTGTCGTAAACGTGTTAAGCACGTGTCAATGGAACAGAACCCATCTGCAACCTGAATTAGTTGTAACAAATATTGTATTACAATATGCTTGCTTAAATAGCAGTAAAAAAATTGTATTATGAAATTTTCCATAACTTGTCACTCATGTTTCAGGCCAATAAAATCAATTTGGGATTGAAATCATTTGGAATTATTATAAACTTTTCTTTCCGTACAGGCCCTACTCAGGCCATACTACTCAAATTTACTACCTGGACAGTGATAATACAAACTAAACAATGTATTACAGAGGAGCATCTCTTAATCTCTATTAATATGCAAGCAGTGGACCGAGTAACAAATGACATGGGGAATTCTTTATGGTCAGAGCTTATTATAAATCTTGTTTTAATATTTGTCAACCACTAAACAAACTTGGATTTAAAAATTATACATACATTTTTTTCACTGAGCTTTGAAGACCTAATTTTGAAGTAGTGAATACTTAAGAGCCGGTTCTCACGAGCGAGAATACGCCTTCTACGCACTTACTCAGCTCAGTCTGGCATCAAGATTGACGAGGCAAGATTTAAGAAAAGTGTTGTGCTTATCTATTTGGCTTATCAGTTGTTTTTTTCCGCCTAATTGAACTAATCCACCAGTCAGTTCTAGAATTTTAAAGGGACTTTTGTTACTTAACAAGTTTAACAAACTAAAAGATATGAATGTAAACTTTTCAATTTCTTCCGCATAAGCTTTCTTTTATTTAATGAACTAGTTGCCGAGCTAGCAGATGTTACTAAGAAGCATAATACGAAAATGAAACTTGCAGTTTAACCTATAGAAATGTTGGTAGTGACACTAAGTTAACAATATTTATTAATAATGCCTTATTTCTAAGCACAAAAGCTTTATAATAAGACTTAGGGAACCACTCCCTTTGGTTCAATACATTACTGAATCATGCCAGGGTTGATTACCGCGATTAGGCATGTGAAAATGTCACTCATGTGAACTGAGCCTTATATTTTTGTAAAGGTATAATCATCTAGGAAAATAACATCAGCTGATGACACATTAATGTTCCAGGTCAGTTCCAAAGTCCGAGAACTCAAGGCGAGGATGGAGGAAGGCAATATTGAAACTGTCCAGTTTGAACAATATCAGGTGTTGTAATATTGCATTTAGATTGTACATATAAATAATTATAGGACCATTGTATTCTGCAATTATATTTCTTTACAAAGATGCTTTTAAAATAAGACATGTAAAAGAGTGAAACATTAATCTAACAACCCTAAATTTATTTATAACTGGTTTTTATCTTTCATATTTTATACTTGGAAATGCTAGAACTGGTGTTAAATTCTTTCCTATTCTATAGTGTTTATTTTAAGTTCATAGGTTATACTAGACATAGTGCAAAAGTGGGGCAATAATCTCTTTATTAAGCCTGGAAACTTCGATTGACCCATTTAGTTGAGTCTGAAGTTAGAAGTTGTTGAATATTGTTTATTTTGGAGTAAAAAACTGACATAAACCGTTTTACATCAGATAACTTATAAAAAGGGAGAAAATGTGCATTAATTAGCATTATATTGTATTTATTTCATGTGTTGCTTAGCAACTGAAAATTCATAAAGAATTGCCACTGCCCTTTTCTCTGTAAAAATCAAAATTATTACCATTTTTCTTTCTGAACCTGTACAAGATATCTTCAAAAAGTAATGGAAAATTTAATTTTTTGGAAAAAATATGTATTTATTCGTTTACATCAATGTTGTCACCTTCAAAATAGTCCCTGTTAGATATTATGCACTTGTGCCAGCGCTTCTTTCAATTCTCAAAACACTTCTCAAATTCTATTTTTGGAATAGCCTTTAGCTCTTTCAGTGTGCACGTGTAATGTCATCTATGTCACACGGAGCCATGTCTGAAGAATATGGAGGCTGGAGGTAGCATTACAGTACTGTTCTTGACCAAAACTTCACGAATAAGCAATGAAATGTGAGCATGTGTGCATCGTCATTGTACAAAATCCATGTTTTGCCACAAATCCGGGTTTTTTTTTTTCGGATTGCTTCACGCACGATGTTGAACTTGGCAGGTAGCACTCGTTATTAAATGTTTCACCTTGTAGCAAGAATTCATAATGCACTATGCCATTAACCCGCCAGTGGACGCATAGAATTTGTAACGCCAGTGGACGCTTGCTGTCTTTTTGGAACGCGCCTCTGGAAACAATACGAAATAACAAAGAGCCGTTACTTTATGTTAATTTATATATTTTTCTTGCTTTTTAATATATATGAGAATACAAAACAATTCAATATTTTTATAATTTGACATATATTTTAATCAAACATTATAAGTTAACAAAATATGCAGACAGAAAAATATATATAACTTAGGCCTACGACGAATTATGATGTGTTGTTTAATAACCCTAGTTAAATCATATTAATTGCATTTGAACATTATAAAAATATTTACAAAAACACAGTTATTATAGAAATGATCCAATATATATATCGCAATACAATATGAATAAAAAAAACATAAGTTTTGAACTAAGAAATTTAAGTCCATTGTACTTAGTTCTAATAACACTCAATATTTGTTATACTAAATAAAAAAATAAGTTCTTTACTCGTCACTGTCTAATCCCTCGTTTTCCTCATCTTCACAACAGTTTTACACAAAGAGTTTTGGTATGTTCACGGCACAGGTAAACACCACAAGTATCACACTGTGTGTTTTAGTTTTTCTGTTCTTTTTACGGTCACAAAACCAACAGCGGACCAATCACATTTCCTACAGGTTGTCTTGGGGTTTCTGTTTGTGTCATATCTTCCCTCTTGCTTTTAAAATTTGTATTAATATAGTTTTAGTAGCCTAGGTGTCTGTTTCAAAGAAGCTCTTGATTTCATTTGGTCAACACACAAGGTCCATGCTAACTCTTTGAGGTAGTTCCTCCTTTCCATGTTTTTCTGTGTCACTGCCTTGAATATGACGAAAGAATTAATTCCCCCAATGTTTAGTAAGGAAAAGAAAATCGTCAATGGCCATCGCCGACTTATTCGGGAAAACTGAATAAGCATTTTTCATTTCGTCTACGACATCCACACCACCTTTTAGTCATGTTGTAAAATGTTAGAATGTCAGGTTTGGATGCATCTCCAGAATCAGGGTTAATACTGTCATTTTCATGAAAGGTTGACAGCAAAAGGACATTTTTTTTGTTTTTTCTTGCCTTGTAGCACACTGTTGTGAGCTGTAGGTCGAAATGCAAATATGCTGCTGGTTACGGGTAGTTCTTTTGTATTACTAAAAATCAAAGGCAGTTCCCGCTTATCCTTCCTAACAGTACTACAACTGTCAATCTGTGATCATTTCTCAAGCGTTCTGCTACAGGAAATGACGTAAACCAATTGTCCATGGTGACATTACGTTCCCGTCCCTACAACTGGTTCTACCATTCTATCTACAATATCAGCAACTCTGTAACTGATTTCATATGGTCCTGGAGGCTGTTTATTCACGTAAACCTCAAGTTTGACTGTATAGTACGTCCTTGCACAGCACAAAGCAAACATTTTAATCCCGTACTTTGCCGGTTTAGATGGCATATATTGTCTGAAAAGGACAGTTCCTCTCTGAACCCATCCAACATTTCGTCTAGAGTAACATATTCACTAGGTGAGTATGCACTTTTGCATCTCTAAACAAAAGGATCTAGAATAGGACGTATTTTTGCCAATTTGTCTACCTTTACACGCTGATCACGATCCTCATTGTCATCAAAACGTAAAGCTCTAAGTAAAAATCTGAATCTTTTACTGCTCATTGCACATCTAAAAAAATCTATACCTGTGCCATCTTCAGCCCACAAATCTAAAATGTTCTGGGTGGGAGGATTTGCAAACCCCAGCAAAAAAAAGAATGCCAATCAACGCTTTTATTTCGGTTAGATTTGTAACCACGGGCATCTCGCTCTTGAACTAATGTCTCTCTTGCAGCATCAATCCATTGGTTTGTATAACCTACAATTTTTTCAAGTTCATCATCTGGAAAAAATAACTGAAAAGATTCTAAGGGGGAAGTTACGTTTCGTGATTGACCCTTTGGTCCAGGGCAGTTCTTGTAATAATGTTTTGTTGTCTGATGCGACCACGTCGTGCAGGAATATTTGTAAGGTCTTTTTCCCATTCAATGTAGGAATCCTTTGATAAATACCTCTGTCCGTCGTGTGAAAATCCCGGTAGTTCAAAATCCGCTGCCACTCCTCTACCTCGTCCTCTGCTCGTTGACTGACGCCGACCTCGAACACGTGATGTTCGCCGTGGCCCTCGCGCTGTTTCTTGAGGAATATCCACTGGATCAACATCAACATCCATTTGGAACTGCCTGCTTGGTCCAGCTACAGCCTGAAAATAACACACCTAATTTAATTTCCTAGTTAAATTTTTAATATTATTTCATAGTTTATTCAGGCACTTGTGTTAGGTGATTCATTCTACCGTGTAACAAGTTATCTTTACCTAGTCAAAGTGGACCTCTTGTTTCATTATGTACGCATGACAGATCAGTAAACAATAATTTTCACTTAGTTTGAAACAATGGGTTTAGAAAACATCTTTACATTCGTACATTTTTGCCTAAATTTACTTTGAAATTATCAATTCATAATATTTAATTTATTTATCTTACTAATTTTACAAGCCTTAAATTTGTAACACATTTATTACGTGCAATAATGTAAAATAATTCATTGATTCAAATAACTTTAAAAATATTAAAATTAAAACTCATTATTATGCTGTTTTATTTCAAAAAAAGCCATTTAATGCAACATCATTGCCTATTAGATTATTGTATACTTCAAATTAAATTTCATGTGCTTACCTAAGGTTCTACAGGAGTGTTAATTTGATCTCCTTCTGGCAATCCTGCACGCTGGGTTTCTTCTCTCGGTTGTACTTCAGATGATTGATTGTACTGGGATTTCTTCATTCATTTCCACTTCACTGTCTGTATTTTCAAAAAAACTGTTTCTACACAATCAACTTCGTTTTCTTCATCCAAAACTGTAAAATCCTCATTCTGTTCATTTTCAGAATACAAATTGTCTACGCGCAGCCAACTGGTCTCTTCTAAAATTACGATATCTATCCCTTTCTTCTTTTTCCACACTATCAATCAAGCACCTAAGCCGTTCTTCCTCAGCGGAATTCATTATAAAGATTTTAAATACCACTACACGAATGGACGCATGCGGTGGAAATGACCGACACGTACTAAAAACGCGAGTGGACTCATGGGGTGGAAAAGACGCGCCTTACTTCTAGGAACAGAGAGAGAGAAAGCAATACTGCCCCTGGGACGTCCCCACCCCTACACCATTGTTCTGTAGACCTACCCCAACAAGTGCAGTAAAGGAGAAAGTACAAGGGCAACGGATAAGAGCAATAAAAACAAAATAGATCGTGTGCGGTCTAAAAGACCACCATGCGTCCACTGGCGGGTTAAAATTGAAGAAAGCAGTGAGCATAACCTTTATTTTCAACTGCACTTTTTCGGTCTTGGGGATCCAGAATACCTCCACTAGGATGATTGAGTCGTAGTTTCGACATCATATAGTTAATCCACGTTTCAGTAATTCTGTATCGTTGTTGACTTCATTTAGTGATCCCATAGCAACTTCCATTCTCCTCCGTTTATGTTCAAAATTCAAAAATTTTGGAACAAATTTTGCTGCCACACATTTCAAAAATTTCATGGCATAAGCCAAATGATATACCAACATCATCAGCGACTTCTTTGATCGTAATACGGTAATCGTTTCTTCCACTGTTTTCAAGTTTTTATCATCATAGGTCTTTATTACCATTTCCTACACTTTATTTCATTTTTCGCATCTTCACAGCTTAATTTTCTAGTATACAGTAGTGAGCGATACGATGTGGCGCACCATTGCTGTTCGTGCGGCCGTTGCCGTAAATTAATTCGTGCCCGCGCGCCAAAACAATACGATCCGCAATGGGTTAATATTTTTTATGTCAAACAATAAATGCTGTAAAAAATATATACATATTTTATTTTTACTTCAGAATCGTGTAGCTTTATTCCCTGATTCTTAACCCTTTTACTGCCGACGTCCGACATATCGGACGTCGGCATTTTTGCCGAAAACGCCAACGTCCGATATGTCGGACGTCTGTTTTTTTTTATCGTTACTGGCTACTGTTATGTTCAAATGCCAAAATATTCGGTATTTTGGTTGTTTAGGAGCAAAGGATAATGAAAGAAGCCATTTGAAGAACATTGGATTTCTATTTTTGTCGTCTTTGACTAGAATTGACGAACTACCTAGACAGCTGTCAAAACCAGATGATCGGATTATGTTACTGAAATCTTTGTTCATTGTTGTTGTTTACAATGTTATCGAAAGTTTTTTGAAGTGTTACTTTTGTTGATCAAGGATAAAATGAGTAAAAGAGTTACATCTAACTCTCCTGTGAGTGAGGGAACAATAAGTAAGTGCAAGACGAACTAAGTGACGATTTCCTTCAGAATTTGTCAGATTCAGATGCCGAGAACGAGTCTGATATTATTGTTAGGGCTATTGATGACAATCAAAGTGATGTGGATGACACTGATGACGATCCTGACTGTATATTACCATCAGATAATGAGGAGTTATTAGATAGTGAGGGGGATGTGGCACAGATAAGTTTACCTTCAAATTCCACTGGTAGGCCTAGAGGAGGCCTACCAGTTTTGGGAAAATCCTCATAGTGCAGTTATGTTTCAAGGTAGCACCTTCAAATTTGGTATATGTTCTAAACAATTGCTCTAGTTTATAATGATATCATGCTCATAATTTTAGTATAATTTTAAAAATAAATTATCAGATGCCAAACACAATTTTTATTTTTTTATTTATTTTTTATTTATATCATTTTTAAAAATAAATAATGTGTTTGTTTCAAATTAAAATGTCTTTTTATTATTTAAAAAACAGCATTTAAATACGAGTAAATAAAATAAAAATTCATGCAAATCTAATGAAAAATAAAAAAGATACAGCATTTTTTGTAAATGAATGCACAACAGTGATTTTCCTCCTTGGCAATTTTGACTGGTACAATAAAAAAATGGCCGGCAGTAAAAGGATTAAAAGGAAAAATTGTATTATAATACTGTATGTATATTATATGCCATATATAAGATTTTTTATAAAATTTATAAAGGAACTCTGTAAAACCAGCAAAAACCAATGCAGTTTAGAATATCTGATAGATGCTTCGAGGGATATATTTTAGCCTAACTATGTATAGTTTGGGTGATCCTTTTAGTGTAAAATAGCACACCACACTCACTAAATATTGCTTTTTTTCTCCTTCCTGGAAATGAAGGAGATACGTTTGTGTTTGTCAATCGAAACAGATAATTTGGTGAATTGATTAACCCACTCTGTTGATGACTCATTGGACATACTCTCCTTGTGAGTAGTTTATCTTTAATTTTAGTGATATCAGTTCTGTAAACTTTAACCTTTGCACATTGGTATTATCACTGTCATTTCCGGACACACATTCATGGATATCAACCGGTCTACGTAAACTCTTAAGTTACTTATACTTGGAATTGACTATTCCTTTGCATGAACAACAAGATAAATTAAAACATGGTAACAAGATAACAATGTATAATAACTCTTTATTTTTCCATTACTTTTCATGCAGAACTCAAATAGGCCTTAGCAATGCCTTGTGTGTTTCTGGCAGAAAGTTTTTCAGAAAAATTAATTTTTATAAATACCCAAGTTATAAGAGTAATGGATATAATCAGGTCGCTTCTGGCACCAAGTTCTGTCAATTTATAGCAATTCCAAGAACTGGAATAAATGTTTCTTACTGCATAAACACTGGTTTTAAAACTGTTATCCCAACAAACATCACTAACTTTGCAGCCAACAAATATGAGGGCTATTCTGAAAGTAAGGAATGTTTCCACCAGGTGCGCACTAATCGCGTATATATTGGTGGTTGTAGATACTCCTACAGGCCAAGTCTGTAGCTGTGGAATGTTAGCGTAAGATATATGCTAAGTCATGAAGATCCTTTTATTTACAACTATTTCAGATGTTAAGCTCTTGTAGCCTTCTGACTCCTTTCCCAGTGTTCATGGAAAAACACCTGTGGGTTTTCACTGATGATTTGTCCCACGTCTTTTGTTTCATATAATCTAGGATCAAAGATTGTGGGATGGTTATCTTTCCTACACAATACTGAATTTAATTTATGTTGTGCAGATTTCATTAGTCATTATAGTTGACTTTGTTCTCTAAAACTGATATCTGACAAATATGTTTCATGATCTAAGGAAAACTTTAAAGTGTTAACAACTTTTAATTTTTATGAAGAGGAAAGTATTTTTTTCCTTTACGGGTTAGTAAAGAAGTGTAAGTTACAATAGATAAAAGAAAACGAAGTTACAATGACTCATTTGGAGATCAAGCAAGTTTAAAGAGGGTTGCCCAGAATTTTTATCTTGAAATGCTTTAAATAATGGTTTTAATGTTTGCTAAATATTTAATAAAACTTATGAGTTTCCTAAATTGAAATTATGATTTGTTTGTGTCAAATCGTTTGAATTTTTCTTTCTGATGATTTATTACAAAAAGATATTTTGTTTTTGGAGTGCTCATTGATAGAAAGCATCATCCCCCAGCATTTTAGATTTGCCAAACTTCAGGTCCTTTTTACATACTTAAAAATATTTCCTAAGTTTCCCTTATATATCTGCAGTTTTATAAAAATTAGTCAGGGGCTGTACTTTATCACTCTACATACGTTTTAAATGTTAACAGTGCTTGACTGTTACTATTGCATGCATCATAATTAATGAGCTTACCTTATTTTATAACTTCTGTTGCTGATGACAGGTGCATGTTCTGGCGAGCGTGCTGAAGAGTTTCTTCCGCGACATGCCCGAGCCACTGCTGACGTTTGACTGCTACGAGGACTTCCTCAGAGCTGCCAACCTGACAGAGGATCGTGTCTCCACTCTATTTGCCATTCTCAAAAAACTACCCAAGCCTAATTTTGACCTCATGGAGAGGCTAATTTTCCATTTAGCCAGGTTAGCCTTAACCCGTCACAGTTTAAGTTCTGTTAATTAAATTTTAATGCTGTTTTTAATTTTAATATTAATTTAATGGAGGATGGTCAGAAGTGGCTTTTTTTATTTTCGCCCAGTTTACGTAATTACAATCTTGAGATATTTTGTCTTGTTGTGGTGAGTCAACCTGAAATGTTGGACTGTAACCACAGGTTAACATTATTTATTGTTTGACTGAAGATGAATCTGCACAGCAAAGTCAATATATTTCAAGGTAATAATTTTCATTTACAACGCTTTGACTTGTTGTGATCTGGAAAAATTTAGGCAAAATTTTCATGACACTGGATAAATAGGCATAAAAACTAACATTGTTGTTTTTTCTTTCTTAAAAATCAATTATCTAAAAATACTCCCACTGGTAAAATGATCATGTCCATTTACTCAGAAAAATTCGTCCAGTCTCATTACTTTTAGGGCTAAATGGTCAAAAAAAGTAATTGGTTGTTGAAGAAGTAATGTAATTAAACAGGGTGTAAAAAAAACTGGGTATGCGTTTTCACATTTTACATGTGATTCTAAGCTAAAAATAAAGAATAAGTTTTTTCCAGTGTCCTTCTTTGCTTAGCCGCCATTTTGTATTTTTTACTAACAAATTATTATCTCTAAAACTAGTAAAGCTAAAGAAACCAAATTTGTCTCATCAGTTTGAATATGTAAGAGTAAAATGAAAAAAATAATTGAGTTGTTTTCTTTAATATTAACAAAACGGCATCTGTTGAACATTTTAAAAGTCAAATAACAAAAAAACCAGTATAGTTATAAAAGATGTACTAGACACCAACTATTTGGAGAATTGTATTGCAATTCCAACAGTACTAGTTTCAACAAAATCCGTCAAGGCATTGGAAAAAAGTTATTCTTCATTTTTAGCTTAGAATCATTCACAGAATTTGGAAATACATAGCCAGCCTAACCTTTTTGTTACACCCTGTATAACATAAAGTTTGCTCAAGAGACCTTCAGATTGTCCACAAACAAAATTTGTTTTATTACCTGATTTAGAAATTTTGATTAGATCTGATGCAATTTTAATAAGCTTTTTCAATCTTTTATGAAATTAATTTGTTAGGCCTATGTTCCTGTAATAACCACACAATCATAAACAACAATTACAATGTTTTTATTACCTTTTTTATCAGTTTTGTCAGAGAGAACATGTAGAATCTGCCAAAGTGATTCCCACACTTGAACTGAATCACAGATTCGCTCACAGTGACTATAGCAGAATAACATAATTTGTGCCTTTACATTTTGTTTCTTTATCAGAAATTATTATTAACTTGAATAAATTCAGTGTAAATTGTATATGTTATATATATTTTTTTAATAATCTTCTCTCCCCATTTTTAATTAAGGAAACAAGGTTTCAAACAATTTACATAGGGAACATTCTAATCATAACAAACTTGACTTGCATTTCAGAAAACCACTCTTGTTCATCCCTAATTTAGAATAATTAACGACAATGTATTATTTTTCTATCATTCAGTGTTAAGGTTCCTGTTCATAACTTATTACGTACCAAGACAGATGGAATTTACCCAGCATGGATCACTTCTGGCTGGTTTATACCTATCAGTTAAACCCACCACTGGGCACAGCAAAAACCGATGTGCCACTTCAATCTGGGCAACCTTATGGATGTCCAGTAGCGGCACATTACTAACCGCAAATGTTGAGATTCTGGGGTTCATGGGCAATTCGATAGGTCTAGTCTACTGTGGGAGATGACTGTTGGAGTTTGTGGGGTTTGTTCCCTTACCTCAGAGGTTCTTGTTAGCCTCAACAAGGGTGTGCCACCCCCTGCCTACTTTGACTGGAGAGGCTGTTTCGGAGCTGGCCTCCCTTCTTCCAGGGAGACATGACTTTGAGATGTAGTGCCCTAATTCTTCCTCATGGATCTCAAAAGGAGGCGGCCCCTACTCCCTAACCATTGCCTATCCTGTCACTCCGGAAGCAGCGCAAAGGTTCTTACAGGACTTAGTGCAATTTATAAGCTTCTTGTCCTAAGAGAACAAAAACAAAAAAAGACAGATGGAAATCTTTTTGTCATACTGAATTTATTATTTATAATATACATTTATTTTCAAAGTTTTGTTACGTTTTGCTCAGATATGTGTTTAATTTCAGAGGAATGGTGTTCATTATTTATTCTTGTAAGTTTACAGCAAAAGAGCATGTTTTGAATAATCTAAAACTCTGTTGAAACTAGGTAGTGGTAGTCGTGCAACGTATTAGACTTGTAACTAACGAGTATTGTTTAATTGTTACAAACAGTAACACTCAGATGTTGTTGTTAGTTTGGCTTTAGATGTTTGCAAGATATGAATTGTTTTATTATTTTTTATACTGTCAGGTAAAAAATGCTCTTATATTATACCCTCTATATGTCTCCAAGGAATTGCTATATAAGGAGCTTTAGGAATTCTAGCATTTTTTTTAAACAGTTATCTTTTTATGATTAAAACAACAAGATAATAAATACAATGTTTTAAAATACCTCTGTTATTGTCTCATAATTCTAATACAGTCTCTGATAGAGGTGATTGTGGTTTCAATTCTTTAATAAATCTGTATCAAACCATAAGTTAAAAAAAATTTCTCACAATGTTGTTTTAAAATTATTTAAACTTTGATTTTTAAACTTAAAATCGTAAACAACTGTTTCAGATCGATGGAGTGACTTTTTTTGATTTGATGGAATATTGTGAAAGAACGAAAATCACAGTAGTTTTTTGTCAGGTGCATTATGTGGACAATATTTGGTATACAATGAATTTAAGGCGACATTAACCTTTTTTGTTTTCGTTTTTATAAAAGGTATATTAACAAAATAAAAAGTCTATTAGATTACTTTATACAAAAGTAAGATTAAAATGAGCAACCACACCAAATTTTATAGATTTGCCTCACTAAATAAATAAAATATAGGAGTTTTACAATCAGAAATTTTATCCAGAAAGTGGCAGTTTTCTCTGCATTACTAAATAGGCTTAACATTAAATAAAAAAGCACTGATATAAAGGAAGTATAAAAATGTAAATAATATTTTTTTAAGTCAAAACAGCAAGCAATACTTACTCAACAATAAACTGCATATTTAGTTGTTGTTTGCAACAAATTTCAATAAGCTTATGAAGTCACGATTGTACATTCTTTATGATTATTTTGGTAAACGTAAGAGTGAAATGTTGTAGATGGAGCTTATATTGGTACTGATAACTTATTTACATTAAAACATTAAACCAATATTTAACACTTATATTATTTTGTGAGGCCTTTCGATATCTAAAGGTGATGTGTCTGAAGAAGACAAAAGTGATGTGTCTGAAGAAGATATCTTTGATGTCGAAAGGCCTCACAAAATAATAAAAGTGTTAAATATTGGTTTAATGTTTTAATGTAAATAAGTAAGAGTGAAAGTTCTGTTACATTTTAAAAGAATTAATTTGTGACCACCCATATGATTTTCACACGTTTAAATCTAAATGCTTAAGAAAATTAATAATTAATTGTGATGGCTCTACAGAAGGAAGCTATGACAACAGTTATTACCAGATATTTTGTTAATTTCAAACTTTCTTACATGTTCAGGGTGGCGTCACATGAGGATGTTAACCGGATGAATGCCAGTGCCCTGGCAATCGTGTTTGCGCCGTGTATCTTGCGTACCAACAAGGCGGTGCCAGCTCAGGACTCACTCAACGACATTGCGCGCCAGACGCAGGTGGTGGAAACCATCATCAGCGAACAGTTGCGCAAGTTGCGAGCGACCCTGGCGGACATCGATACACTGGACACTGCGGCACACACGGCCACACACCGTCTGTCATCATTGCGCAGCTCTAAGGTAAGCTCGGTTCCTCGTTTTTGGGATATATTTAGTTTTGCTCTTCTTTCATTTTAACTATTTGTTTTCACAATTAATTTTTAGTTTCCTATATAATTTGTCATATATTTAATTTTTTCAAAGAAATGCATCAGTTATTTACATGAATAAATGGATGTATTATCATGTCTTGATGTTTTTATCTTTATTAGGCATTTTTTTAATGACAAAATTCAAACATTAAAATCTTGAGACATTACAACAGCCTGTCGTATTACAAGGCACACACATAAAGTAAGTTTACTGAGGTTCTCCGGCCGGAAGGGTTTTTTTCTTGACATGTTGGCTACACTGCCGTGATGTGTGTGGTCATTACGTTGGGAACTGTCAATGCGACAATATGTTTCAACTAAAGGTAGTGTTCGTCTGATTAAGTGTCTGTATAGAGAGATGTGTCTGTTTTGGCTCTGTGAAATCTCTCGAGGACAAATATGTCAACTAGACAAGTTTCTTTCTATTTATATCTTGCGGTGTTCGACATTTGTGAAGGGGGATGTACAGAGAATTGGAGATTATTCAAAAATACACAGCAATAAAACCAGAAATCACTTCAAATTAATTAACAATTTTTCTTCTTACAGCAAGTCTTACTCAAGTTTTTATGGTGAGCATTATTATATTTTTTCAACTTTTTGCCTACAGAAATAAAAGAACCCCCTCTTTATTCGTTTAAAATATATGTTAAAAGTAAACTAACAGAAAACTGTTTATATTCCATAGGAGACTTTTTTACATTAAGGTTTCAATTGTTATTTTTTTATTGTTGTTTGTTATTGGTTAATTGTTTTTTTTTGTTACTATTTTGCTTTTAACAATATTAATGCTATATATATATATATATATGAAAATATATATATATACATATATATATATTGGTTTTTTTTTCATATTACAGAAAATGATTTATATGTCAAAACTTTAGTATTAATATTGATTAGTATTTAGTGTAAAAGGATAGTTTTATTACAATAACTGTAACTATCTTTAAGAAAAAACATGACGGATGCCTGTACTGAAAAGTTGTTTGCAATAAATGATTTGATTTGATATAAGAAATAGGTTGTAAGTTTTAAGTTGATTGCTTCATTGTATTCTCGCTGTTGATTCTGCACCAGTTAACTTGTGCGTGTGCTCCACAGATATTTTCTCCTGAGGAGTTACTGCCACAGAAGCCAGACGAGGAGGAGGAGTTGCTGATGGATCACATTGAGGAAATCCAAAAGGAGAAGGCACTTCTGACGTCTGCTCTACCCTCTCTCACTCGTACCACATCAGACGATGACCTGCTCTCCACAGACGATGGCAGCCTGGACGACGTGGAGACACAGCGTGAGTGCTCCTTATACTCAAATAAAATATAGGCTGCCATCTTTTTTTAGTTATTTAGTTATACAGTAGTTCTTCAAAGCCTTCATTCGATATGTGACGAGGCTTTGGTGTGTCACATCAGAAAAGTTTGGGAGATAAAACTTTCATTGTTTATTTCAGTACTTAGTTACTGAATAAATCTTTCCTCCACATTGTTGATTGGCATCTGCGGTATTGGGATGTCTTTAACGTTGTAGACGCAGCGTATTTTTATATGTATTGGTTCAGTTTATGCCAGTTACTGGCTGCAAACGATGACAGATCATCCAAAAGCCATAGAGTAACGATATTTGAATATTTTATTGCCGACGACCAGCTGTTTAAACGTCTTCGATGTGAAATAAAAAGAAGGTCAGTTCGGATGTTTACATTGCGAGCGAACTGACGCTGTGCTTTGTTTACTCTGTTTTATCTTATTTTATCCATTAAATTGTGTTATATTTGTGAAATACTACTTCATTAGTATTCCAAATCATTGCGTAACTTCATTTTTCATTTGTGTTTTCCGTGTGTATTATATTTTACTAAGTTACAAACTATGTCTAATAAGAACATTGCGGGTTATGATGAGTTACTTCACCTTTTTTATAGTTTTATTACTGAATAAAACAATTATTTAGGTAAAAAAAGTGTTAACTGTGCTTGAATTTCTTCTTTTATAAATAATACTAAAGTTAATAGAGTATTTATGCTAATAATAGTAAGTGTATTACATTTCTCTTGAGCGTTTCAAACATTACATATAGGGCAAAATTTGGCACGGACAACATATTATATGTTTTATCCACACTTCTTACTTGTTGTGTAAAAATAAAATAAAATATATGGAATTTGTTTAGTTTTAGTTGCTCTTTCCAAAGGTAGCATCAGAAAAATAATATAAAATTATTTACATACTAATATTGTATGACAAAGTGAAAAAATTATAAAAAAATTTACATTATAAAGAAAATTGTTTTTATAACAATCCAAATATGTACAAATGTACTTTTTTGTATTTGTTTCTGTTTATTGGTTATTTATCTCCAATACAAAAGAAAAAGTAACAAGATATGGCCTCAAATAAGGAAATAGTAAGGAATTTACTAAAACTCTGCATTTATGCACTAAAATGCTTAGCACTCTTGGGTATGGCAATGCACCAGACCCCTTAGCACTAAAAGGGTTAATTGGTCTATAAAATTGCGTAAACTATGCAAAGTAATTTAATATCAATATTTAAATTATTCTAAAATATCTCAGGTATTTAACACTTAGTCTCCAATTGTCTCAAGAAAAGTTATATCGCTCCTGGATTTGAAATAGTATTCACAATTTTTTATCTATTAGTTAATTTGCAATTCTACTTCTATTGAATTACTCTTGGCTATAATAAATAATTACATTTCAAGAAAGCTGAAAGACTGTATGCTTTATGAGAATACATTTACATTTTTTTCAATCTGGTAATAAATTTTAAGTTAAAATCTAAAAATATATTTTACAAAAAACTACAAGACTGTTTTAAGAGAATATATTTACATTTTTTTCAATCTGGTAATACATTTTAAGTTAAAATCCAAAAATATGTTATATCCTTTTATTTTATTTCGTTTAAGATTTTAATACTAATTTTCATGATGTTGAGTTAGCCGGTCATCCTCTTCCAAAATCTAATTGTAGTCTCTTTTAAATGCCCTGTGCATTGTTTTAGGCAATAATTAACGTTCTTTCTCTATAAATAACCAATGTAAATTTTATTAAATTTCCTTGTTTACAATGCATATTCCTTATCAATAAAATTCTTTGTACATTACAAATAATCATTAGTACGGGAACTCAGAAAAGGGAAAGTTAATTAATTATTTAGAGGGAGGAGGTTTCTGCACCCCTGATCCATTCATTACTCCTGTGTGTGGGGAATGAACAACACATGCAAACAAATTTAGTGTAAAAAGTTCAAAGGTTTATGAAAGTTATTGTATAACAATTTTCACATGTGCTGATAAGTAAGAGAAAGTTATATTGTAGTGTTTATAACTGTTTGATTGTTAAGTGAACACACTGTTTTGCAGCCCAGCCCCTATCCAGGCATCGAGCTGTGGGACAGAAGCGGTGTAAGCGACAGGAGAACCCCCTCTACCCCCCCTCCAATTCCCTGTCTCAGGACTTCGATGAAGACCCGATCATGGTCTAAACATTCCTTAACGACTGTTTTCACTCTCAATTCCCTATTTCTTCCAAAGGAGTTTTTGGACGGCATTTATAATTTTTGTTTGTATTAAAAAATCAATTGTTTTGAGTAAATTGATGGTGCTTATAAATATTTATAAATATATAAATAATATATCGGTAGTGTTAATTATTTTTATGAGTTGTACAAAAGATAAATAAAACTAATGAAATATTAAATGGATGTTCCTGTACAGTTGTTGCCCTCGTATGAATTGTATTTATATTTTGTATAGTCGATTTTTTTTCTTATCAATGAAAATTTTATATAATGATTAAATTTATTCTTAGAGTAGTTTATTTCTTCTATTTCTTACTCCTTTTTGATGACGTTGTCCTTCGGTTTGTTAAGACTGTTAAATCGTAACGACATAAAACATTTGTATCGTACGCCGTGTGATCAAAGAAATTTGTGTTATCCGTGCTATCGATATATAGATGTATGAATGTTCGTGTTTATATATTAGGTGTTAAATTGATTCTAAATGCCCCGCTGTTGAAAACTAATTGTTGTACTCTGGTCCCTGCTGCCTTGCATTGTCCCTTGAAACTCGGATAAGATGTAGAGATTGTTAGTTAAAATTAAATGCAATATTATTTCTTTAAAACATATTCTCTGTGATATTAGTGAAGTTTAGGTCTTACCTGTTGCGTTCGGTGTGATTCTGTTTTACTAACGAATGGACAGATACTTTCATGTTTCCAGAGTTCCGTTTCTTTTTGAATTCAGAGAAATATTTGTTAGCGTAAACTTGCTTGTATTTGTATTATTTGGAAGTTTGTCTCTGCAAACAAGGATTTAGTTTGCTTGTGTTGGTTTGAGATCCTTAGTGTGTTGAAATATAATACCATCATACTTATTTCCAGGAATTGTTTTGGTTAAATAACTTAAACACAGTTGATGGAAAATTGATATTTCTTCATAAACATCCAATCTACTTATTTTCATACATATTGAGCAATAATTATTCTTATTATTAACTCACAATGTTGTATACAGCTAACAAAAAATTTGTTTAACAGATTTTTTTATTACGATTTAAAATTAATATTGTTTAGTGTAATTATTTTTCATGTCTTATTTATTATTGTAGTACAATTTAATTTAAATTTTCTAGCATTCTAGGTTTGATTTAAAAATTATATCCATTTATAATATATTATGTTTTCACTTTAAGTGAAAATATTTAATGATACTTATTTGTGTGTGTTTGTATTGAAGTAAAGTTAAATCAACAAGCTTAATAAAAGATCTATAGTATTTTAACAGAGGTTAATGTAGAAGATTAAATTTATTTTTCAATGTCTCAAATCTTTCCGTTTGGAAATGATTTACATTCGGTGAGTGTATTGGTTTCTGTTGATAAAATGTATTCATACAGTCAAAATGTACATTTATTTTATTGCTATTCTAGGAAAGTTTATTATTGTACTTATGTTACAACGTTTAAAGTTAGTATTAAAATCATCGAGTGAGTATCTTCCTTGTATTAGGTGCCAAATAATGTTGTTCCTACATCAGACATGTTATATTTAACATTTTTTATAATTTCTAATAGCTTTTATTAAAATTTATAGCTTTAACCTTTTAATTATAGGAATGAGTTGGTTCAAATTCTATTTCTGGTACTGATTATAAAGATCTTAGCTTAGTTATAAGATTAAATATTACTTTCTCTTTAAAACTGCAAAACAAATTGGAATATAATTTTCCACTTCTTGAATTGTGGGACAGACTTTTGATACAATAATTAAGTCTGTGATTGTGTACTTGATCTTAACACGTTGTTTATCTGCGATGCAGTTCACTAAGTTATTTCTTATCAACTTGTGCCAGAGTTTGGAAAATTTACATAATTTTTAACTTATTGTATTTACTGCTTATGTAACACAAAAGTATTTAGTTAAGTTTGAAGAGAATATTTTTTTCAGTTTTCTATCACAAATTTGTTTGTAAAAACTGATATGTTTGGCTCCATTTCTTGGCAATTTCGGCTAAAAACTGGCAAAATCAACACCCAGAATCAACCATTCCTAACTATAATTTCTATTTTTAACGCTTCCCCTAACAATGAAATATAAGTTCTGTTGTTTAAAATTTCAGCCAGTATATTCATTATATTATATTCTTGTTAAAAATTAGCTATGTAAGTGAATATATTTGGAGAGCTTCCAGTTTTTATTGATGTTATGTTTTGTGTAAAATTTATTGAATGGAAAATTGTTATCTATTTAAATATCGATATATTGATGATTAAAATATTATATCACAGGCTAGTGTGTGAAGTAATAATTATTAAACTAAAAAAAGTATTAATTGAAATACTGATGTGAAACATTCATTACCGACACTAATTTTTTTTACACCTATAAAAGTTGTCTATGTACAAATTCCCAATAGTAAAATGTGTTGCTGTTAGAAATTGAGTTATAAAACGTGACGCATTGTTGCAAAATAAGTTAAATCCACTAATCATGAAAGTAAGTAATTGGTGTGCTTTATTGTGTGAAATTTACTCCTAAAACGTAAAACTTCCCTCTTTTTCTTTAACATTTTCCAAATAAACCTTCACGATAAAGAACTTTATTAACACTAAACACCAAAACTGATTTATGATTTATAGATTGTCAACGTAGTGAACCATGGTCTGGCAGCCTAGGGTATGTACTTAAAATAGATGAGAAACAATAGCTGGAATACCAGTCAGCTCTAGAAAAGAAAGAAAACCCTGCAAACTCTAAATTTGAATTTGGTTCAAATACTCAATTGTTACACACTGTAATGTGTAATCAATCCTATAGATGTAAAAAATGTACATTTTTCCCTTCTATTTTGCCACATTCACTCAACCAATGGTTTTGGAAATGTAAAAAATAATTAATACTGGGACATTGTGGGCCCCACAGTTTCAATTTTGCTATTTTGAACAAATTGAAAATACAATTTGTGTTTTAAAGAAGAACATTAATAAAGATATTGTCCATGTATTATATTAACAATCTAGCAATGTACAGATGCCATAAAAATCATGAATTCTCAAAAAAAGTTTGTACAAATCTTAAAATTAAATTTACCAAAAATTAAAAAATTTTACGTTTTTTAGTGAGATGCAGTTGGTATATACTTTTCAGAAGCTAATGCTTGAATGTAAAAAGGTAATAATAAAACTTATTTTTAAAACATTGGTTTTTATAAACAGACATGGTTTTTAGTTTAAAAGTTTTTAGGATAAATTCCATCAATTATTATTACTATGATTTACTGTTGTCGGTTATGCAGGCATGTTGTGTGGTATATTTGAAAAATTACAATTAAAGCCCCTTTTTGTATTGGGGGGGGGCCTTAAAAGCAATTTTCTTATAAATCGTATGAACTCTGTAACCCCTTTTCTGTCAGACAATGTGCTTACTTACTACATGTAAACATAGTGCCCGGCCCTTTACGTTATTTATGGTCACAGGTGGTTAGAGTTTGCGTTGATTTTAAGAAAATTAGTATTATAAACAGTATTAAAATTGATTATATTATAATTTAAATTGGACAAAATCTTTTTTTCGGCTCGGTACAGAATATTGAAGATTCAACTCAAAAATTTCATTAGTCAACCCACAATACTGAGCCAATAAAAAATAAAAATACCTTTATAAATAATATTTTTAGGTATAAATTAACACAAACAAGCAAGTTACATATCTTTGTGCAAGAATCAACGAAAAACTTCTTACTGTCAAACTAATTTATGGAAAAGCCCAATGTTGCAAACTGTAAAGCTGATAGGGAAATCTTGCGGTTATTCATTTAGGTCTTACCATAAGTTTTCCCTTGTGTATGCTTACTATATTTAAGATTGTTAATATATAAACTAATGCACTAGCCTGTGTTTATATTATTATATTTCAAGTTCCAACTATGTTGTTTTTACAATCTTCATTATAATGTTAAGTTTGGAAAAAAAACAGTTTATTAATGTTAAGGACAAATTTAATTGAATCCTTTGGAATAATCTTCAAGTAATAGAGTAGGTTCACTGTTCATAAATTTTTCACATTTAATTTTCAATAATTTTTTATGTAAGAATTTTGAATCCAAGCTATTATTTTCTTGGGTTTTACAAGCTATCTTATTGTTTTACGTAAGATATGGATAACCAAGTTTGTTTCTCAGAGATGATAAGAATATAGCCATTTTACTTATTAAAGTTTAATCAATTATTGAATTAAAATCTCTTTTGTACTGTTAATCCTTATTTACAAGGTTATCCAAAATTTTAATAGATGGTCTACATGATCACAAGGTCATACATAGAAAGACATAAACTTAATTAAAGGTATATATGTGCAGTTAACGCTAATTGTATGTTTTATGGTGGACCTTAAAAAGCACTTTCTAATTCAATAGCAACTGCATTATACAATTTTGTTTTATACCACACTTACAAATATTTGTCTTAGTCGAGGTTAGCTAATCAAAAGTTAGCATTCTCAAAACTAGATCTCTTTAAAGCTGGTAAATTTTAACGCAAAAAAAGTTGGCAACCAAATGTTAACCCTTTATGTGCCATGGCCGATGTTAAAATACAACTTATACTTGCCGAAATAATCAAGCATATAGCAAAGTAGAGGCCAATGTGATTGTGTTAAAGCAGTTTAATTTTTCTTTCTTGATCAAAATCTTTACTTATAATAATGAAATTTTACTTGGATTAAAGAGGTGATAAATTTTAGACTTATGAACAATCCAAGATGTTTAATTGAATTGAACTATAAATATTCAATACAAAATTACGTCCAATAAAATTATCCTGTGATAAATCGAAATAAATAACCTAGGACAGTTTTGATCAACCTAAGGACCCTTAATGGGATAAATTTGTGTAAGCTTAAATTTAATAATCTTGTCCGTAAAGTAAGTTACGGCTCTGAATCGAATACCATAACCATTACTAGACAGCAAGCTGTAAGTTCCGTACATCTCCCAGGTGCCATGTAAAATAATAATTTCTATTTTAAGAATAACTGTATAAGCCCACGTTAATGTATTACTCTTTAAAATTTATGTTACTGTTTCATGACGCCCGTTTTCTTATCAAAACCTCCTAATCTTTCAAGCAAGAATATATGAGAAATTGATGTTAAAACAAAACGGCAAACAAAGTTCGGAACCAGCTTCTTTATTGTGAAAAGGTACAATACGTTGGGAAAATAAATTAAACATTACTATTTATTTTTTTCTTAAATTGTGGTGAATGAAACTTCCCCTCTGGATGGGAGGGAGATTAAAACGTCCAATTGAGGTCAGTGAAATACGTGTAATACACAAGACTTCTCAACCATGACCCTTTGCGTCAATTTTCAGAATTTGGTAATATTTTCGTGGTTAACAGTATTGACCACTTGGGAACTCGTTTTAACTCCCCTTATATTTCTTCACAAGACCTTGAACGTTTGTTAGTCTTTAGCTTACTTTGCAACAAGCAGACGGTTCCATCATTGGTCTTCTTCACCTAAGTAAGAGAGACTATTATTAAGTCGGCGTAGTGACCTAAAGAGATCTTAGTGATCTTAAAAAGCAAAACAATAGTTGACCAAAACTTCCAATTCACCAACTTAGCGTGTGATTTTCTCCTGAGGAAGTAAAGAATCATAGATTACACAAAATGCAAATTTTTTGCCTGCAGGGTTTCATTTCTATCATTTAAATGATTTTAAATTTATTATCTATCCACATAACCCTGTTACCGATGAGAGGTCCCACCTTTATTACTTGAAATAAATACAGCTTATATTTTGGCAAATTAGTTCTAAAATATTATATTACATAATAATTTTTTAATTTATTTTGTACAAAGACCATTAGAAAAGCTGGAATTCTCTAGTTAATATACATAACAGAATATTTCCTTCAAAATATTTTGTTCTACTAATGGGAAATTTTAAATTCGTATTACTCATTTTGTTCAGGAATTTGTTGGATCTTGACATTTAAATGTATACCCTGTGTAAGTTTTGGAATGTGTTTTGTCTTGTAATTTGCCCCACATAGATGCAATGTGTGTTTAGCATTAATTGATGGTTGTGAAAACCTATACTGAGCATTTACATTAGAGCATTTGATGAGCAACTATGTAGAAACTATTAGGAATTTGTTTTCCTGAAGAAAAGATCGATAATATTATGCATATCTCACATTATTTACAGTCCAACTGAATATTTTGGGACATAGTTATATTTTTTTAATATTATTAACTTGTAAAAAAATTTAATAATGTAATATATTTGATGGACAAATTTTTATTGACCAAACCTGGTGGATGTGTTCAAATTAAATTTTCTTGTTGCATGAAAAATGATTGTCCTCACTATTGTATTTGTAAAGTGAGTGTATTTATTATTGAGAATAACATATTTACCTTATAGTTTTAATATTACCGAATACATGTTCGACTTATATGATCCAACATCCAAATTTGAAGGTATTTTCTTGAAACTGTTATAAACTTTCTAAATTATACTCGTTGATAATTCAACAACGAAGATCGATGAGATTTTTTATAACTGCTTACTTTAAGTATATTTCTATACTTATTAATTATTTGCTCCTATATTTTTGAAAATAGATTTATTGGTACTAACAAAACATTTAAATTGTGGAAGATTTCTGATTCATAAACATGTTAAAATATATATTTTTACTGATTGTTAGATAAAGAATAGTTCTACATTTTCAAAAATAATTATTTAAAAATGGAAATTACAAATTCATAAAAAAATACGCAGAATTTTATTTATTTTTTTTTACTTACAAGATATTGATAATATATTTTATAATGAACAGTAGCCTATAAGAAAGTAACAACGTTAAATTTACAGCTCCAGTTACTTTCTATATAGCATTATTCTGGCACAATGTAGATATTTTATTTTAAAAATATAAAAACTATCAGTATTGAAACAAACGAAATTAAAAATTTATTTTAATATACAAGAAAACAAATTTTGGTACAGTTAAGTTCTTTTGTTGACATTTTGTAAATATTGAAAATCTCTCTTTGAATGTAGAAACATGAATCAAGCGTGGATACGGTAATCTTAATAAAGATCTTCGTTCATTTTGAAATGCTAAAGAGATTTCGAAGAGTTAGAAACAATACGCTTGAAATCCATATTGATAATTTGACTGTAAAAAGGTTGACAATGATACCTTCAGGTTTGGTTATGTCCCAAGCCGTGATTGACCACTTGTACATAGTTTAAATGTCTGTACTTGTAAATATAAAGCTGGCTCAGAGCATATTTTGTTAACCGTAACCGTACTTGTGACCGTAGATGTAACCATGTCAATTACTGCGATGTGCGGCTGTGGATGGTGGATCCCAACGACTGATCAAATGTCCTCGTTTGTCACATTTCTTACAACATTCAGCTCGTTCCGAGTGCTTAGTCCTCGTTTTTACCGATAGTCAAAGCTGTAGAAAAGCATAATATTCTAAAGAACTATTCCGATGTCCTCCAATGAACATTGTGGATATTGGTTTTGAATGTAGGAGGTATGCATTTACTACAAATGTCGTTAATTTTTTATTGTTTAGTTTTAACTATAATTTATTCTACAAAATACTCCTTGTGCATACATGTATTATTTGTGTACTTTTCTATAAATAGAAAATAAATACTATGGGAACACATGGTGTTTGTTTAAAAAAACCTGTTTGTCAATCTTTTATTATTTCTCTTACAAAAATTATAAATTATGTGGTAGTTCATAAAACCTATATGATAATAATAATAATAATAACAAATATGATAATTTTTCTCATTTAAATACATTATACAACAATATAGAGCTTGAGAAAAATATACCAACCCAAAAAGAAACAAATCTTGCACTTGGGTGGGAGTCATCATCAACTTCTTTTAGTTAAAAGAAAGAAAAAACTAAGCAGCAAACCCAAGTTCTACAATAACAATATAAAAATACAAGCAAACTTAATTGTAAACAAACATAAATTACTCTATTTCGTTAAAGTTATACATGTTAATTATAGAAATCCCACCCACCTTCAATATAAAAACATACATTTATAAATTAATAACAAAATATTTTTACTGAACAATTCAATATAACATCTTCAACAATTTTACTCAACAACCAAACCTTCAGGCTTTTTTAATATATATAGATCTATTAAGTTTAATCTCACTTGGAATTAAATGAAAAATCTTATAACTTATAAACACAATACATTTCTGAAATATAGAACAGTTTGGCCCACGCAAACGCAAATACTGTTGATTACTGAGTGTAGTAGTATAACTAGAATTGTCAATAACAGGTCCAGAGTTACCACTTAATGCAAAAAAAATTACTATAACTTTAAAAAACATATAAATATCTCAATAGTAAAATATTAGTTCTAACAAAAAGTGAAAATGAATGTTTTCTGCTATTAGCATTATATATCGATCATGTACATTTTTTCTGAAGGACTATTAAACTAGATAAATTTGAAAAATATCAACTACCCCACAACCACAATCCATAATCCAGCCTAGAATTAATCAAAGAAAAATAAGCCTGTCTCATTACTGAGGGAGGACCAACTGATTTCAAATGAAAAAATGACCTAAGTGATGACTGTAGAGATTCTTTCAACGAACTTACATGAGGTTTCCACGATAAGTAAATATTTGTGGAAATATTGGTGTTCACTGGATATTTCCAGTTGCAACTATGAGTACCTAAGCAATTTTATAGAAACAATGAACTATAAAAATATGAGGAACATCATTAACAACCCATTTATCTAAATACTTATACAGTCATTCTTATCTGATTGTCCAGTATCAGAGTGTTCTTGTGGTGTTTGTTTGTTCAGAAGAATCAATGACATGGTCATGGATTTATAGAGAAAACATTTTTGGGCTATGATTTTGTACATTTTAAAGTTGGTTTTTCTCAAGAGTAGTGCATAGGTCTCAAAATTGCTTTTGGTTGTGAAACACCGTCCCGGGCTTCTGTTTTATGTGGTATTTGGAACTTCGAAGGAGCCGTAATTTGCACTATCAGGAAGGCCGCACTCCTTTGTCACTCAGGAAAAGTTGATAGGATGTGCTATGATCCACGAGGACCAATAGTGCTCTTATTTAGTGGTGAAGTCAGGAAAATTGTTTCTTGCTGAATATATAAGAATTAGTGATGCACAGATCAGGAGCGAACCGGGTCTCGAAATGATCTGAGATCCGTCAGATGAAAATGAGCCGAGTCATTTGGTGAGCCGACTCCTGATTGAACGAACTATCACGTTGTGAGCCGTGAGCTGAGAGTTGCCAGCCAGTTTAACATTCTTTAGTTCACGTAATTCTTTATGATCTGAGTGATCTTAGTACAGTACCCATAGAAGAAAACTGTTTAAAATCTGGATTTATTATGGACGACAGTTACACTTCGTTGAAAGCTATTGTGTTTCACGTACATAGCCTTTGAACCATTAAAATTTATTTTACTGTACTGATAATATTAATGATGATTTTTTTATCAGTTACATTTTATGGTACACAGGATGAAAAACGACAAAATTGATTTTTTACATCATATTTTTAATATTAAAAGCAATATTGATTATTTTAAGTAATATAATTGATTTGCATCAAGCTAAAATAATCTACCAAATTAATTGTTTATTTTAATCGGTTTATTTCATGATCTGATCGAGCAGACGAATCTGAAGATCCGGCTCATGAGCCGGTTCATTTCAGTGATCTGATCCAAATGAGCCGGATCATTCCAAAGACCCGTTATTCCCATCGCTAGTAAGAATCAGCCAGCAGACCCTCCAACTGTTTAGAAATGGAAGTCATCAAATTATTTCCAAAATTGAGAATAGCGATGAGTACATACAATATGACATCTGAACTCGTTGCATATAGATGTTTGAAGGGGATCTATTCCCCACAACAGTCAAGAAATAACAATTGGTAAAGAAAGTAATGTATGCTGTTATCTTCGGAAGAACGGGGCTGATGCAACCCTATCTCACTATGTGCAACTTCTGGTTATTCTTCAATGTGAGGAAACATTTGTGCAGTCATTGTTTTTATTCAGAAGCCAAAATTGATGATGAGATTTGTAAAAGTTTTGACCCCATTCCAAAACTTGAATGGGTGAGTGCTTTTAAGGGGTGGAAAATTCTATTTCAAAAGTACATTGACACTAGAGGGGATTTCTCTGAACACACCAAACGTTTGGTAGGTCTAGCACTAAAAATCTTCATGTATCTCAAAACCCTCAGATTGACCCTCATATTCATCAAATTTTTAAATATAATTCATGAATACCAATTAAACTTTTCATTTTTTGAAACTACTGTAAGTAAAATATGTAAAGTGGTAGATATAAATTAAAAAGGTATAAATTAATTAAGTCCTGATACGCTTGGATATATTCTAAATGGATTGAGATATAGATGTACAATCTTCAATATAATTATTAAAAAAAACTTTTGGAGGATAAAAATTTCCTCCTCCCCCCCATTTTCATAGGGGAGGTAGAAGAAGGTAACTTCAATTTTTAAAATCTCAACTCCTATCTTGAGACATTCCATTTTAAAAGCCTATTCAATAAAAACACAATGAAATAAATAAACCATCTATACAGCCTAGCAAAAGTTAGTGATAAATAATCCCTTACATTTTAGTGTGTAAATTAAGTCCTGATACACCTGGATATATTCTGAACAGGTCGAGTTATCGATGTTATCCATCATACTTATTTTTTGTGTGATTTTTTGGAGTAACAATTTCCCCCCCCCCTCCCTTTTCAAAGGGGGTAACTTTAAATTTTCAAATTGCAACCTCTATCTTGTGACATTTCATTTTAAATGTCAATTAAAAAAAAATACAAATAAAATATCTCTATTCTAACAAATAACATGAAAAAATAATAATGTGTAGGAACAATGCCAATGTTGCGCATATCAACACAATGCATGCATAATATCTTTCAGTAAGACTGAGGTGGCTATCTTATCCCTTTACCTAGTATCTAATTTTTGTGGTATGCATTGTTTTGGTAAGAGGTAGGTGGCATTACAATGTAATGAAATGGGTTATTTAATGGTGAAGGTTGCACATTGATATCTCAATCCGTATAGAATATATCGAGTTATGGGGACTGATTATAATTCTTAAATTTTTATCTACCATTACTACAGTTAAAATCAAATAAGTTTAATTAGTTATTATTGAGCCTTTGGATTGGTACAATGCTCAGGTTTAGTTTAATTGAGAGCCTTAAAATCCATTTTCAGATTACAAATTTACCTGTTTGTAATTTTTATAGTTGACTTTCAATATTGCTATAATATGTTTGGATAATTGAGTGGAGTTTTTTTAGAAATAAGTATATGTAAAAGCTTGTGGGAAAAGTACAATTAATGAGCTTTATTCCAAAAAATTCATATTTAAAAATTTAACACCCAAAATTGAAGGAGTTTAGTTTATTGTGTCTGCAAATAAATCTCCTCAAAATTTTGGAATTGGGGAGTTAATTCTCAATTTTACATTAAATTAAAACGTATTTAAGTTTTACTTGAATAGAAAAATCAGAATTTATTTCTATTTTATTTTGCAAGACGAAAGAAGCAATGGTTTGCAAGAAGTTTTGCTTACCTAAGTTTGAAAATACAATTACTAAATCCTTATTTTTAATAACAAAATTATGACAAATTAGTGATTTGCTACTCCAAGATATCCAGAGTGTTGTCTAGATTTAAGTGACATCAGTTTCCGCTGTACCCACTGTAGGTTGAATTGGAAGGTATAAATCAGCCAGATGTGAACCCTCCTCTGAATACCCACTATTAGGATAATTCCATAACTATAAAAAGGTATGTCAAAAAAATTCAAGTACGAAGTAATATATTCAAAATGATCAGCATGAAGACACACCAATAAAACTGCACTGTAAAAAGCAATGCTGTGAAGTTAGCGTACACATACGGGCATTCACATTTAATTTTAGTGTCACCAACTGTACACACACGTTCCACGCACAGCAAAAGGCAAGGGACTGAGTAACGAAGAGTGTTTAAATAATATCCAGAATACAGTAAATGCTTTGAATTCATCATTTGCACTGTCTATAGTAAAAGTTAGATAATACTTTTCTCATTGCTATTTACAGTACACCACTCCTTTTGAAAAGTGTAGAATTTCTTATTTATAGGAACTCCGAAATCTATATATATATATATATATATATATATATATATATATATGTATTATTATAAATTTATAAGAATACTCTTTGATAGGCATCTAACATATAGTGTACGTATTTCAAGTTGATCCATAGGCTATTTTTTTAGTTTTACTGAAACAAACATATGACATTGTAGACTCTTGGAGCAATTGGAAAATTCTTTAAATATTACTAAATGTTAATAAAAACACTACTTTTTTCCAAATTGTTTATTTTTTGGACGAGGCCTTTCGAAACCAAAGGTTTCATCTTCAGGCAACTCTACAAATAAATATTTACACATTGTTTGTTACAATTAATATTAAAATAACATATGGTGTAAAAATGTAAATACAAAAATTTTGGAATATTTCAGCCAGTATGAAAAATTAGATTTGACTAGAGTTTAATTAACTGTGTAAATATTTATTTGTGGAGTTGCCTGAAGATGAAACCTTTGGTTTCGAAAGGCCTCGTCCAAAAAATAAACAATTTGGAAAAAAGTAGTGTTTTTATTAACTTTTAGTAATATTTAAACATATGACAGTTGTTTTTGTATATTATACGGGTGTCCATTTTAACTGTGCCACCACCGTAATATCAAAAACAACTACATTTACAGGAAATTTTAAATTTGGAAATTGGCTAAATTTTTAAAGCCAGTTACAAATATGAATTTAGAATTTCGGAATATGATCATCATTTCTCAAATTGGTGGCCAACTTTAAATTTTTATGGAACATCCTGTTTTTGGATGTAAAACAAAATTTTAGAACGTTTTTATTGTTAGCAATTTTCATTTTAAATTACTCGTTTAGAAGCTACAGCCTACAAAAGTTTATAAGAATTACATGTTTAAGATCCTTTGTGTGAGTCATTTAAAACATAATTCAATTCCAATTATTTTTATTTATCTCACAAAGCGAGAACAACCTAAAGAAAGCCAATACCTGAGAAGGTCTCACATGGCTCAATCCTGTGGGTAAGGTCAGTTTCAAAGTTTCTAGGTTATGAGACAACTAGGATGGTAAAAAACAAAGGACATTTTTGTTAAGTGTCTATTAGTATCGTGTTAAGGTTCAGTAATAAAGCCTTTAATTAATAAATTGCACACGAGTATCAAAATTGAATACTATGAAAATAATGACCAAAATAGCAGATAACCAATTGTTATCTGCTATTGTGGGACAGCTCTCTATATTTTGAACTATTGCAGATAAAGCACAAAAACTTCCACATCATTACTGCACACAAATTTGGCTCTGGTGTGCAACATGCTCCCTGAAAATGTGGCGAACTGGTCTAAACATCCAGTGGAGGTTGTTGCATCAGAGACCTAAATTAGAGCGAACATGTAAACACGACCATGGTGTGCACACTCAAGCCGAAGGCGTAAACTACACTGCCAAATTGAACTTTGTTTGGCCTTGATCAACACATATTGCTACCATAATGTCCAAGAAAATTCATGTTGGCGAGCATTAATTTAGCTTATTTATGTAATATATAGACAAAGTCTCCAATCAAAAAGCGAAGAGAAAAGATCAACCAGATATTAAGTCCAAAACATTTTTAAATTGGGTACAAAGCGACGAAAATTGACAAAGTAAGTCAGTCGGTAATGACGATGCAAGCTCAGTAAAGCATTATATACATAATGTTTGAAAATGAACATTATGTACAAGAATAATTATACAGAGTATTCAAATTATCCGAATAGTTTACTAAATTTCAAGAATATTTTAAGTAATTTAGTTTTTAACACAAAATTTGATAGAGAACCTTTGATTCATTTTTCCGAATAGGCACAAGTTGAAGACACGTGCAAGCAAATCAGCTGTTAACAATTAACGGAACATTCAAAACGACTGAAACTGTTGACATACGTCAGATACATGTATACCAGCATAACTCTACAAAAAATTAAAAAAAAACTAATAGTATACGTAACCCGGAAAAAATCAAAAAGTCGCGATATTTTTTGAAGACTTCGTATAAACCACTTTAATTAGTTGGTGATTCATGAGCTCCTCAAGAGAATATCGTACAAAACTTTTGTAAAATACGTGATGCATATATTATTGCAAATGATTGTAAAAACTTAAAAAGATAATTTGGAGAGGACAGCTTTGTAAATCTTAAAAAGATGATGCTCCAAAATACGTGGTAATCAACATGTTTTTAGAACATTGTGTTCTAATTCCTGCATACACGAACCAAGATGTATAGAGAACTTCAAACAGGATCATAACTTGCAAAATATTGAAGCGTAAATTCGCGGACCTCGTTCATTTACAAACCTGAGAAAGCAATGAAAGTCATGACCTCTAAATTATTTATAGGAAATTAATAATGAACCGTAACGGATGCAGAACTAAACATGGAAACTTGATTTAGTTCCTTCTGTCGTAGCAACTATTTACGTTCCATTCCACTATCCCAGATAACCACAGTATCCACAGCCTGGCTGAGTCCTTGTCTAAACTTTATTAGCCAGTTGCCCGAAAAGGTCCGATAGTGTGGCGGGTGTCTGGCGCTCCTGCAGCCTTCAGCACACTTGACCCATAGCCTCAGGCCTGCTGTAGCCTGCTGCCGCCGAGGTCAAGGCTCAGGAGGCAAATCAGAGCCACCGCAACAAGGAAACAATTCATGTTGAGGGGATGTAGTGTTCCAAACCAGAGTATTTAAATCTGAAGGACTGTCTCCAGGAACGTAGCCAGGAAAAAAATTGAGGGGAGGGGTCAAGACGACTGATATTTTCCCGTAGTGGACAGAAAGTAAGGCAAGTGCAGTCAACTGCTCATTCCCCATTTTGATCCTTAAAAAGTTCTTGGCCCATTTCATTGTTGAGAACGATCTTTCAGCAGTACATGTCGGTAATACTGAATTATTTAAATAATAATAATAATAATAGTGTGCTAAAAAATTAATTTAAAAAAATAGAACATTTGTGTAGGGGGGGTCCGGACCCCTTGCATCCCCTCGCTGGCTACGTCCTTGCTCGTTGTTAAAGCTGTACTAGTTGTAGTTTGCGGGTATCGTTCAAACTCGGGTACCTTTATATTCTTCTTGAAATCCGAGAGTAGTAAATTTATCGTATGAAGACGGCGAACCACCTCTCCCCTCCTTTCACGTACAGCCCAGTATAAAAACAGTTCTTGTAACGATAAAAATAGAATGTAAGTATAAATGACTCAATCTTAAATAGTACACTTGAAAATCTGGGGAGGGGTTCGTATCCCTAGGACCACCCCCCGCTAGCTACGTCATTGACTCTCTGACATACGGTATCATAACGTCACCAAAGCATAAGTCACTGTTTTTGGATTTATGCTACGAATTTTCCAGAAATAAATGTAGTAACAGTTGTATCGGTGTGATATTTTACACCGTATCTGCAAAAATTGTTAGATTCGTTCAATCATTAATAGAATAACTGTCCTCCTTTTTTAACTGACGAGGGGTGAGACAAGTCTAATTTTGAACGTTAGGATAGATTTTAATTTAATATGTTACAACCCTTACACGGTTCTTTGTTTGAAGGTTATTTTTTGACGATGGAAGGATTGTGAAGGAAACAGGATTTTCCCGGACATTTGCCATCGTTCAGTGAAACAAGAAATCAGTAACACTACGTTTCGAGATCTGCAATCTGATCTCTTCTTCAGGTAACATCCCTTACACGGTACTTAACACTATCGAGCATTTTACGTGAATTGCATTTATTTTGGAATTTATACTCAACACATGTATAAAACATTACGACTTGCAATATGTTAAAGCAATCGGCTAAACGCTTGTTTAAACAACTACAGGCCAATTTCTGTCATGTGTGTTATTCCAAACTGTCATAAAATACATGCGTGTACATTTTAGTATTTCTATATTAGTTCTCAATTGTGGATGCTAAATAGGCAATTAAATTATGAGGTTGACGGCCGAAATATGGACTTTCATAAGAATTAAACCAATATTACTTATTTTTGAACACAGAATGTCTGCCAAACAAACGGCACGCGGGGCCAGCTAGCCACGTTGCCCATATGCTGTTGACAGAGAGTGATTCTTTCATTGCGATTGGTGTTCCAGTTGAGTCGGACTTGGAAGGTCGGTGGGATTTACATCCATGTAGGGAAACCTAGCGCCGCTGACTCACCGCCATTATATATTCATAGCCACTGTCACTAGTCGCTGTCCCATCTGGGTTAACAGTTGTCTCCACTTCTGATGATTTATTAACTGTTACCGCCCCGCGTCGTCCTTGCCTTATCGCTGAAATAATCTACCTAGGGGGGTGAGTGTGGGTTTGGTAACCCAGAAAACAACCCTTACTCGTCAGTTTAACAAGAGCTGACATAAAATATATTTAATCCTCACGCAACAAGCATCCTCTTGTATTCCCCTACTGATCGAGAAACAGGAATTTCATCTTAAGTAAGAAATTATATATGGACTAGCAGTTACCCGCGGCTTCGCACGCAATTTTCTGTTGAAAAACTGGACAATATATCTATGTACTCTTTTTCTATGACATAATAAACAGTCTAGAGATAATCGATAGTCACTCAAAGCTATTCCAATCTCTTGATCCAATTTAGATTTAAGTTTAAAGAACAGAGGTTTGGGATCCTGAAGTCGTAAAGTGAAACAGTTTTTATAAGATTAGTTATTTCCCTCTCACATTCCATGATAATTTATTGAAGTTCTTCGATGGCTTCAGTAACAATAAGAGTTTAGCCTTTTTATCCCCAATGACGAAAGTGTATAGTACAACTAAGAAGTTGCTGAGGTCAATATGGGTCGTTCTGGTCGTTTAAATTTACCCCCGGTGGTTTGGCATAATAAGTCGCCAGCCATTATCTTTTTATTTTCATTAGCAATGTAAACAGATGTTTCAGAAAGTTTGTCGAATTATAGCTGTCAACAGCTGTTTAGTGCCAGTTTAATTTGAATATTATGAAACGTTATTACGTTTCGTTCTTATCATAACACATTCGATTTATACAATTTTAAAATGTATTGAATATATAAATAATTTAGACTTTAATGGTTTTGTATATTAACAGACTCGCAGGCAGCAGTAAGCGCTATAGAAAAACAGCTTTGAAGGTTTTATCTAAACAAAATCTAATCTTCTCAATAATATTCAAAATATTAGAATCGAAGAAAAATATTATACTGCAGAGGATTCCAAGTCACATAGGTATTTCAGGTAATGAACAAGCTGACAAATTAGCAAAAGAGGCAATCAAAGATGGTACTAAAATAGAAACAATTACATATATCCATAGACGATTTCAAAGCGTACCAAAAACAATTATACTTCTCAAAAAGTAACGATCTGTTTATGGGAGTAGATAAAGCTCGATGGTATAAAGAGGTTGTTTGTAACGATACCAAAAATATACATGGTTCAAAAATGTTGAAATGAAAAGATGGGAAATAATCAACATTCTAAGACTAAGATTTGGTCACGCCAATATAAATAAAAACTTATATACTATTGGTCAGTATTTTCACTCCACTATGTCTGAGATGTACTTTAGGTCATAGTGAAACTTTGGAACATATCTTTTTTACGTGCCCTGCATATGACCATGCTAGAAGCCAAGGTTTAAAAATTAATAAAGAATAAGTATGGGATGAATGTTCAAAACTTAACTAAAATTCTCCAGTCAAAACGATTTAGAGATTTTTAAAGAATTACTTCAATTTCTGAACTCAATTAAAGAAATTTATTTAAAACAAAGTAACTATCTGCATATTGGTAACTTAAATGTAACCTGGATAAGGTGCTTCAACCTAGGAAGCCTGATGGACCCTTAGCGAGAAGATAACCTAGATCCTTACAAGAAATCCTACGTCAAGAAACAAATTAGTACATTGAGGCGGCATGGGATTTCCCGAAGCCTACTAGCCTAGAGCTAACAATTAGAGAAGAAAAAAAAAATAAATAAAAAAAATAACATTCGAATGTAAACAAACTAATTTTTCAATTTGAATTCGATTTTATTTAGTGAAATGAATGTGTTATGGGTGGTAAAAAGCACTCTAAAAATGTTTAATTCAGAGCAAAAGCTATACCTGTTCCAAATTTCAGCGCAATCCCGTATAGCAGTTTCAGCGTGATTCGAGGACAAACCTCCAAATATCCAAACATTCAAACTTTCGCATTTATAATATTAGCGGGATAGTAAAAATCATATAATAATAAAAATAATTCTTTATTGCAGTAAAAAACAATTAACAAAATTGCATTGCACGCGTCATTTCATAATAGTGATAAAATATTCTATAAACGAAACCTGTCTTACGTTATCATAGGCACAGTCAATTTCCACATATTATTGCGTGGATCTAAAAATATATGGTATTTTGCATGTTTTGGATATCAGAAAAGGATGAATAGAATAATAATAAAATGCTAATTTTCATCCCAGCGGCCCATCGAAAACTCATCAACGGAGTAAAACGCCTTTGACAACAAAAAGTGTCTTAATCGAGATTTGAATTGTTTGAGTTCATTAATTCGTTTGAGATCTCCAGGGAGCTTATTGATTAACTTGACACCCATTTGAGATGACAAGTGTTCGAACATAGTCGTTCTATGCTGTTCAGTTCTGAAGTTGTTCCTGCCTCTGGTCTCGTACTGATGTACGTCCCTGCCCTGAACCAGTTCACATTTGAATCGGCAGTGCAGGGTGACATCGAGAATATAGAGGCTGGGTAGGCTAAAGTCATATACGTAACCCAATGAATTATTTATCTCCAATCAGTTGTACATTGCTTCATCCCTTATTTTCAAGCTGTAGTACTTACAAACAATGCTTGCAATGGCTTTTTATTTTGTGGAACCATATCTATTACTCGGTTGAGTTTGACCTTGAAAATTTTGTTAATGGAGTCCATTAATGTAGTGGATGAGGTACTGTTCAGGGCTTTACTGAACTTTAGCAGTTCCCGGGAAATATATTCGGCCGGGCCCCGCTACAACACGGCCCCTTCAAGTAGACATGTGGCGGGGCCCGGTCCGGTCCCTGGTTAAATTGTACGAAAAAACCTAGTCTAAGTACGGGCCTGGCCGTATTAAAAAGTGCAATATTACTAATTGTTTTTAATTAGAAATACTATAAGCATTACCTTCCTTCTATGTTCATCCTTGGTCAGAGAAACGCCTAAGTAGGTCTACAGCGCAACTAATCCTTTTTCAGATAAGATAACAACGTGATAATTGTTTTAAACATTATGTCGGCAATATCTGCTACTCCTTATACAGCTAATTATCAGTTGGCGAAAGTAAACAGGACAACGTCTGCCATAAGTGCGCGGTGTTGCAGTTGCAGTTTACAGGTGGCAGTGGTAAATGTAGGCCGAACAAAGGTCACTTTCCTCGTTACGTCATCAACAGCTGTTCCTCTCAGCTGATTCACCGCAGCCACGGCCTTCTGTATTGTCCTGGCTGTGTTGGCTTCTGTTTTTGGATACTATATGAGGTACCATCTAATTCAGCATATTAACTGCCGTTTTATACAATTAATGTTTGATAGTCGTGTGCACCTTTATTTATTTTCCATACATACCGTACGATAAACTATGTAACTGTCAAAAAATACGATTTGGGCCCCAATAGCAATTATCCGTTCTTTGGAGCCTCTCATATTAAAGGAGAGTGCGCGTAGATGTTGAAAAGGGCGTATTCGTTTTTAGATATACATAGCTGCAGTTCACCTTTCTCTTTAGTGCAGCGTCTGGAATCTGATGCTGTCACAGACTGTACTCCTGGAATCTGGAGTCATGTTCGTTCGTCTGAAGGGATAAAAAAAATCAGCTCCACATTGTTTCGACATCAGAGACACCTAGACTACAGAATATAAAAATATAGTGCAATCTAGGTATACTCATTGTCTCACCAATGTGAAGGATGAAGTAAAGGCACGCACAATTTCAAAATACGCATATCCATATCAACGTGGAAGCATGCGTAGCAACCAAGAACGTAGCCAGGAAAAATTTTCGGGAGGGGTCCACACGACTGATATTTTTCCCTAGTGGACAGAGAGTAAGGTCCCATTTTGTTCCTTAAAATGTTCTTGGCCCGTTTCTTTGTTGTGAACGAACTTTCAGCAATACATTTCAGGAATACTGAATTATTTAAATAATAATAATCGTTTACTAAAAAATTTATAATTTTTGGGTCCGAAACCCCTGGATCTCCTCGCTGGCTAAGTCCTTGGTAACAACGTAGTACGTAAGCGTATCCCGTAAAAACATAACTGATGTAAATTTAAACAAATTTGGCATGCAGGTTTACTTTATAAATATATACGTTTTACAAATGTTACCTTTTAAATTTATTTAAGAATAACCATGATAAACACGTGTTATCAATATCGCTTATATTCTTTTTTAGTATTTTCACTTATAGTTTACTAAATGTTATATAAAATGACAAATTTCAGCTTTGCTAGGAAAATCTAATGTTCACAAATAATCATAAAATAATTTAAATTGTATCAAATGCAGTTGAGAAAATCAAGGATTATGGTTAACCTGTAATTGATTTAATTTGAGAATCTAGATTAGGAGTAAATATATATATTATTTCTAGATAGGTAACATTATAATTTTTTTCTAAATACAGTTTTTATCAAGTGATATTTATTATTGTTTTAATTAACATACGATTGATTAGTATAAACCGACACTAAACGCGCATTATGTAAATCACGTTTTCAATAATTTAAGTTTGATTTTCTTAAACTTGTTACTGAATAAATCAGAACCCATATCGAAAATGGCTTTTGCATACTTTTGTACTATTTTAGAAATATAAATCAATTTATTTACAAACAATAACTTCAAGGTTTTATGTCGTTAAGAACGATAAAGGTACGGATTTTGGCGCTTTTCAACTAAACGGCAAGTTTAAACATTCATAGGTTGGAAACTTGTAATTATATTGAGAACAAATTTTTTACAAGATAGGTTCAAGTGTACTAAAAATGATTGAGTATATAAGCTTAGGACTTTTGTATTTATATGAATAAAGGTTGTCATCAGCATTACCATCTTAACTTTTATTCTTGACCAGCTTTCAAACTGTGTCAGCGGCAAATTAAAATTGTTTTCTTCTTAGTCATTATATTTAGCTATTCAAATCTCATTAATTATTCTACTAAACGTCACTAAATTTAGCACAGACATTGTGAGCACAAAATCATGTTTTAATTTCCAACTTTACAGTTTGGTCAATTGAGAGTTTAATTTCATAAAAAATGTTGCATTATAAAAAAATTGAGAAATATTCAAACAGTTTATTTTAAACTCATAGTGGTATCTGATTTCATGGATCTGCTAATTAAAATTAGCATTTAGCAACTAAATTCACAAATCTTCGTCTACGGTATTACAAATTACGTACTTCGTGTTTACATGATGCACGTTTGACAAAAAATTTTCAAAATATTAATTTTGAATATTGAGAGCTAAAATGATTTTGAGTTCCTTAAGGTGGTGAAATTGGTTTACGATTGTAATTTTTGTTGTTAACTTATTTTAAACTTTAAGCTCTCCAAAATACTTTTTCTGAAAACAGTAAAAATATACATAAGTTTGATAATTCCTCCAGGAGTGATAAGCATTTAAAACAGACTTAGATCCAGATAAAAACTGTTGTAGATAAGGAAAGGAATTGTTATCTACGAAATATGGGATGTGGCTGAAAAGAATGCAATGTTGTAATTTTTAATAATTAATTTCCTTAAAAAAATTATCAAGAGCATGTCATTTTTTTAAATTATACTTCGTAAAAAATATACTGCAAAATACGTTAGCCACTCCTTGAAGAGTTAGGATGAATATACTTTAAAAATATACACTTTTATCTTTAACTGTAAAAACTGCCTAAATGTCCTACTTTAAATGCATATCCTCGTAGAGTAATAAAAAAAATGCCATTTCTCTTTTTCCGTCTCCATGGAAGTTATCTTAAAGGGCTATACTTAAACATTTAAAAATTATCCCAACCAAAAACTGACTACAGTACTTTAAAAATACCCTCATTCAATACTAGCCTACTCTTAAACATATCATTAATTTGAACAATAATAGTAATACTTTGTTTAAAGTTTCTTTCTGTTCGTTATTTTTATGTATTTTCACCACCCCCATTATTAAATTTTATGAATATAATGAAGTTTATTCCACAGTAATACACATTTTTAAGACATGGCAATAATTGAATATTACTAACCACTGTTACCAGTAATTGTGGCTAGTTGACAAATTTTCAATACATAATAAATAAAATAGATTTGAGTTCATTTCAGTATATTGTATAATTAAGGTTGACGTGCAGCTCTGCAGTGTTTGTGGCGGGTCTTGATGTGGGGGAGGCGAACAGTAGATAATATAAGATAAGATAAGACAGTTAAAATTTTTTACAATGAACCTAGACTTAGCTTGTTTGCAATGGATACACTGTTTAAAACTACGATTACAAAGTTATTTGATTTTATATATAAAAAGTACATAGTTTATTTTTTAATGCAAATACAAAGGCAAACAGATACAATACTTTAATAATCCTATAATATTTACACGTATAACCTATAATTTTAACAAATATTTTCCTGTAAACAAGTAAGTTTTTTTATCTAAAAGCCATATTTTCAGTTTTTTTACAAAAAGGTTATCTCTGAATAGTATTATATGTTCTTTTAAACTCGAAGAATTTGGCGGTAAAGTTGGCGAAGAGGATAGATTCCATCGTTGTGTTGTACCTTTTATAACCTATAACGATGGCAAATGTCCGAAATCCTGTTATCCCTGGTATTAGCAAAATGTAATTTTCTACTCCACGATCCAAATATCTCACCATAAACCACCTATAAACTGTTATTTTGGCGTAGTTCTAGCGAAGACCCGCCGCAGACACAGTGAGGTCGCCAAATAAACAATAAGCCACCCGAAGAACACTGCTGGGGAGGGCTGCCTACTTGGCAGAAAGCTACATAGTTGAGAGTGGTTTGACGAGAACAGCATCCTACTGTTTTTGCGCCTCGGGAAACTATGTAATGAGAACTGTTGTGTTCGCAGAGATGTGCTGGCTTTGTCCTCTGTTAATCAACTAGGTGACCGGGCGGCCAGCTGTTGATTGGAACGTGATCTTTGTTTCGTCCATCCTCGCACTCCTTTGAAAATAATATCGCCAGGCCCGTCGAGAGGAAGAGGCATCTGGAGGACACAGAGAGTACTCACCGCTATTCGTATAATTATAAAATGAAGAAAATTCTGTTTCCTTCACGATCCTTCCATCGTCAAAAATGAACTTCAAACAAAGAACGAAGAATTAAACATTAAGCCTTTTTAGTGTAGGCTTAGGGTTTTTATTTTTGATTAAAGTCCATGGTGACATAATAGACAGAGGAAGTGATTCTGATCAGTGGTTGAATAATTTTATAGCAAAGCTAAGCTTTGTGGAGTCTAAAGCGTGCCTCGCACCAACCTACACTTGCTGATTCTGCAGCCAGCGATGTAACCAAAGAAGTGGCCGAGGAAATGAAGTACCTGAAACCCACATCTCAGGACAATATGCCCAAAGAAGCCCTAACTCCATGGAACTTTTAAATAAGTTAGTGCAATTAAAACTAACAATATTTTCCCAAAAGGTTGTACCGAATGGACGAAAGACATGGAGTTGGAGATCTCTGAGGTCGTAGTAAAAAAAACTTGGTATTGCAAGTTTAATTATGGCTAATAAAACCTACAAGCACCACTTTTAGATGTTAAAATAAAAATTGACTTACCACGTTGCTGCCAAAATAGAGTCTAATAATTAACTGAAACTGATATCTTGGAGGGTGAGCCTGGTGGTTCCAATGTTCTTTGGAATATTGCATACGAACTTAATCACTTAATAAAACTTTAGAATTGACTTCCCTTCACGTTGATATCGACTTAAACACGCGGCGTCAGCATCTTGGCTCGACATTGCAGCTGTAGTCACGAAAAGGAAGATTGAATCAAAGTAATTCTCAAAGAAGAATCATTCTAAACTCAAGAACTCTATGGTGAATTAAAAGTTGGTCCCAAAGAGGAACTCAAACTCGCCTAAAACAAAATTGCGACGTTATTAACCATTTATCGAGACAACTTATAATTAGAAAACATGGTCTCGTCAGAAGGACATCACCACAACTTATATCTGTATTAATCTAGCAAACATAACATTATAATAGGTAAGTTCACTTTATTATTTACAGATTAACTTTTTAATACAATGTATTAAATTATAATGTCATTATAATAGTATTCTCGTAAGAAAGGGTTAATTTATAATACGAAAATTTAAATTTTACTTACGGACAAGGCGAGATGATGCTTAGCAGCAAGATGTTCAGCTAAAAAGTTCGAGGGAGAAAAGATTATTACGCGAGCCAATTAGGTTATTTAGAATAATTTAGTTTCAAGAAAATCGGAGAAAAATAATACTAACCAGTAAATAATTAAGAGTGTTGTGAATAGGGTGTATGTATATATATATATATATATATATATATATATATATAATATATATATATATAATATTTATAATGAAAATGAATAACGGCACAAGGTGTTCTTGGAATACTTACAACATTTCCTAAATTTTTGTAACCAAATATTTTTTGTAACTCGAACGGTTTTTAAAATATCGATTACATGTACATCCCATGAGAAATAAATTATTAATATTTCTGCTATCACAAACTCTACCTACTTCTTCCGACTGAGCTGCAAGGAATATTTCTGAATGACGTCTGGTAAGTATTTCGAATTCGATACCGTTTCTTGGCATTCTCATAAATTCAGATGGAATGTTCAGATTGACCGTGTTTGCTGCAAGCTTAGATCCCTTGATATTGCTTGGGACGCTTGTCTGAGTCCTTGACAGAAAAACCACGAGGACGGTTTACTTTGGTCAATTTCATCCCATTCTCAGAAAGGAGTTTGTGTTTTTGGGTGGTGCGGTGGTTAATACGGCCGATGATTCTCCGAAAAGAGTTTTAATCCTACAAAAAATAATGTCGAGAAAAATTGTTTGTGTTACTTATACATTGGAGACACATGAGATTTGGAAAGTGTTGGTTAATTTAAGATAAAAATGTATTACTATAGGATTTGACAAATGTCCTTAGGAATATACAGAGTGTAAAGTAAGTCCTTATACAGCTGGATATCTCCCAAACGGATTGAGATATCAATGTACAGTCTTCACCTTCACTGTTAAAATACTTTTTTGGACTTTTTGAAAGATAAAAATATCCCCCCCCTTTTTCGAAGGAGGATAGAGGGGGTGTCACTTTAAATTTTCAAATTGCAACACCTACCTTGTGACATATCATTTGAAAGTAAATTGAAAAGAAACACAATGACATGAAAAACACATCTCAACGACGATACTAGTAAAAGTTGTGGGCAAACAATCCCTTACGTCTAAGTGTGTAAATTAAGTCCTGATACGCCTGGATATCTTCCAAACGGATTGAGATATCGATGTATAACTTTTACAATGCTTATTAAAATACTTTTTTTCGATTTTTTGGAGGGTAACAAAATGTTATCCCCCTTTTCAAAGAGGTGTAGAAGGTGGTAACTTTAAATTTACAAATTGCATCCCCTATCTTGTTACATTTCATTTTAAAGCTCTATTCAATAGAAACGCATGTTTTTAGAAATTTTATTATTATGTTATTGATATGTTATTCAATTTAACACTTTCACTGCGACAAGAGTCATGTACGCCTTTAGGAGAGTCGGGACAGTACAATGTGCGTCCATCGCAGCTAACGTGGTAAACACAGAAAAAGCTTTAGAAGTCAGCTTGGACAAGTAAGTATCATGATTCTTTCATCCTTTTTTGTTTCCAATAACCAACACGTATTTGCTAATCATATTTATACAATAAAAGTAATATGTCCAACTATAGTACTCGGATCTATCATAGATTTGCCTTATTTAGAAATCTTGTTTAGTACTGAATCCTACAATGTTTAACCATCTGCTGAATATTATTCAAAATCGCCGAAGTTTGAGTTTATTTCAAACAAAACTCAGATTTCTTATGTGGGAATCGAGTTGTAAAGTTGAAATAATTGTTCTTGTTAATCCAGAATAAATCAAATTATTAATTTAAACCGGCATATGCTACTATACCGGGTTTTTTAAAAGTCTCTCCTCCCCACAGTATTAACTTTCTAAAGAACACAGATGGAGTAATGTAATTTGGACGTTATTTATATGACAAACTGAGAAATTTTTTATGTATGAAAATTTTGACCCCCTCCCCCCACAAAATGGGTATTTTGGGGGTAAGTCAAAATTTTTAAATAAGAACCCCTACAAAGTGACCTCAATTAATTAAGGACAAGGATCGAAGATGCCTGCCACCTTATCACACCTGAAATGTTACAAAATGTGAGAAGCAATTTTGAACTCAGGCTTCATTTTTGTCAAGAAGTACATGGTAGTTATTTCGAGCATCTCATCCGTGTGAAATTAAGGTGAGATTTCAAGATTTTTACCATTTGATTTCGTTACAAAATTACTTACAAGGCAATGGGGGTTTATAAACCAATTCAAACTTTAGTTAGCCGCCAAATTTGATGAGGCTAACATCAGAGACCTCTAGTTTGTGTCCTTATTCTTCTTTCTTACTATGCCTTTAAAATGAGGTGTCGTTTCTTAGGGGTTCGTATTTAAAAATGCTTAGTTGCCCCCAAAATACCCCACTTGGGAGGGGGGTAAACAATTTTCGTATATCGAAAAACTCCTCAGTTGGTCATACACCCACAAAAACATCCACAAAATTAAATCACTCCATCTCTATTCATAAGAAAGTTAATAGGGTGAGGGAGTGGAATTTTTTAAGAAACCCGGTACAATACATTGTTAATCTACACATAACGTAATTACTAAAGGTGGGAAGGGTTGAATCAGTCTGAATGTTGAGTTAAACTCCAGTTTACCTTCCTCTTGGTGCAGCGTCTGAAATCTGACTAAGGGGTGACCTGAAGCTAACTCAACATTTACACTGATTTAACCCTTCCCACCGTAATGTGTAGAAAACTCGGTTGCTCCACCCTGCCTAAGCAAAAATAAAGATCTCTCTAAAGATCGTGTCTAAAACATCGAGCAATTGTGGACCTGATGAGTTCTTTTCGAGCTTCTTCGTCGACGACTTTTTTGGATCTCTTCAGAAAAACATGACTCCAGATTCAGAGTCAGATATTAGAAGAAGGTGATCTGGAGCTAAACTCAACATTCACATTGTTAATGTTGATTTTAATCAAGAAAGATCACCAGCATAAACTTTCCAGAAGGTGGTGTATCTGTTGTTAATGGACAGTGGAACCGTACAAGTCCATTAGTCTGTGTAAGTGTCAATCTCGCCGTAAAACGTATCGCCATTGCTTTCTTTTCCCATAAAGCGATCTCGCGGGCAAGGACGAAGTCTTGTACTGCCTTTCGTCTTCAGTTTCTTTTTCACTTTATTGGTACGTCGATCTAACAGCAGGAGCAACTAATCAGTTTTATTCGTTTGAAACCGCGCAGTCTCGTGGCTGCTTAACTATAACACAAACAACACAAAAAATCAGTAATACTAATTATGTGTTAGGTTAGTTAGTTATTTACCTGAAGAAGAGATCGGATTGCAGATCTCGAAACGTAGTACTACTGATTTTTTTGTATCACTGAACGATGGCAAATGTTCGGAAAATCCTGTTTCCTTCATAATCCTTCCATCGTCAAAAACAAACTTCAAACAAAGTATATACTAAGCTCTCACCTTAAAGATGTGAGTACAAGGCCATACTCTCCTGTATGAGAAAACAAAAAATCAGGAGAATAATGAAAAATAAATAATGATCAAAAATAAAATAGTAATTATAATAGTGATAGCTATATAGAATAATTATTAAGGTTACAGGTCGATCTCTGAGAATTTAATGATTCAGCTTTGGTTAGCTAAAATAAAAAGATAAAAAGCCAACAGAGCGAAATAGCCAGTAACCAAGGGCGTAGCCAGCGAGGGGGTCCAAGGGGTTCGGACCCCCCAATTTTCAATTTGTTCAATTACCTTTTTTAGTAAACAATTATTATTATTTAAATAATTCAGTATTACTGATATGTACTGCTGAAAAATCGTTCTCAACAAAGAAACGGGTCAAGAACTTTTTAAGGAACAAAATGGGGTCTTATTCTCTTTCCATTACGGGAAAATATCAATTGTCTAGACCTCCCCCTCCACCCCAATTCTCTCCTGGCTACGTATTTTTCCAGTACAAACGTGTTCTCGTCTTTTATGCCAAACAAAAGGTATGACTACTATGATACCGAACTTCATCAGCTGTTTTATTTAATTTCAAAGTAGTATTTGGCATAGAACAGCTTTTCTTCGACCTAAAACCTGGCGTTGGTGATCAATTTTTTTGAGTTATATACTGTATAAATGTTTATGCACAATCTGCGTGCCGTGGTAATTATTAGTACTATGTTATAAAAACGGAAATGAAGTTAAATAAGTATTCTAATGAAAACTGCATCAGCACTATTGGCAATATTTTCAGTGTTTTTGACATGCATTTGATTATTTTACGTCTTATAAGCTAAATTGCTGATTGTATGTTTGTCCTGAATTTTCAAACAATGGAACCATTTCTTTGTTTAAAATTTGTTATCGACTATGGAAGGTTTGAAAGGATAACAGAATTTCGGACATTTACCATCGTTACAAAAGGTATAACACAACGTTTCGAGGATTGAAATCTATCCTCTTCGTCAGGTGGGGGAGGTATTTATACATACAAAAATAAAGAACAGAAAGAAGGGAAAGAAAAGGGTTCAAACACACCCAAAAGCTGCTTGGAGTCCAGTCCAGGCGTTGTCACTGCACAGGATGCAAGTCCCGAGCACAAATCACAAGTACGAGGATCACAATCACACATCATTACACCAGCACAGGCTATAGTGGGATACTAACAAGAATGTCGATGTCGGTTCTTTCATCGGCACTGCGTAGTGTCATCTGAAACAATGGGACAGAAAGGCGATGGTCAGGACGGGGAAGTGGTTAAGCCAAGCTGTTTCCGGTCCTAAGCTATGGTCGTAGGCCTTGGACCTCGTTTACTTCTTTCTATTCTTTATTTTTGTAAGTATTAATACATCCCCCAACTGACGAAGAGGGTAGATTTCAATCCTCACAACGTTGTGTTATACCTTTTGTAACCTATAACGATGGCAAATGTCCGAAATCCTGTCATCCTTTCAATGGAAACGTTTTTAGTATTTAGGCTATTATTCATTCGTATTCAAAAGATATTAAAAAGCATTTTGGAATATCGTGACCTTTTTACCTCCTATCTGATGTAGCTTATGTCATTCAATTGAAAAAATTATAAATTAATCGTTAATATTTTGAGCAAAACATAGACTAATGAAATAGTTTGTCATATTGTTTGGCATCTGATACAGTACATTATGTCAAATTAATCAACATTTCTAGACTAGAGTAGTTCGCACCAAAATAATCGGAGACAGTTGAGGCAGTGTTGCCAAATCTCCGCTGTATCAGTTGTTACCTGATGTTGAGATCGATCAGGGTGCCTTCATACACGTAAAACTGGCAACAATGTTGGGTGCGGGGTGCAGAGAGGGTATTAAATCGCAACAGCCAATGCTAAAATCAATTATTTACAAAAGTGCAATTTGTACACGAAATATATAAGAGGAGACAATTGTTCAAAGCAAAAACGCAACTTGATAATATTGAAATCTACCCAGGCAACTTTGATATTTGAAATCAGTTCGTATCTACAGCGCACGTGTGAGTGTAAACTACAGATACCTGACAATCGTGTAGATATCGTATCGTATTGACCTCCACCATAGTGAGATTTTAACTCTACATGACTTCAGAATGCTGTGTGTGCTCCCTATAAAATGTAAATAAGAAACTATAATTTTAATTTTACTGAGTTAAAGATTTTTTTCTTAATTACTTTCTACTTTACTCGCAACAAATATTTATATCAATACTAGCAGTTACCCGCAGCTTTCTTACCCAATCTGGTAGGCTTTGCGCGTGAATGAACACTTCTGGTTCGAGTGAATTATATTTCCGATGATAATGTTAACTTTGCCTTGTTGCCATGATCAAGAAAATATGGAAAAAAGTTTAGCTTTACTAACATTTAAATTTAATCTAGTCTTAGTATTCCTTCCATTGTTTATTTTGCCTTGTTGACCGATCAATAATATACATACACACAGATCTCAGTAGCCTACTTTTTCCGAAAAACAAATAAGATGGGTTTTATAACAATCTCTAATTTATACTCTGATTTAGATCGTAACTTTGTCTTTTATATTTAAGTATTTCGATATATTTACTAAAATTTACAATTAAAATACGTTTTTACTAACACTTTTAACCTTCTTATCTGGATTTTATTCTTACTCTGTGCTCAAACAGCATTGGAGAAACGGTTAAAATAAGAAGTGTTGTTACAATAAAGTGAACTGTCACACTAAAAATGTAACAAATATGAAACAGTTGTTAAATGTATTAAAAATATGGTTTCGTTGTCATAAAGCAATGTTTACACAGAACAGTTGATTTACATTTAACAGGTTCTTTCAATTAATACTTCGCAATTTTAGAGACGAAGTTGGGATTTTTCGCTACTTAAAGACTAGTGGGGCGTATCCCGGAGGGATTTTCGAAATAAGAATAGGCCCGTTTTCGGTTGAATAGTTTACGCGTGAAAGCAAAACAAACAAACAAAGGTACTTTTGCTTATATAACTCATAATATTATTAGGATTAAGAATTATTCTACAGAAACAAATTTAATCCATTGGATACACAACCAATTTCAAATGTACACTTTATGGTGTGGCGACGTAAAACGTTTTACAACTCACCATAACACTCGACAAGACTGTATTAGTTTTTTGCACCCGGCAAGATGATGGATAACGTACTAAATCATTCACTGTACATACAAGTAACCATAATAGGAATTACAGAACCATGCTGATCACATAATTTGTATAATTTATTCCGCGCTGCAAGGTTTTAATATAATATAGGCCTCGTTCTTGATCACAACAATTTTATCTGCTGTGAGTCACTGATGGCCATCTTCTCTCGGACATGCTGTAGTGTGCAGAGATCTCCTCCTGTAGACACGCTACAATCACTTGGCAAGCAGACCACCGCTCTATAGTTAGACGCACAAAACCGTGTTGGAATCCGCCTTCGAGGTGTTTTTGATGTCATTCGGTTTTATGTTTTGGGCACCGGGTTTTGTTGATGCAACCCGACCAGTCTCTTCTAAGTTCAGGACTTGTCACATGTTATATTTTGGCAAATGTGTTGTTTTCTATTGGCAGCCATACCCAAGTTTTAAGCAGTAAGAGTGTTTTGTTCAATTGGATAAGGAAGCTGAGGAAAATCCTTATTGCGCTTGATGCTAAAAGAACTTTTGCACTTGCTTCCGGAATGATAGGATTTTCAGGGTTACTCCTCCATGTTTTAGCTATCAACAGCCTTTAAAATCTACTCTAACAATCGTCCTCCGCAGTAAACTAGACCTTTTACCCCAATATCACGACATTTGCGGTTAGTGGTGTACCGCTCAAGGGACATCCATGGGTTATCCATGTGTAAGTGGCAAATCGGTTTTTGCTGTACCAAGTGTAGATCAGCTGGAAGGTACAAGTCAGCTAGAAGTGAACTCCTGAGGGAATGGTAAGAGTTAGGTTATCTCCGATGATAATATATTTATTGGTTTGTAAAGATCCAATGCAGTTTGAACACATAATATCAATGACAGAGTCATACTTCGATGAAATTAAATCTTAGACACAATTTTTTTTCTATCTGTTGTTTTTTTATTTTATTTTTTATAAAATTTGGATAAACCATATATTTTTTTATTATTAAAAACTCCCGTTTAGTCCAAACATATTTTAGTCCAAACAGATTGGATTTCAAAATTTGAATTTGCCAAGTTTTATAATTTCTTTACTGGAGAAACTTTTACTTTGGTGATTCAATTAATTCCATTTACTGGCTTGTTTATGCGGTTTGCTAGGTCCATTCTATTTGAAACTCAATGTTTAGTTTTCTACAATACATTCCACCAATATCGATATGTTGAAAGTAACTAGTATTATTAAGCGAAGTGCTGATCGACGTTATTTGATGCAATGCTCGATCAGCATTGTACTGTGTTGACTATTTGGCTGTTTAACTCATATTTTATATAATTACCAAGTACCTCGAATACATTGAAAGTTTTAGAATAGTCCAGAGCTTCAGGAAAAAAACTTGTATACAGATTAGAGATTTCCATTCTGTCCTGACCGAAGTCTTTTTCGACTTTCGACACTGTGGGCTACTTAACCTCACATATGTAACAGTCCATATTTTCAGTTACGTAATAATGTCTATTACAACACTGGTGTGGTCATGAATCCTTAAGTTGCGATTAGATAACACTTCGGCTAGCTGATAAATGTTTTAATGGCCAATACGAGGAGTTAAGAAGCGATAAGGTTATACAGTATTATAACCTGACTCTGATGGGGCCGGCCAATCTGGGATAACAAAGTCAATACAACACATAAGTTAAATACTTTCCTTCTTAACATAACGTAAACAGCTGTTTAATGGAGAAGCAAAACATACCATTCAGTTTTATAGCGTTCTGAAATGAGGTTAGCAAAATATTTTACCTAACACATTATATAAAATCTCTATACTATGGTCAGGTAGTTTATGCAACTTTCCTATCGTGTTTATAGAATCCATTACAAAACTTGTTTAGTAACTGTCTATTTTCGTCACACTACGTCAAACATCACCACCACAGGAATTTACAAAGCGTTTAAATTGCTTCTAAATCGAGATTCTTAGTAACTTGTATCAAACAAGGCAAGGGCCGATTAATAAAGGATGCAAGTTTAACCAGATATATATCACGCCTATGTGCTAGGAGTATTCGATTTTCCCTTGTTTGACAGATCGTAAAGAACTACTACTTTATCCAAAATATTGTTTTAAAATGCATCTAGCATTGTTTTCAATGCAAAAAATGTTTTATTAAACATGTATTCATTTTTGAAGGATGGTGCTCTGTAATTACGGAAAATTCCATCTTAAGAAAGCTTCGTACCCTACAATTAAAGAAGTTCTGTTTGCCTTTAAATTCAGTCAGTACTCCCTGGATCAATTTTGTGACCAATAGAAGCCTTTGGCGTTGTTCATAGTCCACTGTAATAAACTTAAAATACATAGTACGGTATGCCACGAAGATTTAGAGTAGTTAGAACCTTATTTAACAAATTGGTTACAGTACGATCAGTTGACCCATAAAGGAACGATCTTCAGGTCTAAGTTCCTAGGCTAACCGTTACTCCTTAAGGTTTTGATTTAGGTCTTTTATTATTTATATTGACGGTATGCCTAGATATAAGAATTCCTCACCTGATTCGCATAATGCTGATGGTACAAGCACAAATCATCATCTCTTTGGAAATGCTACAAGACGAAGGCTTTTGAAAAGACTCACGAGGAGGTTTCATACCAACCGGTTGTTTTCAAAAGATTCTAAAACAAACATTATTCAATTCAATGTAAATTTGACATACAGTGGTTAGTTTTAACTTTGCTGATTCTCAGGTAAAAACACGTGATTCTAAATGACAATGGTCTTGAGTTCGAAATCGAACTTGGAATACAGGTATGGTTCTCCTGTTTAATCGGTTCAATATATATTTGTCCACCGTTGCTTGTCATGATTTGTCTCCAGCAAAATTCCCAGGATTGTGTATTTCGGTTTCTTTTAGTCTTTTCTGACACGTGGAATAACTTTTGAGGGATTTTGTAGCCTCAAGCCGTCCAATGAGTATTCTTTCTACTGAAGATAACAGTTATAGGGACTGGGCGGAAAAGAAGAGTTTATGGAGCATTTTTTTGACCGGATGTCGTCCTAACACCAACTTATAAGGTTTAATCTTGCACTCTCCAATTCGTATGTTGAAGATAAAAAAAAATTCTGTGTATTCTAAACCATAGCTATAAACCATCTAATCAAGGGCTTTAAACTGGATGTTTTTAAATGCTTATTTAATTCTGTGGTCTTAAAATATTTAATTCTATTACAGATAACATTAGGATTCTATCACATTAACCCTGAAAAGATAATAGGATTTCGGACATTTGCCATCGCTATATGTTACAAAATGTATAACACAACGTTTCGACGATTGAAATCTAACCTCTTCATCAGGTGGAGAGGTAATTAATACATAAAAATAAAGAAAAGAAAGAAGAAAAGAAGGGAAATAAAAGGGTTCAAACATACCCAAAAGCTGCTTGGAGCTCAGTCCAGGTAGTTGTCATTGATTGCACAGGGAAATAAAAGAGGGCATTAACCGTTTTAAACTCTGAAACGCCAACTGATAAAGGTAAAACTTTGTCCTTGAAATAGCTCATTGGTATTGAATAGGAAATAAGTTATATTATTAAAAAAAGTATAAAAGAACTCTTAATGTATACCGTTCGAGAGGCTATTTTGCGGAATTAACCGTAAGAAGCTTTATTTTGTTTTAATGTTATTACTAGTATAGAAAACATGTCTGTTCAATTCTACTAATGATGATTGATACTTAATTATATTTAAATGGGTCCCTTTTCGTGTTTTGATCAAAAACAGTCTATTGGAAAGTCGATGATGGCCACGGGAGTATATACGGCGTCTCCATCCTTCTAATGACTATATTGACAGTTTCTGTATAAGCTACCTGCGGATTAGAACTATATCAAATTATTTGGCATTGTAGCGCTATCAACAGATCGACGCACAAAACTAGTTTTACCACACAAGATTTCTTATAATTTAGGATGCTAGTTCTATTCATGTAATGCTCAATTAGCATTGTACTGTATTCAAGATTAGGCTGTACAACCCATTTTTGATATGATTACCAAGCACCTCGAATACATTGAAAGTTTTAAAATAGACCAACCTGAAACTGTCAAAGTTAAAAACACAATCAATTTAATAGATATGCAGTAGTGTCTGTTAGAAATCCAAAGTCCAGCCCGATATCAATGTTTTTCACCGCGCTCTTTAAACTGATGTACCTGTGCTTCTATTCGTATTTTGCAGGAATCCTTGACGACCATAATTCAAAGGTATAATCTCCGAATACAGCAAATACGTAGCCAGGAAAAAGTGTTGGGGGGGGGGGGGGTTACAGACAACTGATATTTTTCCCGTAGTGGACTTTAAGTTAAGGCACCATTTTGTTCCTTAAAAAAGTTCTTGTCCCGTTTCTTTGTTGAGAACGACCTTTCAGCAGTAAATGTCAGTAATACTGAATTATTTACATAATAATAATAAATACATGTTTCCAAAATATTAATTGAAAAATTTGAAAATTTGGGGGGTGTTCGGACCCTTTGGACCCCCTCGCTGGCTACGTCCTTTGAATACAGTATAAAATAAATAGATGCAATAGTAAGCAAATACGTTCATCATACTAAACTTGGATATTCTAGTCCAAAGCGCTTTCTTATGGAATTTCATAAAAACATATAGCCGTGACTTTTCTTTCTTCCTAAATTCAGTAGTTTCGTTTACAATCAGCCAAGTATTATGTGATATAATATGAAATATCATATTATTCATTTGTCTGCAGTCATCATTGAATCAGCAACCCGCTTCCCATCTTTACTTTCCTTCCATGAGAGACAAACGTTCTGGCGATAACTTGATCAACCATGAAATGAAGGCTATTGCTATAAGATTGTTGCTAAAAACTTATAAACGTACTAGCAGTTACCCGCGGCTTTGCATTTTGTAAAACATGGACACCATGAGCACATTAAAAAAATGTAATTTCAAACAATTCTGAGATAATCGCTGGAAGACATTCCAATCTCTTGATCCATAATGATCACTTCGTTTTAAGTTTGAATGTGGGACCCTGAAGTTATAGAGTGAAACTGTTTTTTGTAAGTACTTTACCTCTGAAAGTTATCGAATTTCTATCCAATATTTCACAACACCTTATCGAATTTTGTGATACAACGATTTCAGTTGCAATTCAACTATTCAAGGTCAGTGTGGAAACATCCCAAGTCTAAAGTGAGATTAAAGTCTAAGTCCTTTAGCTTTTCATTTAACAAACTATGATGTAATAAATTATGGCAGTTTACTGCAGTTGACCCTAATAAAAACAAACCCAGATTTTTTTTAAAACTTCTGCACGTAAACGAAATTTTACAGTGTAACTGGTTTTGACAGATGAATAACAACGAACATTTATTATCACCTTTTTAAATGTATATAAATGATTACACTTTTATTCTTGACTGTAACGGTGGATTAAAACACGCTTACTATCTGCTGGTTAAGCCAAAACGGGAGTTTTCAAGACCATTGGGGTGTAGCCCAGAGGGGTTTTCGAAGTAGGAATAGGCCTATGTGTTAACCAGGGACCCTAAGAATGTCCATATGATCGGTCCAGTAGTTTATACGCGATTGAGTAACATAGAAACAAATATACAGACTGACATCATTGGATTGTTATAAAATAGTATAGATTTTGCACATTGACAGTTTTAGTTGTGTCTGATATAACTTCCAGTTTATAGGTATGTGCTCACAACCCATCGGTCCCTAACTTTACACCAGTGCAAATGCAGTGGAAGAGGATTTCCTTTGAATAAGCTATATTTTATTCCCTCTTTTCCTGACGCCTCGGCACGAAAAGTGTTTAATTTAAATATCCTCTGGCATATAAATCCATTTATCCATTAACGAATTGTTCAACCCCCAGTTCAAAGTCAGTATCAGTGCAAGGTACTCTAAGACTGATTAAGCTCTAAAAGCGCAATCAGTCCAAGGATCACGGTGAACGATCTTGTGACGATAGGCCTAGTTGTCCCGATCACAAAGACTGGGGATGGGGTGCCAAACCCGAGAGCCAAGTTATGTGCCTTGAGCTACTGAACTAATTATGGACCACGCACACAACACTGTGAGAACACTGTGTGTGAATGTAGGTGAGTGTGAAGGTGCACAAAGGTACACATACACTACTGATATATTATCGTTATCAGAATTGTTGTCGACACACAACGACAACGCTAGCCTGTGCTGCAGATAGACTGTGTGTGTGTGTGGAACTGTGTTGTGTGCGTGGTCCATATTTAGCGCACTAGCTGAAGGCACATAACTTGGCTATTCGGCCCGCATCTACCCCTCCTCTCCCTCCATCTTGGCTGTATGGACAGCGTGCACACAGACCACTGTTGCAAATAATTCCCACGCTTACCGCTGAATTGAATCTTATCTCTATCTGAAATCTGTGTTATTGCTACCCAAGTGAATGTTCTCTCAAATGGAAAAATATTGAACGATACGTAAGCGTTCCTTTTCCGTACCTATTATTTCACTGATAAAAAACTCTTTAGGGCCTACCACAGTTAAAAATGAAATTGCTTACAAATCGTTACCACAGCATGTGTGAGAATTTCCTTTATTCCCTAATCCTTATTGACAGATCCTTTACTTATATTTAAATACTTAGGATGGCTATACCGATTCTGTTCGTGGATCTTCGAAATCTCCATTTGGAGATTTTTAGTGACCAAGTCACAGACACGGGTTTTGTAAAGAGAGCAAAACGCTTGGCTCTATGCTTGGAAGTGTTAGTAAACAATATCAAATAAGAAAAACATAATGTTAATGATCACTCAATATAAATTATACATATAAATTCATAAAATTTAGGTTAGAATCAAGTCTGAGACAAATTCATGTGATTAAGGTAATCATTATCATTTAAATGTAATATGTCGAAAACATTAACATACCCAGTACATGGCAATGTTGATTTACTGTAGGAAAAAAACGTTTTACTTTATTTATTATTGCATTTTTACAATAGCGTATTATCATGGAAACGCTATGAAATTCTGAACATAGTATAGGCTCTATAACAAATAAACATAGGCTACATACATTATCTATCTGTTTCAACAAAAACGTAAGGATTAAAATATTGCACTATTATTGAAGTTAAATCAACCACACAATAAACGTCTTAAACGATTTAAAACAAAGTATTCACTTCAATACAATCCAATCAATCGGTTGTCGTTTTCATAAACAACGTTCGAACAAATAATTTTTGTTTTATTTCTAATTTTTAGGTTGCAACGAAAATATCTTTCGAAAATGTGTTTTTTATGCTTCATATTTTACATACTTATTTAAAAATCTCAGTAAGATTTAAATCCAGATTTTGAACGAGTGCGAAGGTTGTATGGAAATCAAAATGCGGCAATACATAAACGAAATCTTGTGTATACTGACCTAATTAGCTCGAGGAGGGGTAATCGCTTGATTTTGTGTTGGGAGGGGGGGTGGGAGGAGGAGTAAGCAGCAGAGTAGTATTAGCAAAAGGGTAGCGTAAAGAAATACTTTCACATAACATATAATATAGAATGTACGAACATTTTTGTAATAAAAATATATCTAAGAATATATTTAATGTTGTCGGGCGTGTAATAAAAATCAATAAATAGTGCTAAATGGGTTGGGGCGAGTATTTCTGAATGTGCGGGTGCTGGCCGCGGGGAGGGGGAGGGGGATAGCCTGGTAAGGTTGTGAAAGACGATATCGTGAAGGCCCCGAGTCAGCGCTCCTCCTAGCTTCAGTCTGCTACCGTCGCGCCCCCTGTACGCGAGTGTTTCAACTTCCTCCCGTACCGAATAAAGTGAGTACAAGTTCCAGCTCATTTTTAGGTTATGTTTGACGATAAAGCCATTTCTTCTTATTTACATTGTAAATACGAGAGTGTTAAAATCAATTACTCGTGCTTTAATACCATTTTAAAAAGCAGTATTAGACGACATAATAATACATTTACGATAGATAATATTAAAGTTAACAGTGTAAAAAATGGTTTTAAGCTAATTCGTTAACAAATACAAAAATCGCTTACAAATTCTGAAAATTTTACATTATTTCACAGTAGTGTTGGAATGCAAGTTGGAAGATTTAATATAGAGAATATGTTATAAACTAGTCTTTAAAATGTGCTTTATTAATAGAAATTTATGGATGAAGGAAACTAACTATATAGAATAAAGTGGCTATGAACAGTGTTAGGCAAGGTTTGACGTTTCAGATATACTGTAAAAATTAATATAGTCTAACAATACTTTCAAACACCAGGCTAGTAAAAAGTAAGAGATAATATTCTTTATAATATTAAATAATGTAGGCCTATCTTTAAAAAAATTAGCTTTAGTAATTAATTATAATTGCAAAGTGGTATTGGATAAAATAGCACAGGGTAATATTTTATGAATAAAATTACTATAAATAACAACTATTACTGTACATTTTTATATTATTAAATAGCGTACCGTGTGGATTATGTTCAACGAATAAAGTATTCCTGTAAGAACTCACATTAAAGTTGCGAGAATATTCTTATACATAAAAAGTACTCTATATTTTTTGAAAATGCCATATAATAAGTGTTGTTAATAAAGTGTTAACCGAGTTTTAAAATATTAGTCTACTGATATTTGACACCACAACGCCCAGCAAGTGGCGGTTTGCAAGAAGTAAACAAGGTTGTATCTGTATTGCCTACTGCGCCTTGCAGTTTTGCTGATTCGAGTGGATTGGAAAATCAAAGATTGGCAAAGACAAAAAGATAACACTAATAGTGGCAATTGACAATATTTCAGCCGTGGTTTAAAATCAGAATCGTACAGTTTATCTCGAGTACTTCTTATTATAAGTGTTTTAATCAAATGTGGATTCGTGATTGATATAAGACCTGTATTGAGAAACCAAATCTAATCGTGAAACTGTTTCACAGAATATTAAACTTATAAGACCATTATCTGGACAAAAGTGGCTTACTAGCGAACCTGGCGGAGCCTGGAAGCACTATGAGCTTCAGAAGTTCTAAAACAGAATGTCTGATTCAGAAATATAAATAGACGACTAAAACTATCGACTCAGACAATTGGGGCAGCTCTCGTCTCAAATTTTGTTTTACTGACAGTGCCAAAGAGAATTTAAATCAAGCAGTTATGTTCCACAGTATATCAGAAAAATTATATAAAATATTTGAAAGTATTAAAAACGGATTTAATTCTTTATTAAATATAAAACATAAACTGAATTTGATTGATGTAAACTATAAATTATCACCAAATAACGTCAACTAAACATTACACTTTTTAAATTATATGCATATACAACTTCAAATAAAATACAAAATTTAATGCGGAGTGTTAATACACTAAATACAACGGACCATAAGACCTGCATTTTGTTTGCTTTGAGTTTTATTTTACTTGTTTCAGAACATTAATATAGGACAAATAAATGCTGGATAGGACTTGTACCCTGTTGTCACTCCTATACAGAGTCAAATTCAAAAATATATCCAATAAAACAAATTTGCTAGTGGAAACTGGTTTGATTTTATCCAGATTTAAATCGTTTTTAAAGATTGTAACTGTCACTGCTGTCAATTATTGACACATTAAAAGAAACGTTCATTCTAACAAGATACCTAAACTACTTTTTATTCTGCTCTCGCTTACCTTTTAGTTCGGAGGTTTAAAAAAAAAAAATTTTCAGAGTCGTCAAACTAAAAAAACCCATTATTCCACTAGGGTGAGAGCGAAAAATTGAACTCATATTATATTTCCTAATTTTGAACGTTTGGTTCAGTTTAGATCAATATTCCAGTACATGCAATAACAATTAAGTTATAATTTCAAAATAAAACTTCAACAGAACAGAATATGTTTACAATTTGTCAAGTGCGGATATGACACTGGGCATGTCAGGAGTGATTGATCATGTTTATCTGAAATTGGAAAATATGAATTGTAATATTGTTTGGTTGATTACTCAGTAACACTTCTCATGCGAAAATATAACAGACGGTTTATATTTTCTAACAGACTTTGTGAATCATTTCTACTGTCAAACCCGAACATGGAAATTGTTTCTTTGTGTTATTAATACATCTCAAATATTGTTCTTAAGACTCAAATATTGTTTAAAAAATATGATTAAAATTTTTCTTTTGTCTCTCCTAATATCCTATTATAAATGAGAAAGTGTCTTTGTTTCTTTGTTTTTTTGTCACGCGTAAACTACTCAACCGATTGTACAAAAATTTTACATAGAAATTCTTGTTTTTCCTAGGATGAATATACCCAGCTAGTGGATGCTAGTGGGTTTTGCTAGCGGATATATTCTTATTTAGAGAATCCCACCTTGGCCTCTAAAGTTGTTTAATATTAATTGAATGAGCCTGTCAAATGTAATCAACTGTTCGGCGTAAACATTGTTTGATATTTTTATTTTATTTATATAAATAAACTATAAATAGTGAGTACATTTTCTAATAAGTAACCATACATTTTGACGCTGATATCAGCGATTAGGTACCTGGACTAATATGTGACCTCAAAAATGACTTAAACATAAGGACAATATTTGACTCAGAAGACTCCCATTGAAGCAGTCGACAAAAACTATGGTGGATGAAATTTTGCTGGACTGTTCTTTTCAACTAATGTACCAATTCCAGGTCTAAATGTTCTAAAATATTTTAAAACGTTTACTACAAATTTAAAGACTGATATAAAACCCTTAATTCTCTTATGACAGAAGTACATTTCTCTGATCTGTGTTATACATTTTATTGAGCGGGAAACAAAACTAAATCAACTATGGAACAAAACATACTAAGAACGTTTTCAATATCAAAGGTCATAATAATAAACTTTTTTACGTATTTTATTGATCGTGGCAACAAGTCAAACTCAAAATTGGCGTCGGAAATTCACTCGAACAGCAGTGGTCATAAACGTGCAAAGCCTACTAAATTGCGTGCAAAGTCGCGGGTAACTGCTAGCTAAAAAAAGCATTGTATTAGACGAAATTCCCCCATTGACTTTAATCCTGAAAAGTCTCCGCCACTTCTTGCAGCATGTTACGCGTCAGTAGAGAAGATTTTAGATTCTTATACAGGGGTACTTCAAGATCTAGAGACGGGTTTATATTTATATTATTAATTCGTCTATATATAGGATTCAAAACTTTTAAAATTTGAAATAGGTAGCTAAAGTAATTTTTTACGTTCACACCATTTTAAAAGGCTGATCATGCAAAGATGAATACCTCAGATTGCCCTTCAAAAGGATCGTTGTTCATTTAAAATTAGCTGTTACTCAAAGATTTTTAAAATAAGGCATCAAATTCAGCTGATAAAAATTAGGAAGATGCTGTAATTAGTTCAACTTCACTGCATTTAAACAGTTTCTGAGTGATTTGCACCCACATGATCATACAATCACTTACTCTGCCTGTTGTAGGAGGTGTTCGAATTGTTTTTTTCCCCACGACTTCTTAGCAATATACCAACCGATGATAAAACGCCGTTATTTATTGCGTATATTAAATCTGCACAGCTTCTTTCACAATACTCAGTATCTTCCTAACCTCGCGGCTTTGATATGTACACTTCATCGTTTGGATAACCTTAGAAATACCAGTCAAGTCGGTATAAATCCGGAGATCGTGCTGGTCATACTACCGTTGCTCTTCTACCGACCTATTTACCTGGGAACAAATAGTTTAAATATCATCTTATGTCTACACCGAAGTTAGGAGGTGCTCCATCTTGTTGGAACCAGCGGTTTCTGAAGTTATCACCAGCAATATTTTGCAAGGCAGGGATTGTTTGTTTCCTTACCATTAATTCAATGTTCTTTCTATAAAAGCTGGTCCTACAAATTTGATTCCAAAAATGCCCGCTCATACATTTCATTTCTGCGTTTCCGTCACTCCAATACAGGTTGTTGTGTCAATTGACAGTTCCATTCAACACGAAGGTTGCTTCATCAGTAAGTACGATGTTTGTTGGAAGATTCGGATCACTATTGATGCTGTTCATCGTAAGTTTACAAAATTCCAAAAGATTATCAAAATCGCCCTTACCTAATTCGTAAACTAGGCTAAGTAAATACAACAATTAAAATTATCTCCTATCAAAATTTTACCACATGAAAACAGCCGATTTTATGTTGAAATTTTCTAACGTAATGGAGTTATGTGTGCCTTCAGCAAATGAATGTAAGATGTCTGTGACCTTGCTCGATTTTAATGGTACTCTTCAAAACGCTCTATTGCTCTTCTACAATAGATTTTGCCAGTAAGAACTTTACAAAATTGACTTAGCTATTGAATTTGCAAGGCTTTATTCCTGCAGCCCAGTTAATAAAAATATTAAACTACCTCAGACTTGTCAGCACCCCTATGTATAAATTCTTTTGTTATCCACCTGTTAACTCTGTATACCGTATGTCAAAAAACTATAGATGTTGTGAGTAGCGAGTTAGAACACAACCGGAGTTGGGCTATAGCGGTGGAAAAGTCAACAATCAATAGCCATAATAGCACATTTCCCTTATTTGATGGAGTCTGTCTTAAGATAAATTATTGAACTATATACAGTCAATTGTTTAATTTTATTTGACAATTGTGGCGATGTGTATGTAAATACACAATATATGTTCTCAGGTTTAGGTTTAGATTTCACATCTAACATTTGTCAGTTCGTGTGGTGGTCGATTGAAAACTATAACTTTAGCTGTTTTGATGTTGTCGTCTTTCGGCTACATCTTTTGTCGAAATTGTCGGCCTACAAATTCAGTCTTTTGGTTATGCATGTAAATTATGCTTAAAAATCTATAACTGAATAGGCATATTTACAATGATTATTTTGCGAAAGACTTTTGGTAATTTTGAAATTTCGTATACCATCTGAATAGTGTGTGTATTGTACACTGATAAGACAAAACAATTGGTTCCTCTTCTGAATAAGCCAATTTATTGAGATGGTTAAAGTTCAGGCATATGGTAATTGAACAGCTCCGTCCCAAACAACTTGTATTACTATTTAAAATTCGGTTGAATGATAAGTGATTTTAAATCATAAATTACCAAACAATAATCAGCACAAAGTATAGTCAATAGTCAATTATTTATTGCGGAGGAAATATACATTGTCGAACAGGCGTCAATATTCTTCAATTTAGACACTCATACCCATCGAAGTGTTATTCAGACTTGAATTTTAACACTCTTTTTACACCAAAATAGTTTATTTCAACAACAGTGTTTTGTTCCATCAGTGATTTCTAAATTTCATGGATACGAAAAGTCATACCATCAGCACATTACACGATTCTCCGATGTGGTAATTGTGATTCAATAACATTGACATACATCAGGAAGAGAATAGGACTGAGAATGGATCCTTGAGGTATTCCATAACACGTTTAATTGAGTTGGATTTGTTATTTGGATAACTTAAGATTTGTGACACGAATAATCTAAGCCACAAGAGTGGCATATCTCTAACGCTATAGAGCTGCAACTTGTCAAGCATCGTGAAAAGGTTAACACAATCGAAGGCCTTAGATAAGTTGAGAAACACGCCGACCCTCCAACTGCTCACAATTGTATCCATAGTTCGTTCCCCCTTTTTGAGCCGAATCGGTCACTTGACAGATGATTCTATTTGCTCATAAACTGAAGAATTTACGTTAAAAAGAGTTTTTGAATATTTTGTTCAAAACTGGTAAAATGGAAATTGGTCGATAGTTATTAATGAGGTTGTGGACTCAAAGATTTAAAAAATGTGCTACGAGCATTTCTTTCTCCTCAGTTTTGACTGGAAGTATGGTTTTTTAATAGGTTTTCTCAAGTACGGGTGCCAGCACTATTGATGCTACTGGACTCTGCGTACTGGATTGCTGTTCTGAGCGTAGTTAGACCGGTATATTGCACTGGGTAGCCTTGTGCTGCGTATTGTCGTGTCGGCACGTACACATAATAACAAGCACACGCTCGTCATAAACCGACACTTTGTTTTGGTTAACCGAGCAGGCCCCAGAGCTGAAACAGCCCGCAAGAATGCAGTTAGTCACCTTAACGCAGAAGCTGTGTCAGCTCGTATAGCTTCCTCTTCCGGTGTAAATATTCAACACCTGACACAACGTCCACTTCCGCCAAACAAAGTTATTATTTAAACATGTCGCCCTATAGACCTTGTGGATTGTTATCAAATGATACGACTACACATTTGGTCAACATATTTGGAGTACTTCGACCCCAATAATTTCTGCCTGCAAATTTATACTTAAAACTACAAACATCCTTTTATAGGCTGTTTAGAATAAAAAAGTAGGCCTTATAAGTTTCGTGATTTTGTTTAGTTACTTATAATCAGACGTTCACAGATTTTTCATTTTAGAACATTTTGGTGGAAACCATAAAATACCACATTGTTGTATATTACGTTATCCCCTTTTTTGATGCGAACAATTAAAAAATGTCATTGATTGTACGGTTTAAATGAGCGGATAGGGTAAAAAACGAACGCCTGGACTAGCAGTTACCCGCGTCTTTGCACGCAATTTCGTAGGCTTTGCGCGTGTATGACACTGCAGGTTCGAGTGAATTATATTTCCGACGCCATTGCCGAGTTTGTCTACTAGTCACGATCAAGAAAATGCGTTAAAAGTGTATTTATGGGTATTGTAATTTGCTCCAGCCTTATTATTTTTGCCACATAGTAGATTTTCCCTTTTTCCCAACCAAGAAACTTTATATACAGATACATATCAGAGAAGATAGTAACTTTGTCTTTTATATCTAATTCTAAATATGTACATAAAATGTACAGTTTAAAAATACATTAACAATGACACTATTTTCGTGTTTTTTTCTACACACTGAAAAATATCTTCAATAATTTTGACCATTTAGAGATAGAATTGGTGTATTAGTTCAAAAAAGCAGACCAGCAAACTTACATCTAGTATAGTTCTTCCCGACTGCTTCAAAGGTAATCTTCGGAGTCAGATTCTAATCAACTTATACTTTAGGAAAGTTTCTTAGGTAGATAAGTACTTACCTAATCGCTGAAATCTAAAACAGGCGTCAAAACTTATGGTTACTCCGTAGAGACTTTGCATGCTATAAATGTAAAAGAAACTGAAAATAGTAGGTACATTAATTAAAGTCATGGTTGTACTGTCATTAACAATGTTTACACAACAGTTGATTACATTTGACAGGCTCTTTCAATTAATATTGAAACCAAGCTACTTTCGCATTTATAATATTATTAGGATTAGGATACGATATAAGGTCGTATCATTTGCAGTACTTAAAAACTCGAACCCTTTTTCTTTCTTCTTAAAGTTTTTTTCTAATAACGCTGGTGATGAATCTGTAACTCGAGAAAGCCGGCTGTTCAAGTCCTTATTTTTGGCCGTAGAGATGTAAGTTACGTCTCATTTTTAATATACTTATAATAATTATCTATCTAATCTCTTTTTAATTATGTTGATAATGTTGCCGACTATCCTGAAAAATCTCGAAGTTTCTTTTAATCTGTCGGTAAAATATTCAAAAACTTTACATGTAAAACTCAAAAGTATTTGGATGCCTACTAACCATGCTTTTTCATACTAACGGGACATCTTCCATAATTAATTCTACGAAAAAAACTATCAGCGTAAATTGTTTGTAAGTACTGTTTTTACAGGATAAGCCTGAAGGTCGACTCACTTAGGTTTATCCGGCTAATCATCCTTTCACTTCGTTAAGGATGTCGCGACTGTCCAAAAATATCCTAGCCAAACATGGATCTTTGCTAAGGGCCATCAGCTGTGCAAGACTGTGAATTATTTATTCCTCCCTATTCATTCTATAGCATCTAAATCGATAATAGTTAGGTGTTACATTTAGTTTCTAGTTCCAAGAGGGGTAAAATGTTTAATTCATACAAGCTTTCTGTGGGTGCTTCCAGGTTCTTTCTCAAAAACACACTTTAAATTCGTATTATTTTTTATTTAAACATTTCAAAACTTTAGCGTGGCTAGATTTGTTTTTTGTTGTCTTTTTTAATTACAAGTTGGTATATATAACATTTGTTCAGTACACTGTAATCACTATTCTGGCTTTTCCTACATATCGAAATCATATATTCATCGACAATTTAAAAAAATCAGAATAATTATTTATTACTGTGTTACCTTAACTAACTTAGAGCACAAGTTGCTAGATTGCAATTTTTGAATTTAGATGGAAAGTTGTGAAACATTCACGATGAGTAATTGGATGGTCACATGTGCTCATAGAAGAAAACAGAAAAATGTTTTAGTTACTCCATATCTTATCTGTGGAGAATTGCAATGCATCAATAAAATCTGTATACCAATATTACTCTATTCAGCTTTAATAAAAAAGACTCTTTGTTCTAGAGATAACCGAATACAAATAAAATTGAAAGAATGTAAAAAAACACTCTCAGTACAGTAAGCGGACTGGTAGTGAAACTGAAGCTCTTGGTTCAGAATAACCAGATGCTGATAAAAGCAAGAGAGTGAAGATCCAATATTGAAACAAGCATATAGTCGAAGGTAAAAGTAGATATTATTTCATGCCCAGTAGTGTGGACTGGTAGTGAAACTGAAGCTCTTGGACTTGGATTCTATATTCTGGTTAAAGCAATACAGTGAAGATCTGATATTCAGACAAGCCTATAGTCGAAGATACAATGTAGAGATAGTGTGAGTAGTGGACTGGTAGTGAAACTGAAGCTCTTGGTTGAGGATAATCATATTCTGGTTAAAGCAATACAGTGAAGATCTGATATTCAAAGGTAGAGAGCACCCTTTTGTAACCTATAACGATGGCAAATGTCCGAAATCCTGTCATCCTTTCAATGGAAACGTTTTTAGTATTTAGGCTATTATTCATTCGTATTCAAAAGATATTAAAAAGCATTTTGGAATATCGTGACGTTTTTACCTCCTATCTGATGTATGTCATTCAATTGAACAAAATTATAAATTAATCGTTAATATTTTGAGCAAAATATAGGCTATTGAAATAATTTTTTATATTGTTTGGCATCTGATACAGTGCATTATGTAAAATTAATCAACATTTCTAGACTAGAGTAGTTCGCACCAAAATAATCAGAAAACATTTGAGGCAGTGTTGCCATATCTCCGCTGTATCATCGCTGTTCTCTAATGTTGAGATTGAACAGGGTGCCTTCATACACGTAAAACTGGCAACAATGTTGGGTGCGGGGTGCAGAGAGGGTATTAAATCGCAACAGCCAGACTGCTAAATTCAATTATTTACAAAATTGCAATTTGTACACAAAATATATAAGAGGGGAAAATGTTTCAAAGCAAACCCGTAACTTGATAATATTGAAATCTACCCAGGCAACTTTGATATTTGAAATCAGTTCGTATCTACAGCGCACGTGTGAGTGTAAACTTCAGATACCTGCAATCGTGTAGATATCGTATCGTATTGACCTCCACCATAGTGAGATTTTAACTCTACATGACTTCAGAATGCTGTGTTCCCTATAAAACGTAAATAAGAAACTAAAATTTTAATTTTACTGTGTTAAAGAATTTTTAACGCAACAAATATTTATATCAATACTAGTATTTACCCGCAACTTTCTTACCCAATCTGGTAGGCTTTGCGCGTGAATGAACACTTCTGGTTCGAGTGAATTATATTTCCGACGACAATGTTAAGTTTACATTGCTGCCACAATCAAGAAAATATGACAAAAAGTTTACATTTACGGCCATTTAAATTTAATCTGGTTTCAGTATTTTTGTTCCATACTTGATTTTGTCTTGTTTCCCAATCAATAATGTATATATACACATCGATCTCAGAAGCCTACTTCTTCCAAAAGACAAATAAGATGGGTTTTACAGCAGTCTTTAAATTTATAGTCAGAGTTAGATAGTAACTTTGTCTTTTATATCAAGTATTTAATATTTACTTAAAATTTACAATTAAAAGTACGTTTTTACTAACACTTTTAACCTTCTTATCTGGATATTTTCTTACTCTGTGCTCAACAGCAGCTGGAGAAAAGATAAGATAAGAAGTGTTGTTACAATCAGTGATTTCGCATTATAAATACTAGCAAATATAAAGCAGTCGTTAAATGTATTAAAAATATGGTTCCATTGTCATAAAGCAATGTTTACACAGAACAGTTGATTACAATTAACAGGTTCTTTCAATTAATACTTCGCATCTTTAGAGACCAAGATGGGATTTTTCGCTACTTAAAGACTAGTGGGGAGTATCCCGGAGAGATTTTCGAAATAAGAATAGGCCCGTTTTCGGTTGAAAAGTTTACGCGTGAAAGCAAAACAAACAAACAAAGGTACTTTTGCTTATATAACTCATAATATTATTAGGATTAAGAATTATTCTACAGAAACAAATTTAATCCATTGGATACACAACCAATTTCAAATGTACACTTTATGGTGTGGCGACGTAAAACGTTTTACAACTCACCATAACACTCGACAAGACTGTATTAGTTTTTTGCACCCGGCAAGATGATGGATAACGTACTAAATCATTCACTGTACATACAAGTAACCATAATAGGAATTACAGAACCATGCTGATCACATAATTTGTATAATTTATTCCGCGCTGCAAGGTTTTAATATAATATAGGCCTCGTTCTTGATCACAACAATTTTATCTGCTGTGAGTCACTGATGGCCATCTTCTCTCGGACATGCTGTAGCGTGCAGAGATCTCCTCCTGTAGACACGCTACAATCACTTGGCAAGCAGACCACCGCTCTATAGTTAGACGCACAAAACCGTGTTGGAATCCGCCTTCGAGGTGTTTTTGATGTCATTCGGTTTTATGTTTTGGGCACCGGGTTTTGTTGATGCAACCCGACCAGTCTCTTCTAAGTTCAGGACTTGTCACATGTTATATTTTGGCAAATGTGTTGTTTTCTATTGGCAGCCATACCCAAGTTTTAAGCAGTAAGAGTGTTTTGTTCAATTGGATAAGGAAGCTGAGGAAAATCCTTATTGCGCTTGATGCTAAAAGAACTTTTGCACTTGCTTCCGGAATGATAGGATTTTCAGGGTTACTCATCCATGTTTTAGCTATCAACAGCCTTTAAAATCTACTCTAACAATCGTCCTCCGCAGTAAACTAGACCTTTTACCCCAATCACGACATTTGCGGTTAGTGGTGTACCGCTCAAGGGACATCCATGGATTATCCATGTGTAAGTGGCAAATCGGTTTTTGCTGTATCAAGTGTAGATCAGCTGGAAGGTACAAGTCAGCTAGAAGTGAACTCCTGAGGGAATGGTAAGAGTTAGGTTATCTCCGATGGTAATATATTTATTGGTTTGTAAAGATCCAATGCAGTTTGAACACATAATATCAATGACAGAGTCATATTTCGATGAAATTAAATCTTGGCCACAATTTTTTTTCTCTATCTGTTGTTTTTTATTTTATTTTTTTATAAAATTTGGATAAACCATATATTGTTTTATAATTAATAATTAGTCCAAACATATTTTACTCCAAATAGATTGAATTTCAAAATTTGAAATTGCCAAGTTTTATAATTTCTTTACTGGAGAAACTTTTACTTTGGTGATTCAATTAATTCTATTTACTGGTTGTTTATGCGGTTGCTAGGTCCATTCTGATTTAAAGTCAATGTTTAATTTTTTACAATACATTCCACCAATATCCTCTATCAGCATTGTATTGTGTTGACTATTTGGCTGTATTTGGCTCATATTTTATATAATTACCAAGTACCTCGAATACATTGAAAGTTTTAGAATAGACCAGAGCTTCAGGAAAAAACTTGTATACAGATTAGAGATTTCCATTCTGTCCTGACCGAAGTCTTTTTCGACTTTCGACACTGTGGGCTACTTAACCTCACATATGTAACAGTCCATATTTTCAGTTACGTAATAATGTCTATTACAACACTGGTGTGGTCATGAATCCTTAAGTTGCGATTAGATAACACTTCGGCTAGCTGATAAATGTTTTAATGGCCAATACGAGGAGTTAAGAAGCGATAAGGTTATACAGTATTATAACCTGACTCTGATGGGGCCGGCCAATCTGGGATAACAAAGTCAATACAACACATAAGTTTAAATACTTTCCTTCTTAACATAACGTAAACAGCTGTTTAATGGAGAAGCAAAACATACCATTCAGTTTTATAGCGTTCTGAAATGAGGTTAGCAAAATATTTTACTTAACACATTATATAAAATCTCTATACTATGGTCAGGTAGTTTATGCAACTTTCCTATCGTGTTTTATAGAATCCATTACAAAACTTGTTTAGTAACTGTCTATTTTCGTCACACTACGTCAAACATCACCACCACAGGAATTTACAAAGCGTTTAAATTGCTTCTAAATCGAGATTCTTAGTAACTTGTATCAAACAAGGCAAGGGCCGATTAATAAAGGATGCAAGTTTAACCAGATCTATATCACACCTATGTGCTAGGAGTATTCGATTTTCCCTTGTTTGACAGATCGTAAAGAACTACTACTTTATCCAAAATATTGTTTTAAAATGCATCTAGTCTTTTAATGCAAAAAATGTTTTATTAAACATGTATTCATTTTTGAAGGTTGGTGCTCTGTAATTACGGAAAATTCCATCTTAAGAAAGCTTCGTACCCTACAATTAAAGAAGTTCTGTTTGCCTTTAAATTCAGTCAGTACTCCCTGGATCAATTTTGTGACCAATAGAAGCCTTTGGCGTTGTTCATAGTCCACTGTAATAAACTTAAAATAAATAGTATGCCACGAAGATTTAGAGTAGTTAGAACCTTATTTAACAAATTGGTTACAGTACGATCAGTTGACCCATAAAGGAACGATCTTCAGGTCTAAGTTCCTATTAAGGCTAACCGTTACTCCTTAAGGTTTTGATTTAGGTCTTTTATTATTTATATTGACGGTATGCCTAGATATAAGAATTCCTCACCTGATTCGCATAATGCTGATGGTACAAGCACAAATCATCATCTCTTTGGAAATGCTACAAGACGAAGGCTTTTGAAAAGACTCACGAGGAGGTTTCATACCAACCGGTTGTTTCAAAAGATTCTAAAACAAACATTATTCAATTCAATGTAAATCTGACATACAGTGGTTAGTTTTAACTTTGCTGATTCTCAGGTAAAAACACGTGATTCTAAATGACAATGGTCTTGAGTTCGAAATCGAACTTGGAATACAGGTATGGTTCTCCTGTTTAATCGGTTCAATATATATTTGTCCACCGTTGCTTGTCATGATTTGTCTCCAGCAAAATTCCCAGGATTGTGTATTTCGGTTTCTTTTAGTCTTTTCTGACACGTGGAATAACTTTTGAGGGATTTTGTAGCCTCAAGCCGTCCAATGAGTATTCTTTCTACTGAAGATAACAGTTCTAGGGACTGGGCGGAAAAGAAGAGTTTATGGAGCATTTTTTTGACCGGATGTCGTCCTAACACCAACTTATAAGGTTTAATCTTGCACTCTCCAATTCGTATGTTGAAGATCAAAAAAAATTCTGTGTATTCTAAACCATAGCTATAAACCATCTAATCAAGGGCTTTAAACTGGATGTTTTTAAATGCTTATTTAATTCTGTGGTCTTAAAATATTTAATTCTATTACAGATAACATTAGGATTCTATCACATTAACCCTGAAAAGATAATAGGATTTCGGACATTTGCCATCGCTATATGTTACAAAATGTATAACACAACGTTTCGAGGATTGAAATCTAACCTCTTCATCAGGTGGAGAGGTAATTAATACATAAAAATAAAGAAAAGAAAGAAGAAAAGAAGGGAAATAAAAGGGTTCAAACATACCCAAAAGCTGCTTGGAGCTCAGTCCAGGTAGTTGTCATTGATTGCACAGGGAAAGAAAAGAGGGCATTAACCGTTTTAAACTCTGAAACGCCAACTGACAAAGGTAAAACTTTGTCCTTGAAATAGCTCATTGGTATTCAATAGGAAATAAGTTATATTATTAAAAAAAGTATAAAAGAACTCTTAATGTATACCGTTCGAGAGGCTATTTTGCGGAATTAACCGTAAGAAGCTTTATTTTGTTTTAATGTTATTACTAGTATAGAAAACATGTCTGTTCAATTCTACTAATGATGATTGATACTTAATTATATTTAAATGGGTCCCTTTTCGTGTTTTGATCAAAAACAGTCTATTGGAAAGTCGATGATGGCCACGGGAGTATATACGGCGTCTCCATCCTTCTAATGACTATATTGACAGTTTCTGTATAAGCTACCTGCGGATTAGAACTATATCAAATTATTTGGCATTGTAGCGCTATCAACAGATCGACGCACAAAACTAGTTTTACCACACAAGATTTCTTATAATTTAGGATGCTAGTTCTATTCATGTAATGCTCAATTAGCATTGTACTGTATTCAAGATTAGGCTGTACAACCCATTTTTGATATGATTACCAAGCACCTCGAATACATTGAAAGTTTTAAGATAGACCAACCTGAAACTGTCAAAGTTAAAAACACAATCAATTTAATAGATATGCAGTAGTGTCTGTTAGAAATCCAAAGTCCAGCCTGATATCAATGTTTTTCACTACGCTCTTTAAACTGATGTACCTGTGCTTCTATTCGTATTTTGCAGGAATCCTTGACGACCATAATTCAAAGGTATAATCTCCGAATACAGCAAATACGTAGCCAGGAAAAAGTGTTGGGGGGGGGGGGTTACAGACAACTGATTTTCCCGTAGTGGACTTTAAGTTAAGGCACCATTTTGTTCCTTAAACAAGTTCTTGTCCCGTTTCTTTGTTGAGAACGACCTTTCAGCAGTAAATGTCAGTAATACTGAATTATTTACATAATAATAATAAATACATGTTTCCAAAATATTAATTGAAAAATTTGAAAATTTGGGGGGTGTTCGGACCCTTTGGACCCCCTCGCTGGCTACGTCCTTTGAATACAGTATAAAATTAATAGATGCAATAGTAAGCAAATACGCGCATCATACTACATTTGGATATTCTAGTCCAAAGCGCTCTCTTATGGAATTTCATAAAAACATATAGCCGTGACTTTTCTTTCTTCCTAAATTCAGTAGTTTCGTTTACAATCAGCCAAGTATTATGTGATATAATATGAAATATCATATTATTCATTTGTCTGCAGTCATCATTGAATCAGCAACCCGCTTCTCATCTTTATTTTCCTTCCATGAGAGACAAACGTTCTGGCGATAACTTGATCAACCATGAAATGAATGCTATTGCTATAAGATTGTTGCTAAAAACTTATAAACGTACTAGCAGTTACCCGCGGCTTCGCATTTTGTAAAACATGGACACCATGAGCACATTAAAAAAATGTAATTTCAAACAATTCTGAGATAATCGCTGGAAGACATTCCAATCTCTTGATCCATAATGATCACTTCGTTTTAAGTTTGAATGTGGGACCCTGAAGTTATAGAGTGAAACTGTTTTTTGTAAGTACTTTACCTCTGAAAGTTATCGAATTTCTATCCAATATTTCACACTTTATCGAATTTTGTGATACAACGATTTCAGTTGCAATTCAACTATTCAAGGTCAGTGTGGAAACATCCCAAGTCTAAAGTGAGATTAAAGTCTAAGTCCTTTAGCTTTTCATTTAACAAACTATGATGTAATAAATTATGGCAGTTTACTGCAGTTGACCCTAATAAAAACAAACCCAGATTTTTTTTAAAACTTCTGCACGTAAACGAAATTTTACAGTGTAACTGGTTTTGACAGATGAATAACAACGAACATTTATTATCACCTTTTTAAATGTGTATAAATGATTACACTTTTATTCTTGACTGAAACAGTGGATTAAAACACGCTTACTATCTGCTGGTTAAGCCAAAACGGGAGTTTTCAAGACCATTGGGGTGTAGCCCAGAGGGGTTTTCGAAGTAGGAATAGGCCTATGTGTTAACCAGGGACCCTAAGAATGTCCATATGATCGGTCCAGTAGTTTATACGCGATTGAGTAACATAGAAACAAATATACAGACTGACATCATTGGATTGTTATAAAATAGTATAGATTTTGCACATTGACAGTTTTAGTTGTGTCTGATATAACTTCCAGTTTATAGGTATGTGCTCACAACCCATCGGTCCCTAACTTTACACCAGTGCAAATGTAGTGGAAGAGGATTTCCTTTGAATAAGCTATATTTTATTCCCTCTTTTCCTGACGCCCCGGCACGAAAAGTGTTTAATTTAAATATCCTCTGGCATATAAATCCATTTATCCATTAACGAATTGTTCAACCCCCAGTTCAAACTCAGTATCAGTGCAAGGTACTCTAGACTGATTAAGCTCTAAAAGCGCAATCAGTCCAAGGATCACGGTGAACGATCTTGTGACGATAGGCCTAGTTGTCCCGATCACAAAGACTGGGGATGGGGTGCCAAACCCGAGAGCCAAGTTATGTGCCTTGAGCTACTGAACTAATTATGGACCACGCACACAACACTGTGAGAACACTGTGTGTGAATGTAGGTGAGTGTGAAGGTGCACAAAGGTACACATACACTACTGATATATTATCGTTATCAGAATTGTTGTCGACACACAACGACAACGCTAGCCTGTGCTGCAGATAGACTGTGTGTGTGTGTGTGTGTGGAACTGTGTTGTGTGCGTGGTCCATATTTAGCGCACTAGCTGAAGGCACATAACTTGGCTATTCGGCCCGCATCTACCCCTCCTCTCCCTCCATCTAGGCTGTATGGACAGCTTGCACACAGACCACTCTTGCGATTAATTCCCACGCTTACCGTGAATTGAATCTTATCTCTATCTGCAATCTGTGTTATTGCTACCCAAAGTGAATGTTCTCCCAAATGGAAAAATATTCAACGATACGCAAGCGTTCCTTTTCCGTACCTATTATTTCACTGATAAAAAAACTCTTTAGGGCCTACCACAGTTAAAAATGAAATTGCTTACAAATCGTTACCACAGCATGTGTGAGAATTTCCTTTATTCCCTAATCCTTATTGACAGATCCTTTACTTATATTTAAATACTTAGGATGGCTATACCGATTCTGTTCGTGGATCTTCGAAATCTCCATTTGGAGATTTTTAGTGACCAAGTCACAGACACGGGTTTTGTAAAGAGAGCAAAACGCTTGGCTCTATGCTTGGAAGTGTTAGTAAACAATATCAAATAAGAAAAACATAATGTTAATGATCACTCAATATAAATTATACATATAAATTCATAAAATTTAGGTTAGAATCAAGTCTGAGACAAATTCATGTGATTAAGGTAATCATTATCATTTAAATGTAATATGTCGAAAACATTAACATCCCAGTACATGGCAATGTTGATTTACGTATGTTATTTGCTATAGGAAAAACGTTTTACTTTATTTATTATTGCATTTTTACAATAGCGAATTATCATGGAAACTCGCTGTTCTACATTAGACTTAAGTACAAACAATTCCTGAAATGCTGAACATAGTGTAGGCTCTATAACAAATAAACATAGGCTACATACATTATCTATCTGTTTCAACAAAAACGTAAGGATTAAAATATTGCACTATTATTGAAGTTAAATCAACCACACAATAAACGTCTTAAACGATTTAAAACAAAGTATTCACTTCAATACAATCCAATCAATCGGTTGTCGTTTTCATAAACAACGTTCGAACAAATAATTTTTGTTTTATTTCTAATTTTTAGGTTGCAACGAAAATATCTTTCGAAAATGTGTTTTTTATGCTTCATATTTTACATACTTATTTAAAAATCTCAGTAAGATTTAAATCCAGATTTTGAACGAGTGCGAAGGTTGTATGGAAATCAAAATGCGGCAATACATAAACGAAATCTTGTGTATACTGACCTAATTAGCTCGAGGAGGGGTAATCGCTTGATTTTGTGTATGGAGGGGGGTGGGAGGAGGAGTAACCAGCAGAGTAGTATTAGCAGAAGGGTAGCGTAAAGAAATACTTTCACATAACATATAATATAGAATGTACGAAAATTTTTGTAATAAAAATATATCTAAGAATATATTTAATGTTGTCGGGCGTGTAATAAAAATCAATAAATAGTGCTAAATGGGTTGGGGCGAGTATTTCTGAATGTGCGGGTGCTGGCCGCGGGGAGGGGGAGGGGGATAGCCTGGTAAGGTTGTGAAAGACGATATCGTGAAGGCCCCGAGTCAGCGCTCCTCCTAGCTTCAGTCTGCTACCGTCGCGCCCCCTGTACGCGAGTGTTTCAACTTCCTCCCGTACCGAATAAAGTGAGTACAAGTTCCAGCTCATTTTTAGGTTATGTTTGACGATAAAGCCATTTCTTCTTATTTACATTGTAAATACGAGAGTGTTAAAATCAATTACTCGTGCTTTAATACCATTTTAAAAAGCAGTATTAGACGACATAATAATACATTTACGATAGATAATATTAAAGTTAACAGTGTAAAAAATGGTTTTAAGCTAATTCGTTAACAAATACAAAAATCGCTTACAAATTCTGAAAATTTTACATTATTTCACAGTAGTGTTGGAATGCAAGTTGGAAGATTTAATATAGAGAATATATTATAAACTAGTCTTTAAAATGTGCTTTATTAATAGAAATTTATGGATGAAGGAAACTAACTATACAGAATAAAGTGGCTATGAACAGTGTAAGGCAAGGTTTGACGTTTCAGATATACTGTAAAATTAATATAACAATACTTTCAAACACCAGGCTAGTAAAAAGTAAGAGATAATATTCTTTATAATATTAAATAATGTAGGCCTATCTTTAAAAAAGTAGCTTTAGTAATTAATTATAATTGCAAAGTGGTATTGGATAAAATAGCACAGGGTAATATTTTATGAATAAAATTACTATAAATAACAACTATTACTGTACATTTTTATATTATTAAATAGCGTACCGTGTGGATTATGTTCAACGAATAAAGTATTCCTGTAAGAACTCACATTAAAGTTGCGAGAATATTCTTATACATAAAAAGTACTCTATGTTTTTGAAAATGCCATATAATAAGTGTTGTTAATAAAGTGTTAACCGAGTTTTAAAATATTAGTCTACTGATATTTGACACCACAACGCCCAGCAAGTGGCGGTTTGCAAGAAGTAAACAAGGTTGTATCTGTATTGCCTACTGCGCCTTGCAGTTTTGCTGATTCGAGTGGATTGGAAAATCAAAGATTGGCAAACACAAAAAGATAACACTAATAGTGGCAATTGACAATATTTCAGCCGTGGTTTAAAATCAGAATCGTACAGTTTATCTCGAGTACTTCTTATTATAAGTGTTTTAATCAAATGTGGATTCGTGATTGATATAAGACCTGTATTGAGAAACCAAATCTAATCGTGAAACTGTTTCACAGAATATTAAACTTATAAGACCATTATCTGGACAAAAGTGGCTTACTAGCGAACCTGGCGGAGCCTGGAAGCACTATGAGCTTCAGAAGTTCTAAAACAGAATGTCTGATTCAGAAATATAAATAGACGACTAAAACTATCGACTCAGACAATTGGGGCAGCTCTCGTCTCAAATGTTGTTTTACTGACAGTGCCAAACAGAATTTAAATCAAGCACTTATGTTCCACAGTATATCAGAAAAATTATATAAAATATTTGAAAGTATTAAAAACGGATTCAATTCTTTATTAAATATAAAACACAAACTGAATTTGATTGATGTAAACTATAAATTATCACCAAATAACGTCAACTAAACATTACACTTTTTAAATTATATGCATATACAACTACAAATAAAATACAAAATTTAATGCGGAGTGTTAATACAGTAAATACAACGGACCATAAGACCTGCATTTTGTTTGCTTTGAGTTTTATTTTACTTGTTTCAGAACATTTAGATAGGACAAATAAATGCTGGATCAGGACTTGTACCCTGTTGTCACTCCAATACAGAGTCAAATTCAAAAATATATCCAATAAAACAAATTTGCTCGTGGAAACGGGTTTGATTTTATCCAGATTTAAATCGTTTTTAAAGATTCTAACTGTCACTGCTGTCAGTCATTGACACATTAAAAGAAACGTTCATTCTAACAAGATACCTAAACTACTTTTTATTCTGCTCTCGCTTACCTTTTAGTTCGGAGGTTTAAAAAAAAAACAGAGTCGTCAAACTTAAAAAAACCATTATTCCACTAGAGTGAGAGCGAAAAATTGAACTCATATTTTATTTCCTAATTTTGAACGTTTGGTTCAGTTTAGATCAATATTCCAGTACATGATGCAATAACAATTAAGTTATAATTTCAAAATAAAACTTCAACAGAACAGAATATGTTTACAATTTGTCAAGTGCGGATATGACACTGGGCATGTCAGGAGTGATTGATCATGTTTATCTGAAATTGGAAAATATGAATTGTAATATTGTTTGGTTGATTACTCAGTAACACTTCTCATGCGAAAATATAACAGACGGTTTATATTTTCTAACAGACTTTGTGAATCATTTCTACTGTCAAACCCGAACATGGAAATTGTTTCTTTGTGTTATTAATACATCTCAAATATTGTTCTTAAGACTCGAATATTGTTTAAAAAATATGATTAAAATTGTTGTTTTATCTCTCCTAATATCCTATTATAAATGAGAAAGTGTCTTTGTTTCTTTGTTTTTTTGTCACGCGTAAACTACTCATCCGATTGTACAAAAATTTTACATAGAAATTCTTGTTTTTCCTAGGATGAATATACCCAGCTAGTGGATGCTAGTGGGTTTGCTAGTGGATATATTCTTATTTAGAAAATCCCACCTTGACCTCTAAAGTTGTTTAATATTAATTGAATGAGCCTGTCAAATGTAATCAACTGTTCGGCGTAAACATTGTTTGATATTTTTATTTTATTTATATAAATAAACTATAAATAGTGAGTACATTTTCTAATAAGTAACCATACATTTTGACGCTGATATCAGCAATTAGGTACCTGGACTAATGTGTAACCTCAAAACTGTCTTAAACATAAGGACAATATTTGACTCAGAAGACTCCCATTGAAGCAGTCGACAAGAAACTATGCTGGATGAAATTTTGCTGGACTGTTCTTTTGAACTAATGTACCAATTCCAGGTCTAAATGTTCTAAAATATTTTAAAACGTTTACTACAAATTTAAAGACTGATATAAAACCCTTAATTCTCTTATGACAGAAGTACATTTCTCTGATCTGTGTTATACATTTTATTGAGCGGGAAACAAAACTAAATCAACTATGGAACAAAACATACTAAGAACGATGTTAATATCAAAGGTCATAATAATAAACTTTTTTACGTATTTTATTGATCGTGGCAACAAGTCAAACTCAAAATTGGCGTCGGAAATTCCCTCGAACAGCAGTGGTCATAAACGTGCAAAGCCTACTAAATTGCGTGCAAAGTCGCGGGTAACTGCTAGCTAAAAAAAGCATTGTATTAGACGAAATTCCCCCATTGACTTTAATCCTGAAAAGTCTCCGCCACTTCTTGCAGCATGTTACGCGTCAGTAGAGAAGATTTTAGATTCTTATACAGGGGTACTTCAAGATCTAGAGACGGGTTTATATTTATATTATTAATTCGTCTATATATAGGATTCAAAAATTTTAAAATTTGAAATAGGTAGCTAAAATAATTTTTTACGTTCACACCATTTTAAAGGCTGATCAAGCAAAGACGAATACCCCAGATTGCTCTTCAATAGGATCGTTCGTTTAAAATTAGCTGTTACTCAAAGACTTTTAAAATAAGGCATAGAATTCAGCTGAAAAATGTGGAAGTTGCTGTAATTAGTTCAATTTCACTGCATTTAAAATTTTTCTGAGTGGTTTGTAACCACATGAGTATATAATCACTTACTTTACAATAAGTTGTAGGAGGTGTTCAAATTGTTTTCCCACGACTTCTTGGCAATATCCCAACCGATGACAAAACGCCGTTATGTATTGTGCCTATTAAATTGAATCTGTACAGCTTCTTTCACAATACGCAGTTTCTTCCTAACCTTGCGGGTTTTTTCTGTACACTTGATCTTTTAGATAACCTTAGAAATACCAGTCAAGTGGGTATAAATCCGGAGATCGTGCTGGTCATACTACCGTGCCTCTTCTACCGATCCATTTACCTGGGAACAAATTGTTTAAATATCATCTTATGTCTTTACCGAAGTTAGGAGGTGCTCCATCTTGTTGGAACCAGCGGTTTCTGAAGTTATCACCAGCAATATTTTGCAAGGCAGGGATTGTTTGTTTCCTTACCATTAATTCAATTTTCTTTCTATAAAAGCTGGTCCTACAAATTTGATTCCAAAAATGCCCGCTCATACATTTCATTTCTGCGTTTTCGTCACTCCAATACAGGTTGTTGTGTCAGTTGACAGTTCCATTCAACACGAAGTTTACTTCATCAGTAAGTACGATGTTTGTTGGAAGATTCGGATCCCTATTGATGCTGTTCATCGTAAGTTTACAAAATTCCAAAAGATTATCAAAATCGCCTTTGCTTAATTCGTAAACTAGCCTAAGTGGATACAACAATTCAAATTATCTTCTATCAAAATTTTACCACATGAAAACAGCCGATTTTATGTTGAAATGTTCTGACGTAATGGACGTGTGTCTTCAGCAAATGAATGTAAGAAGTCTGTGACCTTGCTCGATTTTAATGGTACTCTTCAAAACGCTGTATTGCTCTTCTACAATAGATTTTGCCAGTAAGAACTTTACAAAATTGACTTAGCAATTGAATTTGCAAGGCTTTATTCCTGCAGCCCAGTTAATAAAAATATTAAACTACCTCAGACTTGTCAGCACCCCTATGTATAAATTCTTTTGTTATCCACATGTTAACTCTGTATACCGTATGTCAAAAAACTATAGATGTTGTGAGTAGCGAGTTAGAACACAACCGGAGTTGGGCTATAGCGGTGGAAAAGTCAACAATCAATAGCCATAATAGCACATTTCCCTTATTTGATGGAGTCTGTCTTAAGATAAATTATTGAACTTTATACAGTCAATTGTTTAATTTTATTTTACAATTGTGACGATGTGTATGTAAATACACAATATATGTTCTCAGGTTTAGGTTTAGATTTCACATCTAACATTTGTCAGTTCGTGTGGTGGTCGATTGAAAACTATAACTTTAGCCTTTTTGATGTTGTCGTCTTTCGGGTACATCTTTTGTCGAAATTGTCGGCCTACAAATTCAGTCTTTTGGTTATGCATGTAAATTATGCTTAAAAATCTTTAACTGACTAGGCATATGTACAGTTGTTATTTTGCGAAAGACTTTTGGTAATTTTGAAATTTCGTATACCATCTGCATTGTGTGTGTATTGGACACTGATAAGACAAAACAATTGGTTCCTCTTCTGAATAAGGCCAATTTATTGAGATAGCCAATTAAAGTTCAGGCATATGGTAATTGAACAGCTCCGTCTCAAACAACGTTTGTTACTATTTAAAATTCGGTTGAATGACAAGTGATTTTAAATCATAAATTACCAAACAATAATCAGCACAAACTATAGTCAATAGTCAATTATTTATTGCGGAGGAAATATACATTGTCGAACAGGCGTCAATATTCTTCAATTTAGACACTCATACCCATCGAAGTTTCATTCAGACTTGAATTTTAACACTCTTTTTACACCAAAAGAGTTTATTTCAACAACAGTGTTTAGTTCCATAAGTGATTTCTAAATTTCATTGATACGAAGAGCCATACCATCAGCATATTGCACGATTCTCCGATGTGGTAATTGTGATTCAATGACATTGGCATACATCAGGAAGAGAATCGGACTGAGAATGGATCCTTGAGGTATTCCATAACACGTTTAATTGAGTTGGATTTGTTATTTGGATAACTTAAGATTTGTGACACGAATAAACTAAGCCACAAGAGTGGCATACCTCTAACGCTATAGAGCTGCAACTTGTCAAGCATCGTGAAAAGGTTAACACAATCGAAGGCCTTAGATAAGTTGAGAAACACGCCGACCCTCCAACTGCTCACAATTGTATCCATAGTTCGTTTCCCCTTTTTGAGCCGAATCGGTCACTTGACAGATGATTCTATTTTCTCATAAACTGAAGAATTCACGTTAAAAAGAGTTTTTGAATATTTTGTTCAAAACTGGTAAAATGGAGAATTGGTCGATAGTTTAGTTTATTAATCAGGGTGTGGACCCATAGGTTTCAAAATGTGCTACGAGCATTTCTTTCTCCTCAGTTTTGACTGGAAGTATGGTTTTTAAGAGGTTTTCTCAAGTGCGGGTGCCAGCACTATTGATGCTACTGGACTCTGCGTACTGGATTGCTGTTCTGAGCGTAGTTAGACCGGTATATTGCACTGCGTAGCCTTGTGCTGCGTATTGTCGTGTCGGCACGTACACATAATAACAAGCACACGCTCCTCATAAACCGACACTTTGTTTTGGTTAACCGAGCAGGCCCCAGAGCTGACACAGCCCGCAAGAATGCAGTTAGTCACCTTAACGCAGAAGCTGTGTCAGCTCGTATAGCTTCCTCTTCCGGTGTAAATATTCAACACCTGACACAACGTCCACTTCCGCCAAACAAAGTTATTATTTAAACATGTCGCCCTATAGACCTTGTGGATTGTCATCAAATGATACGACTACACATTTGGTCAACATATTTGGAGTACTTCGACCCCAATAATTTCTGCCTGCAAATTTATACTTAAAACTACAAACATCCTTTTATAGGCTGTTTAGAATAATAAAAGTAGGCCTTATAAGTTTCGTGATTTTGTTTAGTTACTTATAATCAGACTTTCACAGATTTTTCATTTTAGAACATTTTGGTGGAAACCATAAAATACCACATTGTTGTATATTACGTTATCCCCTTTTTTGATGCGAACAATTAAAAAATGTCATTGATTGTACGGTTTAAATGAGCGGATAGGGTAAAAAACGTACGCCTGGACTAGCAGTTACCCGCGTCTTTGCACGCAATTTCGTAGGCTTTGCGCGTGTATGACACTGCAGGTTCGAGTGAATTATATTTCCGACGCCATTGCCGAGTTTGTCTACTAGTCACGATCAAGAAAATGCGTTAAAAGTGTATATTTATGGGTATTGTAATTTGCTCCAGCCTTATTATTTTTGCCACATAGTAGATTTTCCCTTTTTCCCAACCAAGAAACTTTATATACAGATAAGATTAGAGATCAGAGAAGATAGTAACTTTGTCTTTTATATCTAATTCTAAATATGTACATAAAATGTACAGTTTAAAAATACATTAACAATGACACTATTTTCGTGTTTTTTTCTACATACTACTGAAAAATATCTTCAATAATTTTGACCATTTAGAGATAGAATTGGTGTATTAGTTCAAAAAAGCAGACCAGCAAACTTCCATCTAGTATAGTTCTTCCCGACTGCTTCAAAGGTAATCTTCGGAGTCAGATTCTAATCAACTTATACTTTAGGAAAGTTTCTTAGGTAGATAAGTACTTACCTAATCGCTGAAATCTAAAACAGGCGTCAAAACTTATGGTTACTCCGTAGAGACTTTGCATGCTATAAATGTAAAAGAAACTGAAAATAGTAGGTACATTAATTAAAGTCATGGTTGTACTGTCATTAACAATGTTTACACAACAGTTGATTACATTTGACAGGCTCTTTCAATTAATATTGAAACCAAGCTACTTTCGCATTTATAATATTATTAGGATTAGGATACGATATAAGGTCGTATCATTTGCAGTACTTAAAAACTCGAACCCTTTTTCTTTCTTCTTAAAGTTTTTTTCTAATAACGCTGGTGATGAATCTGTAACTCGAGAAAGCCGGCTGTTCAAGTCCTTATTTTTGGCCGTAGAGATGTAAGTTACGTCTCATTTTTAATATACTTATAATAATTATCTATCTAATCTCTTTTTAATTATGTTGATAATGCTGCCGACTATCCTGAAAAATCTCGAAGTTTCTTTTAATCTGTCGGTAAAATATTCAAAAACTTTACATGTAAAACTCAAAAGTATTTGGATGCCTACTAACCATGCTTTTTCATACTAACGGGACATCTTCCATAATTAATTCTACGAAAAAACTATCAGCGTAAATTGTTTGTAAGTACTGTTTTTACAGGATAAGCCTGAAGGTCGACTCACTTAGGTTTATCCGGCTAATCATCCTTTCACTTCGTTAAGGATGTCGCGACTGTCCAAAAATATCCTAGCCAAACATGGATCTTTGCTAAGGGCCATCAGCTGTGCAAGACTGTGAATTATTTATTCCTCCCTATTCATTCTATAGCATCTAAATCGATAATAGTTAGGTGTTACTTTTAGTTTCTAGTTCCAAGAGGGGTAAAATGTTTAATTCATACAAGCTTTCTGTGGGTGCTTCCAGGTTCTTTCTCAAAAACACACTTTAAATTCGTATTATTTTTTATTTAAACATTTCAAAACTTTAGCGTGGCTAGATTTGTTTTTTGTTGTCTTTTTTAATTACAAGTTGGTATATATAACATTTGTTCAGTACACTGTAATCACTATTCTGGCTTTTCCTACATATCGAAATCATATATTCATCGACAATTTAAAAAAATCAGAATAATTATGTATTACTGTGTTACCTTAACTAACTTAGAGCACAAGTTGCTAGATTGCAATTTTTGAATTTAGATGGAAAGTTGTGAAACATTCACGATGAGTAATTGGATGGTCACATGTGCTCATAGAAGAAAACAGAAAAATGTTTTAGTTACTCCATGTCTTATCTGTGGAGAATTGCAATGCATCAATAAAATCTGTATACCAATATTACTCTATTCAGCTTTAATAAAAAAGACTCTTTGTTCTAGAGATAACCGAATACAAATAAAATTGAAAGAATGTAAAAAAACATTCTCAGTACAGTAAGCGGACTGGTAGTGAAACTGAAGCTCTTGGTTCAGAATAACCAGATGCTGATAAAAGCAAGAGAGTGAAGATCCAATATTGAAACAAGCATATAGTCGAAGGTAAAAGGTAGATATTATTTCATGCCCAGTAGTGTCAGCAGTGGACTGGTAGTGAAACTGAAGCTCTTGGACTTGGATTCTATATTCTGGTTAAAGCAATACAGTGAAGATCTGATATTCAGACAAGCCTATAGTCGAAGATACAATGTAGAGAACACGCCTGGTAGTGTGAGTAGTGGACTGGTAGTGAAACTGAAGCTCTTGGTTGAGGATAATCATATTCTGGTTAAAGCAATACAGTGAAGATCTGATATTCAGGAAACCTATAGTTGAAGATAGAAGGTAGAAGATAGAAGGTAGACGCCCAGTAGTGTGAGTAGTGGACTGGTAGTGAAACTGAAGCTCTTGGTTGAGGATTCTCAGATGGTGGTTAAAGCAATACAGTGAAGATCTGATATTCAGACATAGTCTAAGATAGAAGGTAGAGAGCACGCCCAATAGTGTGAGTAGTGAACTGGTAGTGAAATTGAAGCTCTTGGTTGAGAATAATCAGATGGTAGTTAAAGCAAGACAGTGAAGATCCTGATATTCAGACAAGTCTATAGTCGAAGTACAAGGTAGAGCACGCCCAGTAGTGTGAGTAGTGGACTGGTAGTGAAACTGAAGCTCTTGGTTGAGGTTCTCAGATTCTGGTTAAAGCAATACAGTGAAGATCTGATATTCAGACAAGCCTATAGTCGAAGATACAATGTAGAGAGCACGCCTGGTAGTGTGAGTAGTGGACTGGTAGTGAAACTGAAGCTCTTGGTTGAGGATAATCATATTCTGGTTAAAGCAATACAGTGAAGATCTGATATTCAGAAAAGCCTATAGAAGGTAGAGAGCACGCCCAATAGTGTGAGCAGTGGACTGGTAGTGAAACTGAAGCTCTTGGTTGAGAATAATCAGATGGTGGTTAAAGCAAGACAGTGAAGATCTGATATTCAGACAAGTCTATAGTCGAAGTACAAGGTAAAGAGCACGCCCAGTAGTATGAGTAGTGGACTGGTAGCGAAAATGAAGCTCTTGGTTGAGGATTCTCAGATTCTGGTTAAAGCAAGACAGTGAAGATCTGTTATTCAGACTAGCGTATAGAAGGTAGTGAGCACGCCCAATAGTGTGAGCAGTGGACTGGTAGTGAAACTGAAGCTCTTGGTTGAGGATTCTCAGATTCTGGTTAAAGCAAGACAGTGAAGATCTGTTATTCAGACTAGCGTATAGAAGGTAGTGAGCACGCCCAATAGTGTGAGCAGTGGACTGGTAGTGAAACTGAAGCTCTTGGTTGAGAATAATCAGATGGTGGTTAAAGCAAGACAGTGAAGATCTGATATTCAGAAAAGCCTATAGTCGAAGTACAAGGTAAAGAGCACGCCCAGTAGTATGAGTTGTGGACTGGTAGTGAAACTGAAGCTCTTGGTTGAGGATAATCACAGTGATTAGTAGTCTTCGCTGGAACTGAAATCTCCAGGCCTATGGTTGTAGAGGTATTAAATGTTGGTAAGGCTAAGAAAGCTAAGAACCGTCGTAGAAGCTAGTCGAGGCCAGTAAGCCTAGAACAAATGCCAATACTGTGAGCTCTGGACTGGTAGGGTAGGTTGTGTGTAACCGGAACTCTGAGGTGGAAGGTAGTTAGATTCTGATAAGAGCAAGAGGCTGATGACCCTCTATCGGGATTAAGAGCCATTAGTACACAGAGTGAGGAATGTGGCAGGCTATCAGACGTTTGGGCCCAGGCATCAGTCAATGCTGTCATGTGTCATGGCTACAGCTAGGCTATGTGTCAGACGATATGCCTCGCTGCATTGTTGTGTCCATCGAACTGCTTTATATACTAATGTAAAAAATGTGTACTTTGAAGAACCACGTAGACGACAGAAATAACTAACCAAGGCGCTTGATCTGATGACGTTATAGACTATGAAGACTATTTCAGCCAACCTCTTATTACAGGATTTCAGTGTTCGTTTCTGGTGCACATTCTAAACACAATAAAAAGTGAAACCCGTATAACTATTCGCTTCGTTTATTTTGTTTGGAGACCACTGTAAGTAACCGACCTTGATCTTGATTTTTACGTCATCCAAATAACGTTAAGTTTCAAACTTTTCAAACACAAATTACACTCGCGTTTAGGTAGATTTCGTAATTTGGTGCACAATCTGGTCTTATAAATATATAGGTACTGTATTTCGTTTCAATATGGCGGCTGTTTAATATTTCAAAATGCATAACTCCGTAAATTATGGACTTAAAAATGGTCTGGAATGTTTGTAAAATTTCTGAAACAGCATTTTTTATAATAGACAATTTTTTATATCTCAAACAGTTTTCAAGATCTTAATCCCTCAAGAATTTTTCGATCACTAAGGGAATGATGAAAGAAATGCAAAAGGTGTAAATAACTTGCTCTTATAAACACCTTCACTAAGTTCACTACTTCGTTTCATTATGGCGGCTGTTCGAACATTCTAAAAATTCACAACTTCGTTATTTACAAACCTAGAGAAAAGATGAATGTTCTGGAATGGTTATAACAATTGTTACTACCTTTTTGTTACAAATACTGTTTTGTATCCCGGGCGTTTTCCGAGTTATTGAGAACATGTAAATCTGATGAGAACAAATAATAAGATTTCAGTCGTCACAAAATCTACCTACTTCTTCAGACTGAGCAGGAAAGACTATTAATTATGGTGGTGTTTCTTTTTAAAAACATGATTAATACGCTTTTGAATTTGTACTTTTTGTATACAGGGCGACCACAAATTACTCTATCAAAATTTACCATTCAATTTATTATATCAAAATAAATAAGTAATGTCATATAAAGTATAAGTCTACCTTACTTAGTTCACCGACTGGTCTGTCTCTATATTGTATGAAAATATTACATCTGTAAAGAGAATAAAGGAATAAAATTCAAACTTTGCAAAATGTTGGTCTAGTTAAGATTAGTTGTAAATCAACTTTTTACGAAAAATATCATATCAGGTTTCAAAATGGTAGCCATGGACTACACAATTTCAAACTGTACTCACTGAAATTTGGAGATTTTATTAAAAAATTATTAACTTATGTAGTAAATTATGGGTTACGTACCAAATTATGAGATACGAACTTACTAACAGCAAGTTTATCTCGCTACGACTAGTAGTAACGGAATAGTGAAGGGTTTTACTAACGGTGTACTAAGCAAGATAGGATTATACTTTATACAATATTTCTTACTTATTTTTATCTGACAAACGAAATTATAAAGTTTGTTAGAGTAATTTTTGGACACCCTTTATATGGACTATGAAGTTCATTAGAACGGTAAAAGATAAGGTCGTATAATGTTTTGGGGTTGAACATTGTTATTATGGCGATGAAATCAAGGTGTCTGCAAGGAAAGCCATAAGTAATTTGATCAACCATAAGAGATTCTTTGTTTGAAATTTGTTTTTGACGATGGAAGGATTGTGAAGGAAACAGGATTTTCCGGACATTTGCCATCGTTCAGTGATACAAAAAATCAGTAACACTGCCCTTCGAGATCTAACACATGTTAGGTTAGTTATTTACCCGAAGAAGAGATCAGATTGCAGATCTTGAAACGTAGTGTTACTGATTTCTTGTATCACTGAACAATGGCAAATATCGGGAAAAATCCTGTTTCCTTCATAAGAGGTTCTTTTCAGTTTGGGTAATTTTTATCGGAGCAACATAGAGTAAAACATTTTGTTAAATATTGAAATGAATTCGACCAAACATAATAATTAACTGTTAAAGTTCATTTACGTGAACTGGTTTTACTATGTATAGAATTCGTGAAAATGTTTCGTAAACATTAAAATATTGTACATATTTATTAAGAGGCTCATAGAAATCCGTACAATATTAGGTGATGTTGAAAAATAAAGATGTGATGGCCTGAATAGTCTTGTTACAATCCAAAATATAACATGTGATCCTGAGGCAGTACGTGTAATCCAGTCAGCAGACGTGACCTCTATATCACGTCCTTCTGATTATACAGACAGACTTTTCAGTGTAGTGTGTCTTCTTGTCGATACGTTCTCAATAAAACATAAATATAACGTGTCTCTGCAAAAATTTGGTAACGAAAAATAGGAAACGAGAAAAAGGTGTCATTTTCTAATCTAAATGTAAAATAAACCTTCTTTATTATAAACAATTAACAATAAAAACAGACATTTAAAACGTGTAATTTTTTTAAATTATACGCAATAAAAGTCATAAAATTATGTCATTCTTTATATCTACAACTCGTTTGCAACCTGTAGGAAATGTCACATTTTTATCTTAAATCCGTTGTTATTGTCTACTTAAAATGCCTATAATTTCACGTTTGTCAAAACTTTTTTCGCGTTCAGCTAAATTTAGCCAACCTTCCGAGCTATGAATTTACCTCGACAAAAGATGTTTTCCAACCTCAAACTCGATTGCACTACCATAGACATTAACTTGCATGGAAATCGATGTTACACGCTTTAATGGCCATTGATTATGGGCAAAACCTTTATAGAGTGACAAAATAAATCTTGCTAAACTAAAGATTAACAAAGTTATTTCAATAAGAAAGACGATTAATAGGCCCTTCCTTGTACAATATATGATGCTGCAGTAACAATAATGATTTATTGTCAATATTTTTATATCAAATTAACGTCTTCCTTGTGCGCAGCATATATTTCAAAGTTATGCTACTGTCTAGCTCTAAATTAGTACAGTTGTAATATAGACTATTAATTTTGACGATTTCTATACAATTTTATGATCTCGTCTTTGACCATGACCCTCTTGTTGCAGAACCAACCGGCACCATGGACGCGATCAAGAAGAAGATGCAGGCGATGAAGCTGGAGAAGGATAACGCGATGGATCGCGCGTTGCTGTGCGAACAGCAGGCCCGGGACGCGAACTTGCGTGCCGAGAAGGCCGAGGAGGAGGCGCGCGCGCTCCAGAAGAAGATCCAGACCATTGAGAACGACCTTGATCAGACTCAGGAACAGCTGATGCAAGTCAACGCCAAGCTCGAGGAGAAGGACAAGGCTCTGCAGAACGTGAGTGTTGCATCTTTCTTTTTTATGTTGACTTTTGAATTGTTTTGGAAACTAGAAAATAAAATTGGAAAAACGTTTGGAACTACGACGGCACACTGAAAATCATCCGCGGTTAATTATTTGTGTTATTTAAAAACTGTTATTCCATATCTAAAGCGCACTCGTTTATGTTGAAAACTCGTAAAATATCAAATGTTGTGTAAGCAACATTTCGACATGGTGTAAGCCGGAAAACTTGATGGCAGTTTTTAGAAAGCCGCTTCAGTCCAATGACTATGATCTACATGGGATATTTTACAAAACAGAGTTTGTACAATCCTTTCGTTCTGGAATGCCGAAAATCCAGATGAATCAACTTATCCAGTTTAACATACCAACAAAAGTCGAGTGACTTAGGAATATTTCAGGAGTAGAGTTGGACATTTCCAAAATCAAACGGCATTTGGAGGGTGACAGTATCAAAAATTACATTCCTATAATCGGTTGAATCTGCGAAATGAGTCAACGCGTTAAGATCATTTTTGCACGTCAATTTTTCTCATATGTTAATAACGATTAATTACGATACTTTGTCTTTCCTTAAAAAATAAAAAGAGGCTCTTCTTACAAACAAAATCCGTAATTTGTCCAAGCGAGTTGTTTTCTGTTCGAGATGCATTCTGTAGGTATTACTCTAGGATTATATGTTGCAATTGTGCCTTACTGAATTACTCGACTACATTTTTGGGGTTACATGACCACTATCGTTAATTTAACACTGAGAAGCACATTGGACGAATGTTCAGTTCGGTTGCCACTCAGCCTAGTATCCATCAAAGCCGTGCGGACTGTACAGAGACCTTCACTGTCAGCACTTGCGGTTTGTAAGCGTTGGAGGTTCGTGACCACAAGGGCGTCTATTGGCAATGAAGTTGTTGATGTTTGGTGGAGGACAGGCGTATTCACAGCGAGTGAGAACTGACTCACTCACTGACTCGTGATCCAATGGTTGCGGAAATGGAATGGAGATTTATAGACATATCATATTCTTTCACCGTATTTTCAAAATGTTTACACACCACCATTCCACTTTTGGTAAGCGCATTGTAGTGGAATAAGAGCAAAGATGCTCCACACTCACACGCTCCACTCATTACAAGTGTTATAAAGGCAACATACGGGTTTATTTTGTTCTGTTAGGACAAGAAGCTGAGAAACACTTAGTCCTTAAAGGACCTTTGCTTCCGGAGTGACAGAATCTTCTGGATGGTGGTAGAGGCTGCCTCCTTTCGAGATCCACGAGGAAGGATTTTGAGCATCAATCTCAATCATGACTCCTTGGAAGAAGAGGAGGTCAGCTCTGTACAAGGATCTCCAGTCAAAACTAAGCAGGGGTGGTACCTCCTTACGCCTAGGCTAGGAACTGCCTTTAACATTTAGGGATTCGCCGACCCCAACAGTCATTGGTCTGCCCCTGCATCTCAGTATTTGTGGTTAGTGATGTGCAGCTTGTGGACATCCAAGGGTTGCTCAGATTTAATAACACATGTGGGTTCAACTGGCAGGTATAAACCAGAATTGAACCATTCTGGGATTCCACACGTGTTTAGTACTGGAAGTGTACAGTCAGGAACCGAGAGCAAATTTGCATTGTATAAGCACACAACCTTGAGTTTTCGTGATATCGATTGAGAAATTTCTCATAAGAACCACTTAAAACCACCTGTCAGACACGTAAATAATGGTGAAATCGTCGTCAGCCAATCGCTACAGAGTTTTAAGTTATGACAGTCTCTTTGTCTAGTTGTCATGTTGTCGACAATTGGAAAAATCGAGGCTTTATATTTCTAATCCTTTTGATACCCTCCCATTTCGACCTCTGCCAAAACTAGCGCAGTTGACCACCGATTTCTTTCGTGGGAATATTCTTCTGTCGGTTCCAAGAAAAACCAGATCGTGCTCTTGTACAGTGCAAACTGGCCTTCGGCACTTGGACTAATGGAACTGTACACTCCAATGGTATACAGTACAACTGCTATAGAGGCAACGCACGTGTTCGGTGCTCGAAGGACAATCGCCAACATCTGTTGCGCGGTTATGGACATAGTGGCGTTATGTGCCAGATGCCACTTGAGTTGATCTCTCAGTTCGCCCTTCTCACAACAGTGGTCGCTCTTGGGCCGATTCTCAACTTGGTTAACAGTCGTGCGTGTGTACAATAACTGTAATGGCAGATCGGCGCCTCATGGCAGCATCACATGTGTTAATACAACACAAGAGTAGATACGGAATCCGATAGAAAACATCCTGGATTTCACTGAACGTTTTTACCGCGGTTGACAAATCGAATGACGCTTTTATATCGAAATGGGTCGTGCAAGTCACTTGGATACACTTTTTTAAATCTCATTTAAGCCTCTGCGTCAGCTATGCCGGCTTCGAAGTGCACTGGTTTTTATTTAAAATACAAAGTACATGATTGGATCTCCCCGGTACTTGAACCCGTGATCTCTCGGTTAGAGAGCCGAGACTATAACCATAAATTTTAATTTTAATAACCGTAATATTGTTGAAATCGTGAAAGTAAAACTTTGATCATCGGCTTAGTACAGTACTGTCACCACTTAACCACTCCTGAAGGCTGCTTTCTTGAAGCAGGGAGAATAAGATAACATAAATTTTTAAGATTTAAATATACGAGATTAATAATACAACAAAAACCAAATTTTAACGAACCCTACATAACAAGAATCTAAAGTATAAAGTGTATCTATTATGTATATTTAATAAGTTGTTCCTTGTGTACATTTATCATCCTAAATCTATTCTTTATCATCCTAAATATATTCTTTATCATCCTAAATCTATTCTTTATCCCTAAATCTATTCTTTATCATCCTAAATCTATTCTTTATCATCCTAAATCTATTCTTTATCATCCTAAACCTATTCTTTATCATCCTAAATATATTCTTTATCATCCTAAATCTATTCTTTATCATCCTAAATCTATTCTTTATCATCCTAAATCTATTCTTTATCATCCTAAATCTATTCTTTAGTTATATTTTTACACCATTTGGTACAGCGCAGTACAACTGTTTATAACCTCAATTTCACTAATAGTACTTTTGTTCAAAGAGCCTGCGGGCTTGTAGAAATAAGTAAAACACATACCAAACATAATTTTAAACAATTTTATTTCATGGATTTATTCATATTATTTAAGACTTTAGTCTGTCCTTTTCTTACAAGTCATACGAGTACAGCTGTGTTAATGATTCTACTGGAGGCAGTTATGTTTCTAAGTTTCTAAGACCGTATCTAAGTTTTGACAAAATATGAATGAAGTTGTACAGTTGGTAGAACCAGATCTGCTGGGCCATGGATTCATCCTTATGTCATGGATGGAATCCTGGAGAATTACGAGTCATTATTGGAATTCTGGAGTATCATTCCAGTCATTGTTTTCTTAATAATATCGCATAAAATAGGATCATGTTTATATTCTTCATTAGGCTATTGATAGGTACCTAAATTATTTCACCTATTTCATTAAATGTTTACATTTACTATGCATTAACAGTTTATAATTTATTCTTTAATACATTTATTTTTCTTTATATAAACGCCGAAAAAGTTCACATCTTTACAAATTAGTAAATATCAGGATTAAATTTGAGAAGAAAGAATAAGATTCACTCAATTATACTAACCGGATGCGCTGCTATACTAACAGAATAATTATCTTACCAAAGATACTTTACATGAGCAGCCTAATCACCGTCCAGAAATACTTGCGATTTCACGAGCATGCTGATTAAACGAATCTTAGAGATAAATCTTTTTAAATCGATTATCGCTACTTATATATTGCTATCGAGAAACGCTTTATTACTGTTTTTATCTATTGACGCAAACTGATATCTCACTTCTACGATCTGATCAGTCAGAATTAAATATTCTGTGATTACATGGTTTTAACTGGAATTATACTGTACCATAGAAATAGAAGATTAGGATATCATCTTGAAGAAATTTAATTAGCGGAGCGTTAGCAAATATTCTGGAAAATGTGTAACATTTCTGCCTGTCCTCAAGAACGAACAGCCCTTAGACTTAAAATTTTGAATTATGTGTGAATGTGTGAGCACTATTTTTATATAGGCAACATTGAGTTCGACGATGGTGCATATCATTCCGTAGGATTTGGTTGAGCGTTAGCGAATTTTTTTTAATTAGATTTATGGGTAACCATGATGGCAACGATAAGTCGCAAAAGAAATTAATTTTCAAACAAATTGAGAAGAATCATTTCCATAACAACACATATAACTATATAAAAAAGAGTTAATTTGTAGATTTTAATTTTTGCATGAAACTTGCATTTCTACGTAGGCAAGATTGAGTTTTATGGTGGTGCATGTCCATCCATGGGGTTTGACTAAGCGTCATTGAAAACACTGTTCTCTGTAAGGCTGTGTATTTATCTGCAGGAAAGGTTCCTCTACTGATTTCAGACATGTGATTCAATATCAGTTTACTTCACACCACGTGACGTGAAGTTTCACTTGGCGACTTAACCTATAAAATTAAACAGCTCATTTAGCCGGAGTAGAGGATTGCCGGAGCGTACGTGGAATTTATCAAGAAGGCAGCGCACAATTGACTGGTGACCTAATTGTGCGGCGAAGGCCGGACCGCCACTGCTTGCTTGATCACATCGCATTGTTGCTCCACTTGAACAGCTGATTCATCAGTTTACTGTTTGTTGATGTGAATCTAACCTATTTTACGCATATTAACCGATCTTTACTTCCTGTAGATTTTTCTGTAAAACTAAGCTTACTTGAAAATAAGTTGAAAACAGCATGGGGGGATGTTAAAAGACTATGAATTCGTTACATTATATTATTGATCGTGTTTCAAAGTAGATTATTAAAGATCGTAGCAAATGGTTCAATAAATAGTTCAGTTTGTGCCATTATTTACTTCATCTCACTGTGAGTAAATGTTTTTAGTTTAAAATTTCATAAATTTCAAACTGTTTTAAAGTCACAGCGTTGAAATTCTGACAGTTTTTAGTATTACAAGAACCTACATTTCGACGGGAAATAAAAAAGTCCCTGGTCCAATGACAACGTGATAAGTTTGATTTACATACCTTTAAGAGATTAGTGATAACCTAATCATTGATACAGTCGTATTTAATTTATTTTGCATACATTTTATAGGAAGAAGTCTACCTTGCTGATACAGTACGTTCGGGTTTTATCCCATAAATCATTTGTTTTACGCCAAATAGCATTCGTTGTGACTATTGTTTACATAACATGTTGTATAACGTCATCAATAGCCAAAACAAATTATATCAACCCTTAAATCATACATATATCAATTTACAACATACTACTAGGTATGTAAATTCATGAACATTGACAACAAAATTATTTACGATTTTCAGAACTACTGTATTTATTGAAAGAAGATGTAAAAAATTAGAGATTTTTCGAAATTTGTGTTTAATGTTAGAAAATGTCGTAATATTGTTTACACAGTAGTCTAAATCATTTTACGCATTACCTTAAGAATTTTTACGTCTGAAACATAACGTAACACCATTGTGAAGAAGTTGGCTAAAATGATGATTGACAAATAGTATATTTTCTAATAGTATGAATAGGATGTATAATAAACTTCCATTTGATAAGCAGTGGTTCAAGAATTCTGAGGAAACGCGGTTTTGTTTTCTTTCCAGATTCATAAAGTTTCTAGTTGGAATATTTTAATAATGGTTTTATGGATGGAAAACTCATTTGTTGCATATTACTAAAAGGAATTTTTACTTAAACACATTTTGGCCCCGTTTTCAATCGGATGGACAAACTAATTTTTACCAAAATGGTACACACGCTTTTTGTAAAATGACGTAGGCCTACACTAAGACGTACTGTATTATTACATTCAAGGTTGTCAAAACGTATTGTCTTGTACTTCAAACACTATGTCGTTAAATAAAAGTTCACGATTTAAACAAATGATCTGTAATTGATACTTTGAAAATCCATTTTTATTTTTATTTTTTCTTTAAGCGTCTTTAGGGAGAGAGATTCTTATCTCAAACACTCTAACGCGGTGTTTTCAATATTGGTGTGATATATGTGTGTGACCCCAAATCACTTCCTGGATACAAAACCACTACTTTGACAGTGGCCTCGGGAAAGACACCTTTTTGAAAACTGTTATTTCCATTCCATTTCGGGCCGTATGACTAATGGCCGTTAACCCTAACCTTCTCTCGCTCGACTTCCTGCACCACACTTCTCGGCCACTCCGTCATTATCCTGGCCGGTAAGACGCCGTCTCGCCGCCCGGTCGCCGAAGTGAAGGCTCGGGGCTCGCCTTGGCTCACTTGTGACGCCGTATATGGAGAGGTTCTGCCAGTTGTGCAAGCGGCGGCGGCCCGGCCGCGATACGGCGGGGTCGGTCCGCAGATGGTCCCCCGGCCGGGAGTCCTTGGTCCCCAGTCCATGGTCGGGTCAAGCGATCCAGTGCGGGGACCAGGAGTGATGAAGAGCGGTGAGCAGAAGGCAGGAGAAAGTCCAGACGGGAAAGAAAGCACCGGATTCCACATTCTCCCGATGACTAATACAGCTTGCACCGTAGTGCTGAAGACCTCTCCAATCTTATGTTCCCATTCTTAATGTTCTTACTGAGTTTCATTCCTTCAGTCTTAAAATCTATCACGTAGTCAGGAAAAACATTAGGGGTCAAAAGGAAATTGGGGACCTCCTCCGGAAACATTTAATTTTGCACACATTTGTTACATCTCTGAATAGGTTGTATTGACTATCGATGTTCATAATCGCGTAGGCACTGCTTTAGTAGGCCGTGCAGGATTAATAATTGAAATTGATTAGAGAAAATATGCTTTTATTGTTTGTAAAACAGTATATAGTGTACAAATCCATATTGAGATATGACAATATGTAATAAAGGTTTAAAAAAGTAAAATTCTTCTTGACTTCTGATCCATCGAATCTAGTACTTGCTCTTTTCCCGTAGTGGACAGAGAGTAAGGCAAGTGCAGTCAACCGCTCATTCCCCATTTTGCCTATAAAAAGTTCTTGGCACGTTTCAATGTCGAGAACGATCTTTCAGCAGTACATGTCAGTAATACTGAATTAGTTCAATAATAATCGTTTGACAAAATAGTAATTGAAAAAATTTAAAATTTGGGAGGGGGTCTGGACATCTTGAGTCCTTCACAGGCTACGTCCTTGGTTACACAAATCTATATCTCTTTGTACGCTAAAAACCAAATAGCTGGGGAATTTAAAAATGTAGGCTAATACACACAATTTTTAACCGCAAAATGTTTAAATCAGTCTGGGCAAACAGATGAATAAATAAACGTAAGTGTTTTACAAAACCGGAATTGTCCAAACCGACACAATATGCTAAATGTGTGTGTTCTAATTCCCTATTATCTTTATAAAGCCTCTATAGAAATAGCGTGAAATAAGAAGACATTTAAGGTCTCTGAATGTTAACATTTGAAAGATTTATGACTTTTGTTAGTGAAGGATACATTTGTTAAACAGATTTTTAATCATCTCCTTGCTTTTTCTCTCTCAAAACGAGAATTAGTAAGATATTTTACCGAAATTCACTTCAGAACGACGCTCTATAATGTGTGCCAAATCATTCAAGCCAAGAACGTGGCAAGGGAAAAAATTTGGGTGGGGGTCCAGACAACTGATATTTTCTCGTAATGGACAGAGAGTAAAGCCGCATTTTGTTCCTTAACCAGTTTCTTTGTTGAGAACGATCTTTCAGCAGTACATGTCAGTAATAATGATCGATTTACAAAAAAAATTGAAAAAAATAAAAATTTGGTAAAGGGTCCAGATTCCTTGGATCCCCTCACTGGCTATGTCCTTGATTCTAGACTGTAACACATTTTCGCTGTAGAAACTTCGGGTATTAAGAGACATATGTGTCATACTGTAAATACCCATATCTTATGGCGAATAACTATTTAAGGTTATTGTTGAAATTAAAAGATATTTTGCAATTCTCTCCAGAAAAGGTTGTATCACCGTAGTGGCAGCTGTGCCAATATACACTTGTCCTGTACTTATAGAGAGAGGATCACGACGCAGTGAGACTTGGGCGTGGCACACGTAGAACCACTTCCAGATTTGACTTAATCCTTGCACCTTTTCCAGTATTATGGATTAAAAAACGATTACTAGAGTTGAAAGTGAAGAATAAGCCAATATATGTGAAGGGCATTAAGCACTATCTTCAGCAATTGGCTTTAGAACACGACTGTTACAACTGCTTCCTTGACCGTGAAATTATTAAATCAGGATATTAATAAAAATTGTATTTGTTACGTTAAGACGCTAAGCGTCGTCATGCGTCAATACAACATCAATGATGTGTACAATGGCTGAGCGTTAGCGAAGTATATAACTCGAGGGGCTTGAACAATTTCATTTCTGTATGTCTTTTCCCGCGATCTCTCAAAAACGGACTGACCTTGAAATTTCGCATGAAGATTCATTTTTACATGGGCAACACTAAGTTCGGTAATGGTACATGTCACTCCGTGGGATTTGGCTGAGCGTTAGCGAAGTATTTCACTCGAGGGGCTTGAACAATTTCATTTCTGGCCGTCTGTTCATGCGATATCTCAAAAACGGACTGACTTTGAAATTGTTCGTTTCTACATGGGCAACACTAAGTTCGATGATGGTTCATGTCGTTTGGCTGAGCGTTAGCGAAGTATTTCACTCGAGGGGCTTGAACAATGTCATTTCTGGCCGTCTGTTCGTGCGATATCTCAAAAATAGACTGACTTTGAAATTGTTTCGTTTCTACATGGGCAACACTAAGTTCGATGATGGTTCATGTCGTTTGGCTGAGCGTTAGCGAAGTATTTCACTCGAGGGGCTTGAACAATTGTCATTTCTGGCCGTCTGTTCATGCGATATCTCAAAAACGGACTGACCTTTGAAATTGTTCGTTTCTACATGGGCAACACTAAGTTCGATGATGGTTCATGTCGTTTGGCTGAGCGTTATCGAAGTATTTCAGTCGAGGGGCTTGAACAATGTCATTTCTGTCCGTCTGTTCGTGCGATATCTCAAAAATAGACTGACCTTGAAAGTTTGCATGAAGCTTCATTTCTACATAGGCAACACTAAGTTCGATGATGGTCCATGTCGTTTGGCTGAGCGCTAGCGAATACTTTTACATTGGTCCTGTTGATAACAAGGTGTTAATACCTACTGATACTTTTAAAAGCCCACTAACGAAAGACGAATGATCCCGAAACCTAAGGAACTTATATTTCGACCTTGGCTATCGGTGTGATGACCGAGTGATCGACAGAACCGACTCACGTTACGTTGGACGCGGTCCCAATGACGTCAGCCACTCGGCCCGACACACCGGATTCCACCGCTAGTGCCCATGTTGAGTAGAAACGGCACGCGGTCGTGTAGACAATGTGTTGGTGCCGTAACCCAAGCTCTACGTCTCAATCTCCCGAATTCTTGGTCCCTACGGTGCCGGATTACAGCATTATCTAATCCGCGTTACTCATCCCAGAGTTAATCTACGGTTGCATGTCATGTTGTTAATAAGCGCTAGCATGTAGAAAGCCTTTTTGAATTCATAAAGCAACATTACAAGCAGGGACGTAGCCAGCGAGGGTGTCAAAGGGGTCCGGACCCTCCCGAAATTTTCAATTTTGTTCAATTACCGTTTAGAAAACGGTTATTATTATTTAAATAATTCAGTATTATTGACATGTACTCCTAAAAGATCGTTCTCCAAATTGAAAGATCGTTCTCGGAATTGAAACGGGTCAAAAACTTTTTAAGGAACAAAATGGGAAATGAGCGGTAGGCTGCCCTGGCCTTACTTTCTGTCCATTACGGGACGACTTGACACCCCCAAAACCTTTTCCTGGCTACGTTCTTGATTACAGGAGTATTTTCGTATTTCTTAAGAATTTATGAACACTTAGGGGCGAATTGAATTACCGATACACGTGGTCGAGTTTGCTTCGCATGCAAGCAGTAGGCGGGTTAAACCACATGAGAAAATTAATAAAACCCTCCAACAAGCACATAATTTACTAAGTTTATTAAATCACTTTGAACATTAAAATAACTTTCATTGTTACGAAATAATTAAAACAAAAGTATTAATTTACGACCGATACTTTTTCAATTAATTGTTACTTTCTTCCAAACCTACAAACGATAAGAAACCCCAATTGGTTCAAAAACGAGACTGCACGTACAAATCATGAGAATGGAATATTATAAAACAATTTCGAATTTAGATTTGTACATTTATTTTATTCCGCTATAACCTTCTTAGTTTTTATCTTTAAAATGTTTACAATTCTGCAAAAAATTAAAATTACATAAATATAAATCTGCCATTACTCAATAATTGCTTTGATATATCTTACATTTTTTAAGAATTTTAGTTACAGCAGGAACTCGGATTGCAGGTATTTCCACAGAGGACCAACCGTCGTATAATACTCAGAAAACACGTTGTAGCTAGTTGTTATGCTGAATAACGGTTAGGACTTTGTGCCTCTAAGCATATGACGTCACAATCACAACATCAGGGTAAACTTCACATTTTCCACCCACCCTGTGTTGTACGTAATACGTAATGTTGAAACGTACGAGGTCAACCCCCCCAGAATGAATTATGATTTGAAGGGTTTAGAGCACAATACAAACACAAAATTTGTCTGTACTAGGAAAATTTAGCGTTTCGTGTATTTTTTTATACAGAAAATACTAACGAATTCTGGTAACATAGCTGGAATTATTAAGAGCATAAAAAAACATATAAACGATTTTGTCATGTTAATAAATAAGAGCAAACACCATCTGATAACGATCTTTTAGGAAGAATCAACAATATTGTATAGCTTCGGACCAAAAACCAATCGGGTAGAAATAGGCACGAATATAATAGCTCGGGTTGAAACCTTACAGTTCCCTATCATTGTACAGCCCTTGAGCTTTGTTCCGGGCGAACAGTTGCTCGCCTATTATGCCGCGATATCGCGACACCCAACACGCCCAACCTGGCTCCAGTTTCCCGCGGTTTCCCCGACCACGCTTAATTAATTGAACGCTTACGTAACGCCTTTACCTCCTTGATTAAGACGCCTCAAGCGATCATTAAAAAAGATTATTTTTAAACTCAAAATTCAAAAAAATATCCTGGCTTTTAAACAAGAGGTCGAAATTATCATTAAGAAATAAGTTGTTAGTATACAAGGTGATTTTGAAACCTGTTTGGACTTATGGTATACAGCTTTGGGGTACAGCCAGTAACTCCAACATCGAAATTCTCCAACGTTTTCAGTCTAAAGTCCTTCGGAACATCCTGGAAGCTCCGTGGTATATAACTAATCAATTAATACATCAAGACACCAAAATTCCCACAGTAAAAGAGGAAATAACTCGCTACAGCAAGAAGTACCAAGACAAGCTGTATTCTCATCCGAACTACCTTGCGATGAACCTGTTGGATAATAGTGCGTCAGTTACACGTCTGAAGAGACACTCAATCCTGGACTTACCTCTTAGGTTCTAATTTCAAACTTTCTTGTTTATTTGTGTTAGCTCTATCGCTGGATAGAGTCTAACTCGTGTTAATTTATTATTTTATCTAATTTACTTATTGTTCTAAGAATGTCTGAACAGATTGTAAATAAAATTGTCAAAAAAAAAAAAAAAAAAAAAAGCGATCATTTATGTACAACCGTTACAATATGTACCAAGTGTGTACTTTTGGTAAATCAAGTAATTTGTTAGGTCATAGACAATAGTGTGTGGTGCTGTCCCATCACTGAAAGACTATTCTCTTGGAACAATAATATAGATAACCGTGTCTGAACGGTAACCAAAAACAATCTAGTTGAGCTACAATAACGAGAGTTACAGTACCATTTACCGGTTTATTTCTAGGGTGTACAGTAAAAGTGTTCCAATACTTTGGGAATTTGTTCTACACATAAAATTAAGCAAAACCTTTTTCATAAGAAGGTACGTACTTAAACCTTTAGTTTTCCGTCTATCTGTATAAAAAATTATATCTTTTGAACCAGTTAAGATAAGGTTATGAAACTTGAAAATTGTATTAACATTTGGTAGACCATTTTGAAAATAAAATATTATTAAAATAATTTGTACACGTTTTAAAATGGTGGACTTTTAAATTATTCCATCAAGATAACTCAAAACCGACTACCATCCACCGAATTTTAGAACTGCTCAGTTAAGTATAAAAGTCAAAATAGTAATTGACTAAAATTGCACACTCAAAAACAGTACACTTGTACCTACCTTTTATTTACCTAGCAGAAGTAAACAAGCTAAATTTTAATGTGACTTCCCGTTATCTAGAACGTAGCAAGGAAACATTGAGGGGGGGGAGTGCAGACAACTGATATTTTCCCGTAGTGGACAGAGATTAAGGCCCTATTTTGTTCCTTAAAAAGGTTCTTGGCCCGTTTCTTTGTTGAGAACGATCTTTCAGCAGTTCATTTCAGTAATACTGAAGTATTTAAATAATAATAATCGTTTACTAAAAAAAGTAATTGAAAAATATGAAATTTGGGTGGGGGGTTCGGACCCCATGGACCCCTCGCTGGCTACGTCCTTGTTTGCGGGAAACGTTCTAACTCAAGTATCTTATCTACACTTCTATAAACGAGAGTGATGAATTTATTACATGAAGACGGCGAACCACCTCCCCCTCCCCCCTCGTTTCACGTACAGCCCAGTATAAGAGAAGTTCTTGTAACGATAAAAATAGAATATAAATAAATGAGTCAGTCTTAAATAGTGCACCATTGTTCTCCCACCTTGTCGTTAAAATAGCTTATTGCTTCTCCTAAACGGGCAGTAAAGTGTTTCTTTTCCTTCCGCAGAGGAAGGAAAGGAAAATATTCCATCTGTCTGTAACGGGTTTTTATAAAACCATTAGCAAACAATATAGTTGCAGCTAATTGTATAATTTTCTGCTTGTTTTTCTTTCAATACGCTGTTTTACTGACGTGTTTCGATTGATTGAATCGTAGGAGGAAAGTATTAATTCAGTATTACTGAAACGTAATGCTGAAAGATCGTTCTCAACGTTGAAACGGGTCAAGAACTTTTTAAGGAACAAAATGGGGAATGAGCGGTTGACTGCACTTGCCTTACTCTCTGTCCACTACTGGAACATATCAGTTTATCCAGAGCAAGTATACTAGAAACGATGGCTTAGAAGTCAAGAAGAATTTTATTTTTGTAAAGACCCTTTTACATATTATCAATTCTCACTTTGTATTTGAATACTATGCACTGTGTTTTGCAGACAATAAAAGCATATTTGTTGTAATTACATTACCACATAAGTGTAATCAATTTCAATTATTAATCCTGTACAGCCTACTAAAGCAGTGCCTCCACAATTATGAATTTAAATCGTCAATACAACCTATTCAGAGATGTAAAAACGTTGTGAAAAAGTCATTATTTTGCTTCTTTTAATTGAAAGTTTTAAAAATTTGAATGTTTCCGGGGGAGGCCCCCAATTTTGTCTTGACCCCCCCCCCCAATATTTTCCTTGCTACATCCTTGCTCAAAGCGGCTTCAATCAACCTTCGTACCCGTATTATAAGGTGGATATAACTGACATGTAGATATCAAACGCGGAAAAGATTCCGCCTCGTTACTAATTAATTACACAATTTGAAAATGTAATTAATTAATGGCCCTCTGACCGAATAGCAAAGAAGGGATTTCTACAATTTTACGTTACATCTGTTAGTAGGTCGTTATTAATTAATCTCTCAATGCCGATTCCATTCTTTCACCTCTTATTATGTGACCTTGACACTTTTACAAAGCTCCTGCGATCGATGTACCACGTGATACAGGCATATAATTGAGCACTTTCTATCGGCGAATTACGCAGTAGAATACATATAATGTTCGTGAAATGTGTTTTATGTTTTCCTGCATATCGTACAGGATAATTCAAAACGCCAATCTTTCAAAACACTTATCAGTCATGGTGGCCGTACAGTGAATGGAATAACAGGCGGTCTGACGAAAGGGCGAAATGAACATAAATGTTTGTTCACATGGCGTCAATCTCGATGATGTGCTGACGGCAGATTGACCATGTGTGTGGTACGAAGCGCCGACATTCGTCACTTCACAGGGACGTAGCCAGCGAGGGGGTCAAGGGGGTCCGGACCCCCAAATGAAATGACATGAAATAATGATTTATTCCAGCATTTTTTACAATAAAAAGAACAAAAACTCTTTCTACGGAATAAGAACTGGCCACGTTTTACAAGTATTGTGGCCAGATTGTATAATTAAACAAATGTTTAATGTGTTCAATTACTTTTTTAGTTATCGATAATTATTATTTAAATTATTCAGTATTACTGAAATGTACTGCTGAAAGATCGTTTTCAACAAAGAAACGGGTCAAGAACTTTTTAAGGAACAAAACAGTGCCTTACTCTCTGTCCACTACGGGAAAATATCAATTTTTTGTACTCCCCCCTCCCCCAAAAAACAATCTTTTCCTTACTACGTTTTTGTACTTCAGTCAGTTTTTATTATCGTTACGTCTGCTAAATCCAAAAATTCAATATTTATCTATTCTATTTCAAATTGTAGAGGACGACCTTTTACTATTGTTGTAAAAGAGCTGATCATTTGCGAGGTTTTGCGGTATGGTTGATTTTTATTGTCAGCAAGGCTTCTGTTTTCTTCAATACTGTCAGTCAGACTGATTATCTGGGAACGATTGTTTCGTGAGGATGTACAGAAAAATGAAGAACACCAATGAGGTAAGAACGTATGTACGAAAAGATTTTGGGGAGTCAAGACGACTGATATTTTCCCGTAGTTGACAGAAAGTAAGGCTGCAGTTGCCTTGTCAAGCGTCCATTCCCCATTTTGTTCCTTAAAAGGTTTTTGACCTGTTTCAATGTTGAAAACGATCTTTCATCAGTACATGTGCCATTAATACTGAATTATTTAAATTATAATACTAGTTTGCTAAAAACGTTATTACAAAATTTAAAATTTTGGAGGAGGGGTTCCGGACCCCTTGAACCCCCTCGCTGGCTACGTCTATGCAATAAGGCATTCTACATTTTTAGAAATATTCCTTTTAGAAAAATGTATATTAAATACTAAAACTTTAATCGTGATCTCTCTTTATGTCACACAAATTAACTATTGGAATTACTATTCTTTCATGATCATTAAGCGATATTGTTGTGAATAAAACGCATAAAAATAATAAATTCGTCCTCGCACAGATCAGTGATCCGTGAGGACGAACAGAATAAGACTAATAAGGAGATCATTCTCATTAAAAAAATGTATTCATTCAATACATTTCATTCAAAAAATTCATACGTTATTCCTCAGGTAAGACAAGCATATTTCACCATATGAACATGGGTCTCCAATGCTTAGTTTCCCATCTGTCTGTCTGTATGTGTTTTTTATTTTTTTAAACATCTTAAAAAGTAATAAATTAAATTATACCAAATTTAGCTCCAATGTTTATAACAAGGCCAGTTACTGAAAAAATATAATTACACAATCTTTAGTAGTTTCTAAAATGACGGTGATTAAAATTTGTAAAAATATTTTTAAAACTAGCATTGTTTTCTCAAAATTGCAAGAATGACAGTTTCGATGTTCTCAGCGAATAGCCAACAATACAAAACTGAATAAACGGCAGCTCTCAATGTGGGTCATGTCTTGTCACAGTAAATCTGCTCTAAATCCGGTATTTATTATTCGATTTAAATAATTTTAGTGTCATTCGATTTGTAAAAAGGCTCTCTAAAACTGTTTCTTGCAATTCTTAACAAAAAATGGTAGTTTATGAGATATCCAAAGCTTATAAGTGTTAATGGCCGCCATTTTGAAAATACTAAAGATTATGTCATTAAAACTATGACGTACAACAAAGTGTTTTGAGATTTTTTCAATAATCCATAATACCGAAAAAGCGAAAAAGCGTTTTGATAAAATAATTAAGATGAGACCCCTCCCATTACGCTACGATAAAAAATAAGGGCATAAACTGCATGCAGGTAACGTTGTTCTTATGGGGAAAACCCAAGGTCAATTTACGTAGTGGAGTCGCTGTGAATAAAAGAAACAACTGCTGCGATAACAGAGATAACAGAGATAACGCGGGATAACCTCAAATGTAAAGACCACTTACGTAGAGAACGCGAAGGTTTGTTACTTTCACATTCTAGTATTTATAGCTTACATTTATGGATTCCTTTTTTACTGTCGTCAAGTCTCCATATTTTTGTAGCAGTACATAAAAGAATAGTACGCGATCAAAATAACAGTGTGTTACTACCTTTGAATAAAATCTGTAATGTTATTACATCCAAGTTGGTAGACCTGCAGAATCACTGTTTATGCAGCAGGTTTGGTGTTTCGTGTTAATGGTTGCGGTGCGGGATATAAACCAAGCCTGGACATAACTGGCACAGCGCGTACGAAAATAACCATGACTAATGATGTGAAAGGATTATCACATTACGGACATTTGCCAGCGTTATGTGCAGAATAACGGAAAACGCACTTCTTAATAACACTATATGCCACCTCATAGAGTAATACAATCTTATAACAAAGAGCTATGACTAGTGTATTTTTTTTGGAAACGGTGATGCTCATGCGATCTAGCGGTCAGAGTTTGTGATACAGACGCAAGCATAACCTTAAACAGCCAGCGGTTCTTGAAACATGTTTATCTTGTAACAAGTATTTATGTGCACAATACTTGTTATCTTTTCAGATAATCCATCACTTTAAACAAAGGACTTGTGATGTGTTATTTAAAAGACAGTGAATAAATTGCATTTAAAATTATTATTTACAAAAATATTACATTATTGGGTTTAATCATAATATTACAAACCACTGAGGATTATAATAGAAATATGAATGTTGAATTTTTACCTTTCTTTTATTGCAGTTTCTGAGTATAATTCGTTGAATACCTGAAGCTCTCTCAGACTTGAAGTCTCAGACAGCGTCAGATACCAGACGATGCAATAGAAGGAAGGTGAACTGGAGGTAAATTTAACATTCAAAGTGAATAAACTCTTCCTACCATAGCTACGTTATGAATAGAAGAAGTGTGTAGTCTTTCTCCTCCGAGATTTTACAGCAATGAGGGCGTAGTTTGTTAAATGTCTCCACCCAAAACCAAGAATCGTCTTTTTGTACCATCTCAATAATTTCTTCTATTATGTAGCTGGAACCTCCTAAAAGCTATGTTCACTATTATGTGAGATTTTGTAGAAATTTATATAGGTAACTCTAAGAAATTAACCAATTGATTTATTGAAAGATATCTACTAGAGGGGAAGTTAATTGTGCTATTTCTAATATTTCCCATATTGATTAACCTATTAACTTTCAAACAAGTTTTCTTTTTACGGAACCATTGGAAATAAATAGCACTAGCTTAATATAACGAAATGCATTAATACTACAACTGGGCCTATTTAACCTAATGACCTATTTAATAATGATCGTTATTACAATGCTGGAATGTCGCCAAACTCATCAACACACAATTCATTGTGCAGCCTACAAGATCAGAAATCATTTCAACAGCAAATCAGTCCCCCGCTGCCAACAGAAATGTGACAGTTTACAAATGCGTCTACACTAAATGTACCGACGTGTCGATGTATTAAAACGAATGCTTATGAGACTGGAACACTGCTGCGTATGCGATTTGGAAAGTCCACGTCATGAGAATTCTGAAACAGTATCGCCAGCAGTCGGTCTAAAAATACTCTCTGCTGGGGCGTGCGCCAGAAATAATCGTCTGGGCTCCGTCCAAATACGGCCTCTGGCTCCTCTTCCATCATCGAGGAAAATAGGACAGCATTACGCACCGGAAAACTCCACTACTCTTTGCCTTTTTACTAGCCATTAGGATAAATTTGCTCTCAACTCTTTGCCAGTGCTAGTTGCGCAAAGTGTTGCCATGAAGAAAGGTCGATAAAGTACAGACCAAGAGAGTTTTCCGGTAATAAGAAGTAGAATAGAATATTCTATGATATTCGTCACGAACGTAAAAATAGACTTATTAAGATGGCAGTAAACTTTTGATTGTTAAAAACACGTTGTTGAATTGGATTTAAATTGAGCGCGTTGCCCTATTGACTCTAGAGTTAGTTAGAGAAACATCCGCGAGATGTCGACACGAGGAGCGCTGGCCGTTCAACGATGTCGTCAACTTAGTTCTAACTGCAGTCGTCGGAGAGCGCAAGCGTCGCTGCCGTCTCATCCAACACCAAGATGGCAGACGAGGAGAAATAATGTGGATCGTCGTCGTGTGATGGCCGACCAAAACAAAACGACTCCTCGCAAACATGGCCAGAGAGTGCACAGGTACGGTCCACAATCGGCGAGGAGGAAGATAAGTGAACAGCAAGTGTCTAGTGCTACCAACAGTGCCACAGACGTCGTCTTGAGTGTTTCCAGTGAGAGGACTGTGATTGGTGCTGACAACAATGCATCAGCTGATCGCACACATCATGACGGTGACGTCACCGGCGAGCGGCTGGACGGCGACGGCAGCAGCTTCAGCGACAAGGAGGAACAAGATCAGGAAACCGAAGAGTTGGCGAAACTACGATGTCCGAGCGAACGAACCGAGGTTATAGCGGAGCGAGAGCAGCGACGGAGGAAGAGGCGATGTGCCGACTACCCAGGGCTGGCGTTCGGCTCTTCCATCTTCAGTTCGGACACTCTTATGAAGTTCAGCATAATTAAAAATGAGCTCCATAATATCCTTAACTCTCAACTAAAAAGGGTGAGTCTGACGTGGAAAGGTAAGAGGAGACTATTAATTGTTAAGTTCATATCCCTGCGTTCTCATAGTTAGTTGCTCTGTTTATTATCGTAAATAACAATAACTTTATCTACAATAATTGGTACTAACAAAATTAATAAAATCTAACCAGCTATCTCCTTTACGGGTGCTATTAAAAACGTAACTTAAATGTACTTTAGCGTTTAAATTTCCCGCCATCATAAATTTGTTGTGAACAATTGTGTAAATTTGAGTGCAAATAAAAAAAAGTTCTGTATACTTTGCTGACTTTGTTTGGCTTGGTCTACAAATAAGTATTGTTTGGGTGCGAAAGTCTGGTGATAAGATAATGATTAGATTATAGAGTTCGCATCGCACTTTTCGGACTTCCATTGCGCGCGCACTCAAACGGTTCCTTGTTAGAGGGGGGGGGGGGAGTGTTGATACATTCTCTAGCCCACATCCGCTGTTATTCTTGTAGGCGTTGACAGCTGTCTTATAGACGCTCTGCCTTCTTGATTGTCATAATCAAATGTTTCCTTGACACTCCTTCAAAGTGGCACCCGGCCCGACCAGCAGCTTCAATATTCTTTTGATGACTTTAATTTTTGTCTTTAGATGGTGGAATCTTCTCTAACAAAATATTATTCTTCTTTTCATTCATAAAATTTACTTGAAACAAGAAATCTACTCACTCATCTCTAAAAGTTGATATTTTTATTGCATAGCCTACAATGAATATTTTCCTAATTTACATAATTGATATTCATGCTTTGAATATGGCTAGACAACAATTTACTTCTAATGCATTTAATTTAATAGCATGTTTATTTTGAAAATAGTAATCCCAATTTTACAAATGTTTGGAATTCAGTGTAACAACTTTTTGAAAAATATTTTAAATTATACATAGCACCTGCTACTTTAAAGAATTAATGGGACTAGCATTTTTAACTTACTGTTATTACCCCATTACCACAAGTTATTGTAATATTTCCACTACCCCTACTTTAAATACTCTTTTTTTGCATAAATTTTTTGTGGTAATTATTTCAACTACATTGATTCTATATCATAACACTTTGTTATTTTAAGGGAGAGCATACTTACAAATTCTTTTTAAGTAAATTTGGACTTGACCTCAGGTATTATATCCATGACATTATGAGTAGAAAGTTCAATACTTAGGCTAAGGAAGTAGTCAAGAATAGTAAAGTACCTTTCTTGATAAAAAAATGTTGTTATTACACCCAAAGCGAGTTGCATCAATCAACTCAAAATAAGTTGCATGAACCTATTGTCATAAAAAAGTAAGATCTTATATACTACTGTCTTAAACCTGTTATAGCAATATTACTCGTCAACAACTTTTACTAAAGTAGAGTTGTAGAGAATGTGAGAAGTATTTGTTTCACTTTGTATTAGTCTCTAAAAACATTTCAGCTCAGTCCCTTGAAACATACTATATAGCAATTTCTTTTCAGATTGCAATGTTGGAATTTGTCGCAATCGGAGGAAACAAAACGAATATGTCTATTGAAAGATATTCTTAAAATGTATAGCCTACAGTTCCGATGAATGAAAAACCAGGGGAAATCATAGCTTTGTAGCATTTTCTTACACTTAGTTTAAATTAGTGGTGGGTTTGGGATCCTTAATTTTCAGTTATATGTTGTTTAAGGGCAAATAACTTTCTGACTAAGTCGTGCGAAAAGGGAACCTCCTTCATCGATACATTCTTCTCTCTTCTTACTTACATGTATAATGTCTTTACTTATCTTACAGCCTCTACCTTCAAGTTGGACAGTCCGATTACAGAGTATCAGCTCAAGTTAAGTACAAAACTATGGAGTTTGTTGAGTCAATTATTTGGTAATTATAATGAACGAGTTGTCTCCTACTTTGTAAAAGCTTTTGGTACCGTACTTTGTTATTATCCAAAGGCCACTCTGTCCCTATGTACTATTTGTTATTATAGGCTATATAACAAGGTAAATAAATAGGTACGTACTATAAATAGAAGCAGATAAAGTGAATATTCGAAAGCGCTTACGTGATCTGAGTTTGAATTTAGGAACTATCTCGAGGGATGTTTTCCTATATTTGTTTGTAGTGGCACCACCTGAAGCCTGCACTGATCGCCAGAGGCATTTCCAATTGGTACTTTCTTGACTTCAGATCATGTCCCAGATCATCCAACTTTTCAGACGTCAGATCACTTCGGACGGATCAGTGCGGGCTTCTGTGGCACCGAACCTCTTACTTTAAACGAAAAAAGACAAACATCCCTCAAGAAAGCACCCAAATTCAAGCTCCGATCACTTGAGCGCTCATAAAGATTAATTTTAATTTTGGTACTACTAGTAACATACGATAACCTAATTTAAACCTACTTATATTGCGTAATAACAAGTAGGGACGGAGTGGCCTCCGGATAATACCATAGTTTCAACAAACTTCTTATGTATTCCCCATACAATTTACTGAAAGTATCACTTTTCAGTCTTTCATAAAAAGTAACAAAAACACACACCATTAAATTTGTCCATGCTGTCTGATATGAATTATTATAAAGTGAATCTCTTCCTTAGTAGACTCAAATCTGAAATAATAACTATCCCTGAAGAGATATAGGTTCCTAATTCTCTGTTTTGTACTATAATAAATTGTGATTATCCCCAACATTTTGATTTTTAATGTTACTTTTGCATTTATATAAAATGTGAGAGCAACATTCCAAAACGGTAAAGTACCGTAGCCATTTTTACTACTTTCCATTCACTTCACGTATTGTAATTTGTTTGAAATTTAATTTATAATGGCTTAATAATTTATTAGATTGTTACCCTTAACCATCAGGTGCTTTTTAAATATGAGGTAAGTAACTTTTGTTGTCTTTGATTATTTGTGTCTAGACTAATAGGAATACGTAATTCGAAAATGGAAACACCAAAATAAATAAATGAGGAATTAACAACTTTACAATACCACAAGGTCTTGCATCATGGAAATACAAAGATTTATTGCTGATATGCCATATCAGCTATAAACTGGGCCATCACTGTGTAATGTTTGATATTTGAATCATTTTGTTCTGTTTTCTGTATACTTTCTTTATTGTTTTCTTTCTATTGTTTAGGGCTTTAACAGATAATGTGCACTTTTGTCAACAGTTGAGCACATTTTGACAATACGCTAAAACGATGACTTCTGTGCAAGCACTTTTACAGACATTTTCAATTCCAATATATTGCATGCAAACACCTTTTTGGTACGTTCTAGAATGTATAACGAATGTTGTACAGTACTCCAAAGTTGGCACAAGTATTTTATTTCAGTTTCTTAATATAGTTGGAAGAAATGAATTTCATAATTGTACAAGAGATAATAGCCATATTATATGGAACTAGCAGTTATCCTTGGCTTCACATGCAATTTCGTAGCATGTATGAGCATTTCTGGTTCGAAGGAATTATATTTTTGACGCCAATGTTTAGTGTGTTTTGTTACCACGATCTAGAAATTATGTCAAAAGGTGCATACTATTTATGGTAATTGTAATTTACTCTGGTCTTAGCGTTTTTGTGCCATAGGTTATTTTGCTCTGTTTCCCTAATCAAGAAAATATATATACACACACAGGTCTGAGAAGCCTACTTCTGTTAAAAGATGACTAAGATAAGTCTTTAAATTTATAGTAAAAGTTAGATAGTAATTTTGTATTCGATATGTGCATTACAGTACTGATCAGTCGCTGCATAGTTAGAATTTACTAAAATATACAGTTAAAAGTATAATTTTACTAAAACTTTTAATTTTTTATCCGGCTGTTATCTTACTCTGTGCTCAATAGTGGTTGCAGAAAAGGTTGAAATAAGTTGTGTTTTTACAGATACTTTCCTTGATTTAATTAAGAACAAGAGGGAAGTTAGTCACTGGTTACTTATTTGTACAGTACATACTACGTTACAGATTTGAATGATCTTTTACAAACAAATTGTTTGAAAATAAGTGTCTGTTTTCCAGATAAATTATTAGAACACTTAATTGGTTATGCAATGAAGTAGAAGTACTGTTTGGTTAATAACACTGTCCGCTATCCCAACGCTGATATCATAATGACGTCATTATTGTGTGTTGTTTTGAATTGCGTAACTATTGATAATTTTTAGACTGGAGGGAAATTTTATGCCTAGCATAACCTGATAAGCAGACATTCAAAGAAACATTGGATATAAAATATAATTTTCAACTGAAAACAACGGGCTTTTTCACCAAGAAAGCCAAGTAGATGGATAGTGAAAGGTGAATGGTGTATGTTAGTGATGTAAAAGACTAACAACAAAATGAGCTTAATGGATAGCTACTCTTGTAAATATTCTTCCTTGCCAGTCAAAGGAATCCCTTTTCACTGAAGTCATCCTCTATACTGAGCTGTGCTAGTTAAAGCCTGACCTAATTAGTCAAATCTTTTAAATATGTTTATGATTTCAAAATCACCAGGGGCGGCGTACTCAGGAATTTATTAGTGGGGGAGAGTTGTCAGAAGTTGTCCTATTACTCAGAATAAGCTATCTTTCTGGTGAAAGCCTCAATCTTTGGGCATCTCCTCTCAATAATGGCAATAAAACATATCTCACAGAGTATACCAGATGTTCACAAAACAGCAGAGAGGAACTATTGATGAGAATGTGTATTAATTTGTATAACGAGGAATGGTACTTAGCACTCGATTTCACTGTGCCTATTTGTTACTACCGCCTTAAATTGTCACGAGAATCACATTTTTTGTTAGAAATTAACACCAACTGTAAGGTGAACTGCAATAAAGTAAATCAATACATAAACACGTAACTGACTTGTGTTCATCATGTCGAGTGACATTTCAGCTGAAATCTGATGCGTATAAGCAGATTTTTATGTACCTACACCTTTCAAAGAATAATAATTTGTAGCAAAATATGGTTTATCTGAGAATGAAATAGCACATTTATGTACTTTTCGATATTTGTATAGTTTGAACGTAATTATCCATGATTAAAACCTTGTTTCCAGTCAGAGGATGATTCTAATCTTAGGTCATACAGATACACAATAGTCGTCTAGTCGATGACAGTCCTGAGTAGATAACTCTCATCAAAGTAATAAAGTAGATGATCAAGAGTCACTCTTATATAAATGAGTAGTAAACATATGCTCTTGGCAACTCGTATTTTATTTCAGACATTAACAAGTATCAGAGCCCAGAGAATCATTAGTTCAGTTCATAATATTAAGTTGTGATCAGTGTTATCATTTACAAATATTATTGCTACATGCTGAAACTGGTGGGGTGACGAGTCACTAAATTAGTCGTATACAGCAAACATGTTGTCCTTTATGGTAGCATCAGGACAGGACTTGTGTAAGGCAAGATGGTGTAGTGAGTCAGAATCACAAACATCGTGGTGCAGTTGATAGCTTTCTCTGCCACTCCATGGTCAGCCACATCTGGTTGTCTGCTACCATATATGGCCACGTTTATACCCCACAGTCTGCACTGCCAACTTCATTTAATATTACCAAATGCGTTAAATTACAAATTTTAATGGGTGTGAAAGTAGAACCATTTAATAAAAAATAATTTAACTGTTACGTTTAAGGGAATATTATAAAAAATTAATTGAAAATGACATCTATTGCGTAAATAATTACATATTTGTAATGTCTGCATCCTATTGAAACAAACATTTAGAAGGCTGTGAATATGAGCATTGTAATGTAGTCTCATGTTAGCTAACCTAAATTTCACATTCCAAACCTGGCCAACATGGGCCTGGATGAGAATAAACTGATACAACGGAATATCGAAAGACATGACAGGACAACTGTCCTTATTGTACTGACTGTATGAGTTACTTGGTAACATTTGATCTTTTGACTTCAAAATCAGTTGAGTTCCTCCTCGGACCTCGAAGAATAAACTACATACTGAGTCTCCTACAACCTTCCTATCAAGAATTATCGCATCGACAAACAATGACTTGATTTTGGGAACTGTTGGATCCTTAATAATTCATTACTAATAGGTATTGATAGTGTCCACTCGTTTTAAATATTGATTATTCCACTGATTAGGTAGAAAATAAGTAAATCATAAACAATATCTGACAGTCCAGTATTGATCTTCAAATATACCTAAAATTTCATCTACCTGCAAGATATTTTCGTAATAACAATCCAAAAGATTTAAGAATTTAAACAATTTTTTACTAAAATAAATAAGAAGAGGTAATAAAATAAATTTTTTATTCATACTTAGGAAACAATCAAAGAATAAAGTCTTAATGTAAATGTCTTTTTATGATTTTCATTATATGTGGCAATAACTCCATTGTAACTGAATGAAGGTTGTAGTCTATGCAAGCAAAATATTTATTGCAGTCATTTTATTCACCATTACACTGTAGCTTCTCTTCAGTTTTGATTTCTCTTGCGTTTCCCCAATAACCATATAAAAGTGCTACAAACATAACGTATGTTTTCTGAATATTAGTATGTGTTTTTTTTTACTGTTAGTTAAGTAGTTTTTTTTTTTACTAAACTGCTTCAAAAATCAAATACTGAATATAATTTAATTACTAGTTTAAATTCATTGATACTGGGTGTACTGAATTTAGAAAATTGTATACACGCAAATAATGTACACACTTTAAGTTTTATTTTTATATTAATAGTTGTTAAAAATTAATTAGTTTCGTTACAAAATAATAATACTAGCTCGAGACAGAAAATACTTTATTAGATTAGGATAGTGTTTTATCTCAATTGCATCAATCTGATATTGGAAAGGATCGTGAGAATTTTTAGTTGTGATTTACAGTACCAATAATTATTTTTCATTGACATTTGCATATTATTATTTACAATTAATAAAGAGGCTTTAAAGCTTAATTTAGTGTAGTCAATTTCACCTTTTTTACACGTTTAAGTGTATTAGATGAATGATGATTATTTAAATATTTTGAATTTACCGCCTGAAACGGATGTTAATTGACACCGATTTTATAGTCACATTTTATTATTTATTGGTATTTATTTTAGTTATTATCATATAGAAGAAGTGATCTTGGCTAAAATAAATCGAATTTTGTTATATTTATGGCATTACATTAATGTATTTGCACCTTCACGCAAGTGTTGGTGAAAGTTGAGTGGGACTACTTTTTGATACCACCTTGCGCGCATGGATTGTCGCAGCGGTACTACTACACTGTTCGAAGCAGCCTAGTTGGCGGAACGCAATCGGTCGGTGGTTGAGTCGAGTCGGTCGTGTCAGTTCTCCATTTTGCGTGTACCGTGTGATTCGTGTGTGAGTGTTCTGTGAAATAGTGATAACTTAGGAACTAATTGAACTTATTAATTACTTAAAATGACGACCAACATACAGCAGGGTACTATCTTAGATGTACTCAAGAAGAAAATGAGGCAGACAAAGGAGGAGATGGAGAAGTATAAAGAGGAATGTGAGGAATACCATAAGAGACTGCAGGTTGAAATCATGCGCCGGGAAGAAGTAAGTAAATTATTTCAACCCAAATTGTTATAAAAATTACACGAAATGGTACAAATTGCGTTTGTTTCATTAGTACGATGGTCTACAATCGAACAGGTGTGTGGAGCGCCCAAGTAAGTTCAGGTCTCGGTACACGCCCCAAGCAAATTTTGCCAGACAGTGTTGCCAAGTTGTAAATTCTCATCTGTTCGTTAACCTTATCGATTGAATGGAGACTGAAGCCCGTGTTTATGTTTCTGCTATTATCTGAACATCAGAAAATGTAACTTACCCAAGCATTATAATTAATTGAAAATTAAACTTTATTAAGTTACAAGGAACTAAATTTTACATTTTGGAATAGACATACACCTATTTTACTTGGTCTAACTGAGGCTTATAATAGTGTTTGAATTTCTGTCTTATGGATAAAACCAATAGGCTAAGCTAATATTTATCCAAAAATAGTTTTTATATTTCGTATTCATGTCCATAGTAGCCTGGATAAAATGGATAGACCTCTAAAAATGTATAAAACGTATTATAAGGTTAAAATTTATTGTATATATAATAACCCTGTAACATGTAACATTAACCTTGTAATCGGGATGGGAATTTACTTTACTCTTTAATTCGCCCAGCTATTCTTTTCAAAATATCTACCAAACATCCCAAGTGATTTACTGCAATTTATCTGCTAAAGTCCTAGCACTATTTTGAGTAGAGTACAATAGGCTAAGAGGACCCAGTTTCATATTGATTTGTATAATCATCGACACTTAACATTCATAGATCACATAGGAGTCTATTAATCATATGAACATGTATGTAGTCATAATAAAAATCATGTTGGAAATTTAAATAATTAATATAATATGCATTTAAATCTCGTAAATAATACAGGAGTTATAACGATCAATCAAACAATTAGAACTGGAAATGGGAAAAACTCGCAAATAATCCTACGTTTTAAACTTTGTTTCATGGTCCTCCACGAGCTTTTGTCTGTAAAAGACAATACGTTGATTATATGAAAAAGATTTTAAAGTTTATACAAGTTAGTTATTGTACACAGCTTGTGACACAAATAAAAAGCCATTGTACTTGTGAGCATTACTCAAAAATTATTTTACTTCGGTCGAATTAATATTCTTCAATATTGTTATTTAGGCCTAATACATAAAAAAGAGCTGGCAATAATTAAAATTGTAAATAACTATGATTAGGAATTTTTATTAGTTGATCGTTTATGTATTTATGATTAATAATTTGGTTCCCTGATTTAATTGTGGTGGTGGCCGCTTATTATACTGCAGCCACAATAGGATATACAACATAAAGAAGGGAAGAGTCTGCTCTTATTAAATTCGCTCCAGGATACCTTCTTCTTCTTGCCATCCCTGTTGTTTGACAGGTTAAAATTAAAATCCGACATAACTTGTGTATATGAGTAAATTGCAATCATGTTAGTTTTAAAGCTCTTGGTACACGGTTTACACGATCAAAATCATTTGCATATGGTCTGAATAGGCTACTGAGTTGTTCAATGACAACTTTTTCTTCTTGTGATGACTTTCGAATAGCAGAATGAAACAAATCTCAGCAATACTGGATCTTAGAGTTAATTGTTTCTTTCTCTTTACAACCGTGTGAGTTTTAAAGTGATCAGTGAATATTTTAATTATCACTGAGTCATGAAAGCAATCTCGTGCATACGTTTCAAATATCTGGTGTTGGCGCTTTAATGACGTTCTTTTCTTATGTCAGTGATCCAAGGTTACTTATTTACTTTAACTACTTCATATAATTTTTGTTTCTTCAGAAAATTGAATTTGCAATTGAACTGCAGACAACAATTAATTAATTTAATTTCTCAACCAGTTTTGGTTTTTAGGTTCCAATCGTAGTGATCAGTGTCTGGTTCTGACCTTGAGTTTGGGTATTATCTAGAGAAATATTTTCTTTCTCCTTCTGCAGAAGAGTTGAGTAGTGCCAAATACGTGTTGCTTAAGCCTGTGCTGATGGCCAGTGGAATTTCCAATCGGTGCTTTCCCTTACCTCAGATCAAGTTCCAAATCGTACAATGTAATCTGACATGGAAAAGTTAAATGATCTGAGATGTGATCTGAGATTAAAACCACCCCGTGCTTTTGGCAAAAAAAAGAAACATCCGTCACAATAGTACTCAAATTTAAACCCACATCATGTGAGCACTCGTAAAGGTTATCATTAATTTTTGGTATTACTCGTAACATATTTATGATAATCTAATCTAAACCTGCTTATATCGTGTAATAACAAGTAGTAGGTAGGGACAAAATGACCTCCTTCTCGCTGACATTGCTTCCTTTGGGAGCCAGAAAACAAGTACCGATCGTCATAATAACATGTAATTTTCACAGTAAGTCAAATAAAGTCTGTTCTTTCTAATAATGTAGTTTTTGGGCTAGCAATAAGAAAAACTAAAAAATAATGGCCTACAATTAATACTAAAGTACAGTCTTAATATACATGTTAAAAAATATACCTATAAAATGCAATAATACAAAGGATGGAAATATTAGTAAATGTACACAATTTGATTTATTAATGTGGACCAGTTTGTCTTTTTAATTGCAGAATACCCTCCTTGAAAGTGTTATTTTTAACAAATTTTGCGATTGAGAACTAAAAGAACTCACTATGACAATATATAACATAATACACTCGTACTCTTGTAGTTATAAAATGATAAATCTTTAGGCTTGGTGAAACAAACATTAAAGCCAAGGGCGTTTAGCTTATTGCAAGTGACAGACACCAAATTCTGAAAGTGTCCACCTAACGTCAGATTGCTGATCAATCATACATTTAGAATTTTTCTTTACGTGTATGTAATTAAGTCCTATTATACTAACACAAAGCAACATGAGCATGCTCTTCCTCCTTGCCTATATCATACATTGGAGTGCGTAGCCATGGTTATTGTAATAGTAGGTGTGGGAATGAGGTTATGTACCCCAGTGGACTTGAATGGACAGGAAACTCCACCCTTCAGTGTTGTGCGTCCGTGTCCAGTCATGCTTGTTTGGTCTCATGAAGCATTTAGAAATCCAGGATTTATTCGCTTCTATAATTGACACATCCCTTAATTATTATTTGAAGTCTGAATGTTAAATTTACTACAATACAGCTCTACTTAGAACTTCGACTGTATAAAATTGTTTGTGAACAACATGACCGTGTGCCTACTAGGTATTGCAGTTCTTGTTGACGTAAGACAAAATTCCAACTAAGAAAATGTAACATAGATGTGAATTTAACAATAACCTTTCATGTTTATACAAATCTTTAGGACTAATCAGACCGGCTCTGGTGTGTTGTCTGAAAAGTTCTACAAACCGATTAGATTGACTCCAAATTAATGAATTTGCCAAGTTTGAAGAATTTGTTACTTAGATATCTCTTCTACAATTTTTCTATTTGCACAAATAGTATGTTTAATCACATCTAAAGGAAAGTTCTTAAATTTTAGGCAAAACTTTCTTTGTTTTTATACAATTTTAATCAACACCAAGCAGTTTTTCTGAAGGAGCCTTTTGAAGGGGATTACACTTTTTTGTCATTAATATTAGTTACGGTTGAGGTAGGGGATATTTGTCAAACAATATTTCAAGAGTGATTAGTCAAGCAAGTTATTGGGTTTTCCTGTGAGTAATTCAGTCTTCAGAAACCTCAAGTTGTACATTACTTAACTTGAGCTTATCAGTTTAGCCCTGCCCTGATAAAACTATGTCGTCAAGCGTTGTCCAATTAGGCTCTACTGTAATGGTAAATGGCCTGTAATGGTTAGGGTGGGGCATTCAATATGTCTTCTCTCTGGAATATATGGTAATTTAGTCAACAATTTTAAAACCACTTTTCTTGCTCATACCGGAATTTTATTCCTTATAACTTTACTTTGATTGGTTACACTGTATTCTCTTTCTTTAAAGCCTTCGTATGAGTTTGTAATTTACAGCAATGAATACTTCCATTCTTTATTTTCCTAGTAACATAAAACAAAGGCAAATTGAATTTAGCTAACTCTCTAAGCACTAACTGGTTTAAGTAGGCTACCTTCTAAATGCTGCCATCTCGATCTGGATGGTTAATACATTGGTTCATTAATTCCATTGTAATTTCGTAAATATTTGTCATTTCAAGATACATTTGATATAGTATTACTCTCAAATAAATTCTCTATTGAAGTATGACACATTCAATATATTTTATCAATCATAAATTGATAGCTGTTACCACTATGTCAGTTGTATGTAGATCAATTGAGCGTCTGTCGTCAGTAGCCTATGTCTTTTATATAATGAAATTTATAACTTGTATCCTTTGAAGTGATGGTTGAATATCATATATAACTTATGTCTGTATACCACAAATAAGTGGGGACTATTTTGTACATAGTGGATTTTCATTTTGATTTATTAGTATGTGATTCACACAACCACTTAGAAAAACATTAAGAAAACAAAAATTTGCAGATGTTACAAAAGGTGGCCTATACAAAGATCGTATATAAACGTAACTGATTTAATTCAGTTTAAAAATAAATAGCCTAGCATAGAAGAAGAAATTTGCAAGTATCCACATGAGGTAGCATATATGGTTCAGAAACAACTGGGAAAAATATAACCAGCACATGGGGAGTTAGAATTAGTTATGGACAAATTTGGTTAATTTTTGAAAATAAACTATTAAAAATAACTCGTAAACTACCTAGCTATTATTTAAGTTATAATCTACAGTTAGCCCACCACCTTAAACAATTTCTGAACTGTAATGAAATATTGTAAGTTGTTTGTTTTCCATGAAACCATTATAAAATCAACATGTAGACACTTTTTAACCGAAGTAGACGTATCAGTCCGAGTATGTACAAATTTGTTTATCGTGACAGCAAATCAAACTCTTCTTTTGTGTGTGACAAATATTTCAAAATCAAAATAATTCCTCACACGTTAAATCTGAAATAAAGGCAGTGGCAATTTTGTTTAAAATTTAAACCTCATGACAATAAACAGTGCAATTATACGTATGGTAAAGATATCTGATTCAAAATTGCATAGGGCTCCATCATATTGTATCATGAGTGCTTTCACTAAGGTTACCACGGACATAGTATTTCTCCAGTCAGGTGTAAAATAGTTCAAGTTTTAAGGAAAATGTTAGAGCTATTCATTCAAATGTTATGGAATGTTACAAAGAGATTTGTGTATTTCATTTGCACTAGTTCAAAGCCTCAGAACAGGTCCAGTTATTGTTAAAAGGATCAGGAAATAGAAGTATTTTCCAGTGACCATAACTTATTTTCAGGAGTTTGTATTATCCGTTTAAAAATGATATGTCTATGATGTACCTGTTACTCAACAGGGGATTGCACGCAAAGCTGCTGGTATAACTGCTAGTTCTAATATTATAAATCAACAATAGGTTATACTTAAAAGCTCATAAAAATTTCCAAATTTAAATATTTTCTTGAAAAGTAAGGTCTCCGCATTGTTTGTATATAACATTTTGTTAATTTATATAATAAGTATAATTATAAATATTATATAATAAAGCAACATCATGGATTATTTTATTATTGAAATTAATTTTACTCAAACTCGGAAGTATTTAATTCCTTTTGTTGCTATTTTTTGTATACAGAATTTAATGTTTTGTTCATTGAAAATCAGAAATTTTTCCTAAAGACTGTAAAAATCAATTTAGTAGAAGACTGTCGGAAGGTGAATTGCACCAGTGTTGTGCAAGCCTGACAGTTCCAGTAGTAGGTAGTAGGCCGTAGTATCTGTATCATGAGTGCAACCTTGCCTGTCACGGTTTGATGGGTTTATCTCATCACCGGCTCAGGGCTGAGCATTATCTGTATGTAAATTAAAACTGTAACCGTTCACACCTTGTGTTAGACAATGGTGAACGAGATCAATGCCTCGGTGAAAATAAGACCAAAGAGTTACTATGAGCAACACATCAGACAAATTTCCCCACAAGCGATTTTGTCATTGATGGATACGAAATGATCACACTGTTTATTTTATTATGGAAAAAGGATTTGTATGTAAATTGGTCACAAATCAATTAATATTGTACAACCCTAAGTACGCCGCCGTATCTAAAGATAATTGTATGAAAAGTTGTTTCTGTCACAATTTTATGTACGGTAGTGTTTAGTCAGTAATTAATATTAACTTTTATCCTTTTTAAAATATTAATCAATATTATTTGCTTATGTTTTACAAATAAATATTATACAATTACATATTAAAATTATTTAAAACTAAAATCACTATAAATTTTTATATATGTCGTATGTGGAGGATTTTATCGAAAGATTCATAGCTAGTATTTTCATCACATAACCTAACATACGCATTATAAACCAACATACAATATTATTACATTGTAATGATATAATATTTTACACTTATCTTCAGAATACTTGCAAACATTGGTAGTAGACTACATGTAAATAAGTACAGTACTTGGTTTTTGTAATTTTTATAAGTACTTGCAAATGACTCAACATGTTTCGAACAGGCTGCCATAAAATATTCTTATAAACAGACTAGGAATGTCTATACAAATTTGTAATGTTTGATATTTATGTCTTGCTCATGAAACTGGTTATGAATGTTGTTAATGTCGGTCTGAGCTCCGGAAACTTTAATTAAATCCTTGTAATGTAAAAATAATTCAAACTTGTTTGTTTTGTTAAAATGTTTATGGTTTTTAGTTTTTCAGAAACCATCTGTTTCCATTAACTGTTTTGTCTTTGTATAATTGTTATTATTGATGAACATTCGTTTTATCTAAATCAAACAACTACTAGTTTGTTTTAACATAGCTTTTTTAACTTTATTTTGTAAGAAAACTGTCCGTAATCACAGAAAATCTAGCCTAACATGAATAAGTCAATTTAGAAGCATGCTTTCATTAGTCCCAAACATTTTGTTGTCGTATTTCGCTACTTAACACTATCGTATAATATAAAAGTTTTAAAAATGCTGGTAGATTAATATACAATGACAAAGTCTGCATTATACAACAAAATCAAACTGCTAACTCCGGAATATCTTTACTACACTATCAAGTCAAAATAGGCTAAAATAAAGATGAAGGATTTCTAGTAAGTAACCCTACACTTCATTTTTACCATAATTATATCATTGTGATTTTTACTTGAAATTCAAGCAAGCTTTCTTGTTTATATTGGTTGGTAGCGCCTATTTTATTCTTTTCCACCCTAGTGTTACAATTCTAATTAGTGTAAAGCCGCGTTTACACCGGAGTTAATAACACGTGTTACCAACAAAAAGTTAATAACATTTTAAAAGAGTTCAAAAATTCACTGTAACATTTGTTAATAACACGCCAAAACCCATGTTAATAACACGATTTTTGTTATCCACCGAGTGTCGGTAAAGATCAAAGGAAGGGTATAACTTTTGTTAATAACACATGTTACAGTCGCCACGGGCGTTGTAACTTTTGTTGGTAACATGACCGCGCGCACACTACCGGACTAGTTGTGAGTTTTCTCAGTTGCAAGACAGGAGTGATTGTGCGCACACCAACTTGTTGAAGTGTTTTTGGTGTACCAGACGTTATAACTGTTTTTTTATTTGTTTTTACTGTTGCACTGTTTTGTTCTCAAAATGAAAAACTTGTTAAGTGAAGCGGAATGGCCGAGGGAACGAGTTTTCAAACTTATAGATCTGTACCGCGAACAAACTGTTTTGTGGGACCCTACTTGCCGAGAATTTAAAGATAAGAATTTGAAGAACAGTGCTTGGACTGAAATAGCCCTTGCAATGAAACTGTCAAGATCGGAGGTTTCAAAGAGAGTCTAAAAAAGAGAAAAGTGGTTCCGGGGCTATCGGGAGCAAGTGGTACGCTTTTGACGCTTTGCTATTTATCCAAGACACGTAAGGTCACTGCTAGATTTTCTTGTACTGGGATTGCTTTTCTATAATTTGTGTCTTGCTTGCCAATTACATGTCCTAACATAACTATTAAATGTTCAAAGTCACTACTGGCCATGCACAAAAAGGCGGGGCGGGGGCGTTCATAAAGTTAATAACAAATGTTACACACAAACTGGTGACACTGTAACTTTTAGTTATTAACTTTAGTTACTGTAACCTTGTTAATAACTAAAAGTTACCAACTTTTTGTTATTAACTCCGGTGTAAACACGGCTTAAGCTGGTCTGGCATAAAAGCCTGCACTATAATTGCTTAGAGCCTATTTTATTCTTGTTCCACCCTAGTGTAATTCTAATTAGTGTAAGCCGCTCTGGCGTAAGAGCCTGCACTATAATTGCTTAGAAATTGACAGTTTATGATCGGTAAGAGGAGAACTCATATGGAAGTAGGCACAGACTGGGCTTTATCACTCTTCTGTTGGCTTGCCCTAGATAGGCACAATGATTGGCCTTGCAGCAATAGCAGCATCTAACTGTACTATGTCATCGCTATAAATAGTCACATCTGCTGGCTTTCATAAGTTAATCTTCCAATAACGATATCATTTTGGTTATAACTCAGCAGTAAATGATATGTTTTGTAGCATTTTTCGTCAAGAGATTCTTCTAAAGATTAGGTCTACTTAAACATTAAGATAAAAATTATGTCTTAATACAAGGTAGACAATATTAAGATATGTAAGGTGTTACATCTCACGATTTGTGTGTAAGAGGCTTTGCTGAAGTTGCATGCAAAATTTCTAGTCCGTACTATAGTTCAATTCATTGCAGCTATTCCATTGCTACGGACGGGAAAATCAGACAAATTTCTGAATCTTAAAACGTTTTCATGTGACATTATTTTGACAGATTTGAAATGTAGTTGTTTAAAACCAGTTTTATATTAGTTAGGAACAGGACAAATTTAAATAATTATCATTGTAATAAATTGTAGGTTCAAATATTCTATGTGTTAAGGTTATGTTTTGATCAGTTTAGTTTATTAGTGTGCAGTCTCTTAAAACGTAAATATACATTTTTATTGAACAAATGAGAAATCCATACTTTTTTGTTATGGACGGAATGCTTAAAAAATTTCAGACTTAGAAATCTGTGAACTTTAAATGAAAAGTTCTGAAAGGGTTTATATTGAGACACATAGAGCAATAAAAATCTTTGTTTCCCTCTAGAATCAGCTGATTGTGTATTGAAGGGCCAAAAAATAAAAATTAAAAACTGTATCTAGTAAAGGTAAATTAATTGGTAGCCTAGTTTTCATTTAGAAAAATCATGTACTTAAAATTAATTTTGAAAAAGTCTTAATTATTGTTTGTAAAGGGGCCAACTTTTTTTTGACTAAGGTGTGTGCCAAAATCCTTGTCTTCTTAGGGGCAAAAAAAAACGTTTAATACATCAAAAAGTAAGGTATATATAAAAACATCTTTTACATCTATTAGGACGTTGACTGTGATATAACTATGGTATAAAAAATTAAAAATGAATGTAGCGTACTTTCTATGCAGAAAATGCATTAAGAAAGCTGTTGCTGAAATAGTAGTTATTGTAATAAAGTTCTAGATCAAACATTGCTTATTTGCTGACTTTGTTGTGTAATGTAATGAATTTTTATCTAGAGTAATCTGCAGAAGGGTTTTGAACACACCTATGACATTGTATCCTGTATTACTGTGTGACTATTTATTCACAACCTGAATCCAAGCCAACACCTAATCCTGGTTGGAAGCAGCAGTAATCTGAGAACTCTGTGGTAGTAATCCATCATAATCTGATCAGTATTGAGACCGGTTTCTCCAATGCTGCAGTAAATTATCTTCTCTTTTTTAAGTTTTCGGTTGGCATAAATTAATGTAGCCTACTTTGTGTTATTGTGCCATTAATGGTAGAGTTAAAGGTAACATTACGGTATCATTTTTTTACTAAGTTTTATTATTTGTACACATCTTTATTGCTCTAAAAAGGTCATGAATGCAAAATTATTTTCTGTATTATATTAATATGAATTAATTTTATTTTAGCTCACTTCCTGTACAGTTCTGAAAAGTCACAGTATTTTTGCACGTTAAAATTTTTTTTGAAACTGTAGATAAAATAAGGTTTAAATTGCATTTTGCATTTAAATTGTACCATATTTATTCGTCTTCTTAAAAGGAATGTACAAATTTTCTATCAATCCTGTTATGAGCAAAGAGAAAATGCTCAGCTGATCCTTTTAGCCTGTATTAATCTCTTTAGAATATGGTGCTTCAAGCATTTGCCGTGGTGCAAAAACCAAGGCCAGATTATAATATAGGCCGGAGTGCTCCCCCTCTCCTATAGTCACTCACACTAATATCACTCACGTATGTATAACAGCTGATTAGATAAAAGTGCGCGTGAATAATCTGTTATTAGTGGTCTGCTACGTTTTTCACATATAGGTTTAAAAAGTATATGTATGTCACTTTAAAAATCGAGTTTAAAAGGAAATAAAAACAGATGAACTTGCTCTTAAAAAGGGAAAATGTTCTATAGCAAGTATGACAGTTTATTATATGCCAATAATATACTTGCGAAAAAAAGTTATTTGGAGTAGCAATGATCGATGTATTTTATGGATGAGTACGAGTAGAAATATCTTGTCGCAAGAAGTGACTCCCTTCCATCTATAATTACCTCTTCCCTCACTGCAATATCCGGTTTCCTTATTCGTCGCGTCTGCGTCTTGCATGCAATGAATCTCTCGGGTTCATCAACTGTTCAATTGTGCATTTTTATTACACGAATTGCCATTACTTGGGACTCAAAAATTAAATAACAGTAAAATTGGTTAAGGTTTTGCTGTGCACATTCTTTAATTTTATTGGGACACACTTGAATAATTGTACGAAACATAATCAATTCATCAATTCTCGACCGGTTTCATCCTCAATTTACTTTACAGGCAGATGGTTGGACAAATATAAATAGATAAGATAGTAGGAATAGCTTTATATCAGTATCATCCAACCCTCGATATATTTTCTACAGAATTCGGCTTACGTGGTTCTGTAATTGTGTACAGCAGATATGATAGATAGATAACCGTGCGTACGCTACACCGGGGACAGGAGAATCGTCACAACACAATGGCCGGGCCGCCCACCGTGACGGCGACGATGATGGTCTGTCCGTCCGCCGTCACAAATCGACCGGAAGTACCGATCCTCACCTTTACAGCCTGTAGCTGTCGCGCCCAGCCTCTTCTACATTATTAATGTGATCCCCGTTTATTATTACGTGTATCGTTTAATTCCCTTCAAATATTAAACGTGTGTAGGCTAACCATTTTCTGCAAAGATTTTCAATACTCCTGAAAAAGTGCTCTTCGTGAATTTTCTGTTATATTTTCCTATAATTTATTTAATAATTGAAATTTTAATTTTTAAATGAAAAATCATTACTGATGATGAATCCTTGCGGAACTCCAAAATAGCACTGAATTATGTTTTCCCTGATATTCATACAAACATAAAGCAGCATAAATAAACAAAAATTTGCGTATTTTACCGAACTGAAAGTTAGCTGGTGCTAACCAATCTGATGATTTCACCAACTGAAATATGCGCGATCTCTGGTGCGTTTATAACCATCTAATGTAGTACGCTGTCCCTATTAAATAACACAGATTTCGTGCAGTTGTATCACATTTTTCAAGAATAATGAATGGTCAACTAAAACCCTTTTTAAAAAACTACTCTATTTCAGACACGTGTTTCGGTATCAAACTATCAGTTTGAACTTTAATACCGAAACACGTCTGAAATAAAGTAATTAAAAAAAGGGTTTTAGTTGACCATTCATTATTCTAATGTAAAGATAACTCTGTAATGTGGAGTTAATACATTTGTCTAATTTCCAGTGCTGAACACAATTTGAGTTTTGATAAATCACGAACTTTTTGTTTGTCCACTCTCGGTAGTCGAGTAGTGTAGATGTGGCCAAAGTGTGCTATAGTTACGTGAAACTATTGATGCCGTATCGACTGCCTCATGTCTATTACAATTGTAGAGCCCCGCGGCCGGTTTTTGTCGACCGCGGTTCGACGCTCGGACTCCGCCCGCTAGTGCGTGACGACGCCCTGTGCTCTGCGTGTGAAAGCTGCCCGCCCGTCCGCCTCCACTCGCCGCCAATCGATCTGTACGTTCGCCGATGTTCTGCGTAGGTTCGTCGGTCCATTCGTTATTCCGTCTGAGCCGCTTAACGTCACACCATACTATCGCATAACCAAGTTTTACTGCATAGAGGTTTTAAATAAATATGGAATAAAATGTTTGATTATCCTTTTTATAATTCTTACAGGGTGTTCGTACGAACACCCTGTATATGTAACTACTACAATGCCGGCCCAAGTCTGTTAATCTCGTTTAGTCCATGTTTTATATGCAGAATAATTACAATAATTAAATAGAGGGAAAAATCAAAGATTAAATAGACAAAGTTGTGCGTAATAACAAGAGGAACAAATTAAAAGTGGTCAAGTTGATTATCGGTTGCTTCGTTCACTCGCTGAGCTCATAAAACTTTTTTGTCAGCATTTTCAAACTCTCTTTTATTAGTAGCTATTTTGGACATTTTTTACATGTAATGTGAATTAAATTTCTTCTAGCTTTTAAATATTATAATGAAAAGCTTTTCTTCAAGAGCAGTAAGCAGAAGGTGTAGGATTTCAGTCAATTTTTAAAAATGCATCTACCCGTTTCTTACTTAATCAAAAGAAATTAACATTTTTAGTAATTTCAAAAATACCTTGTATGTTATGTTTTCGTCGTGGTTTTCGTCAAATAATTAATAAAACCCCGTTTTTGTACAGTTTTGCAAAGAGAACCTTTATTGTACTATTCGGATAGTTGGTAAACCTGGCTGATATTTCACTGTTGATGATGATGATCAGCTGTTTACTATACTACCAGTACACTTGTACGGTATATAAGTTGTATATTACAGTTTACGTAATGGGCGTTATTGGGCACTTGAAACGTAGACACACAGAAATGTCAGTTGAATAAAGTGAGACAGAAAATGTAGCACCGGTTTGTATCTGAATTCCTAACCTTTGAATCACAGACTCTGAGACATACCAGTCCAACAATAAGTCGTAGTAGATATTGCCTTTCGTAGAAGGAGACGTCTGATACGCGTACGTAATCGAGTTGTGTCATAGATTCCGGGAATCGGCCAACTCAAGTGGTCTCGGCCGGCCGTTGATCGTGCTCAATTGTTTTAAGTTCAGTATCTTCAGCCCTTAAACCAAGTGTTATAATTTTGTGCACTGTAAATGTGTATGGAATTTTAAAGGAATCGTACAAAGTAACTATCATCATTTGCGCTCGCGCTTACTCACACTCGTGTCTTTGAACTCTCTGACCAGCCAACCGCTCACAATTACGTAAACTCAACGTTCCGTTGTTTAATTAGTAATAACCACGGCATTACTCAGTCGGACTCGGTCATGGTCCACTGCCCCGTATGGATTTAACGGACGCGGCATTGTGTTGAATAATCAACTCGTTACTCCTTCCTCGTAAAATCTGGCATTTTACGAATTTTTCTCTATCGTAGCTTTTTTGCTTTGGTGATTTCCACCCTCTCTTCTTGGCTCTCTGTTACGCGTGTCCGCACATTGAAGGGGGTGTAAGGATTAGGCAACCCCTCGGTCACGCACGCACTCTGGGGGGGGGGGGTTGTGCTCAGAATACACTGCACTTCCGGTCCTTATTCTCAGAGCTGACTCAGCCATGTGATAAATGCATATGCGAGATGCTGTAAACTATACTGTACGTTTGTTTCTCTGTGTTGGCTTTTAATAAATATTTTATTTTTATAACCCACTAAATTATGTAATCACGGCGTTTTTTGCCCTGTTCAGCGTTACGGCGAAGGAACAAACTTTAAAGTATCGTTTACTTGCTCTGTAGCATATAATATGATGCTTTGTGGGTGCTCGTCGGAACTGAATTGGACGGTATTCCCGCGAAAGAAGCTATGAAGGACGCTGACCCATTCAAGTAGCCCCTGGAAGGTTAGGTTAGGTAGGAGGACGGGCGGGCGGTGTTGCCAGATTCCACTCTGGCTGCCTTGAAGTCCTGGCAAAACCACAAGACACCCTGTCACTCTGCCAGGCCGGCTGCGGAGTAGGCGTTTCTTGTCCCCTGCCGACGCTGCAGTGTTTTTGAGAGGACGTACGCTTTTTTTCGTATGCACGTGCTTTGACTACGTAACTGTCTATTTGGGTATTCCTGCCACACAATCCCCATATGAATGCGAGACATTTTCTGTCCCAAGCCCATACAGTCACAGATTGCAATAATTTCAATTGTGTCCCACTTGTTTTAAGTCTCGAAAATATGTTCAACTTGTACGCACCATACTTAGTTCAACGTCGTGTTAAAGGTTTAATGTAGAACCTGTGTTAGCTCGTAATACACTATGTTAATTTTCAGTCTATTAGGCTAGTGTTCGTCATAAGTGGAATGGGACAGTACCAATCGCGCGTACAGACAAGAGTCTGTTGTAGACGTCGCCACGCGTGGCATGACTGCATGTGAGTCACCGGCAATATTGACTCACGACTGTCGCCACCGATCGCTCAGCATTGTGTTCCGCTACATTATCTTGTGTTCCACTTATGGCGCTTACTTACGTGTTGTCTTAACGCCGTTGTGGATTCTCAAAACGTAGATTGTTGCTCATAACAAGGACCAGTCCACATTTCAGTGACATTAAAACGATACAAACTAATCTGCAATTTATTATTCCATTGGAATAAATGTCTTTTATTGGTTTAATTTTTTTGGAGTTCATATCTAACATCTTCCTTGAGTAAATCTGTTGAAGTGAGAACTTCTAATAGAAATATACAAATAAAAACAATACAATTGATAAGTACAATTATCTAGCACAATACTTAAACTATCAAATACGTAAGCGTACTACGACAAAGTAAGGGAGTTTCTTGATTACTAAGAACTATTTGAATGTTGACAGATTAATTGTGTAGTACAGCCAAGAAAGCGGGCCAACAACATCTATGTGAAATGAGGAAAGGTTGTAGACGAAATGTATTAATCTTTGTTGGACAGATTTGGTGAGCGGAATAATGGTAGGTTTCAGCGTTGAAATTGCGTCTGCGATTATTTGACGAAAGTGTTATCTGCCGCAATTTACATCAAATTTTCTGTGGAAAGTGAAATGAGGACGTTCCTTATTTACGTCTTGCCTGGCAGTCCACCAACGATGGTGGAGAATAGATAACGATTAGGTAGAAAAATGTACAACGATTAGGTTTAGCTACCTTTTCTAATGTACAATTAGCTATTTCAGTTTTAGTCGGACTAGCAATGTGTGCAGTTACTATTTGACACCAGTGATAAAATGTTTCCAATTAACTGTTGGGAGAGTAGGGTACGATAAGCGGACCCGGTTTTTTTTATATCGAAGAATGTAATCATCGATACCTAATATTCACATCTCAAATCCTAGACTATCAATCGATATAAAAGTATCTATAGTCCGCAATAACTAACACATGTTTTAAATTAAAATGTGAATTTAATATTAACGGTGATGAAACAAATTATTATAACCGAAATTAGGAAAACTGAAGACGACCATATTTGCTCCTCTCACAGTTAGATTTGTTTCTTTCCTACAAATTTCACATAATGGGTTTTTCGGTACGAGTCCTACATGTTGAAGCCACGAAAAACATTTCTTATCATCTTTCAAAGCAATGTCGTGTAGTTTACTTAAGTTGACTGCCATTTTTATTATAATCAAATGTTACGTATGTAAAATTGAAATATTACCCTACGTGTATTATTTGAAAGTGTTCACAGCTGTTGATATAGATTATTTAAGTTAATTGTTCAAAATAATTGATTAGTATCGATTGATTATATCCATGGTTATGATTAAGTAATATCGTTTGCCAATTTCGATATAAAAAACCGGGTCCGCTTATCGTACCCTAGCCCTGTTGAATTTCACAGTAATTTTAGTTTCTTAGAATTCTTCTACATCTCGTGGTATGATTTAATAGTTCGCAATTAATATTGTTCAGCGAATGTTTTCACAATGCGGTATTGTATGTACTGTGCAAGTGGAACCGTAATGTATAGCCTGCATTGGATTGCGTTCGTGAAATAAAAATAACCTGAAAAACTTCTTTGTTGCGTGCATTACGGATTCACTGGGAAGTCATAAATACAATCTCGACTGCCAGTGAACCTCGATCGGATGGTGTAGTTTGAGTTTATTTCACAAGGAGAATGGAGAGTTAACCGATACAAAGAGGACATTCATTGTCCGATGGCCTGAATCAATAACAACATTCCATAGTCCGCTTGGATTGTCCGATAAAAGGCTCTCTCTCCCTCTGACGCGGAGACGGTTCGTTCTGCACGTAGTGGCTACATGGTGTAGTAGAACACCAGTTGCAGCTGCGCTAGTGAAACATAACCTCAATCTGCATCCGAGACGGGCGACGCGATATGTATGAGAGAGAAACTTTAGTTTGTTGAACGTTTGTATTACTGTATCGGCGTGTTATTGTACACCTGCCAATACCAAAGTAATAATGATTATGAAATAAATTATTATCATGTTACTACATACGTATAGTTTTGTAGTTGATGGCAGAAGTACTATGTATTTTGTACGAGCATTGGTATTTACGAAACGAGCCGTCCACTTATTGTATTCAGTATAGCCAATCTAATTTGTATTAATGATATAGCCTATGTGTATAGTCAGTTACAGAGCGTATTTAAACGCCAGTATGGGCATAACGGTGAGGCCCAGGTACTTTCTCTGAATAGTTGATGGTGAAAGCGAGCCGGGGTGGACGCTGTATAAATAAGTAGTTCTCACTTGTGACTAATGTCCCCCTTCCCCCTCCCACCACCATTACGGCTAGCCCATCGTTCTGGCCAAGTGCAGGGCTCTGGACAAGGAATACTAACAAAGTAAACGTAGTGAAAAATCTTTACAGATACAAATTGTATAAATGTCCAAAAGTTTAAAATACCAACAGTTCAGCACATTCATTACAAATTCCTAAATATATTTCAGTATAACAACGTGTTACATGCTGTTGAATTGTCATAATCTTGTTTCTACTAAAAATTCACGGTGGATCAGTATCCACAGAGGAATTCTTTGTTTTAAAAATGTACTCGTTACTTCTTGTGCACAATTGTGTATATATATATATATATATATATATATATATATATATATATATATATATATATATATATATTTTCATTAAGTTGTATGAATGGCAATAGCCTTATTTAATTTTAATAAACATTGAATCACAAAAAGTACTTGCTCCGCCGGGAGTCGAACCCGGATCTCTCACTTGCCGGGTGAATGTGCTACCATTACACCACAGAGCGCTTACTTTTTCTGATTCAATTATTTTGTATTTGGCCGTATCTGTCACACATGTGTTTAAATAAGCAAACTAACATATGATCGGAAGACCAAATACCTGTCAAACGACTTTTATTTTCATTAAATTGTATGAATGGCAATAGCCTTATTTAATTTTAATAAAAATAAGTTTATTAAAATTAAATAAGGCTATTGCCATTCATACAATTTAATGAAAATAAAAGTCGTTTGACAGGTATTTGGTCTTCCGATCATATGTTTAGTTTGCTTATTTAAACACATGTGTGACAGATACGGCCAAATACAAAATAATTGAATCAGAAAAAGTAAGCGCTCTGTGGTGTAATGGTAGCACATTCACCCGGCAAGTGAGAGATCCGGTTCGACTCCCGGCGGAGCAAGTACTTTTTTGTGATTCAATGTTTTATTAAAATTATATATATATATATATATATATATATATATATATATATATATATATATATATATATATATAAATACTTCTGTACTTTTCATTTTACTATGGATGCGGATAAAAGATAGCGTGATTCCATCGGTAATCATGGAATCGTTGCACATCTCTTAGCACCTGTGTTATTTGAATAAAGTGCGGTCAACGATGTGGGGTGGGGGGTTTCTATATTTGTTGGTGGATCTTCATTAGAGTTTTTGTTTTTTGTTGGATTCCTAATACTTGTGTAAACAATGAAAACTGCGAATGTAATATATTGAATCGTGTAGTAGATGACGGGATAGAAAATAGTTCATGAAAATAAGATTCAAAATTCAGTAAAGTGCTGATATTGGTTCTTAAATAGAAGCATTCTTGCACAAACGCCTGCCTAATTAACAGTGAACGTACAAACCCCTGGAGACATTTGAGAACATAGGGACGAGATTAGAGGCTATTAACAGTTCGTAACGAGGGTTAACGAGCTGGGAGAGGGCAGTCAACGATGAGGGACAACGGTACTGTACAATATGGCAGTTAAGATTAGTACACGATAACGTGACTAAATCTTAAGAGCCTTCTTCCGTGTTCACGAGTGCTGTTACACGCTTTATCAAAATATATACTAGTATCACGTGCACATTACGTGTCCTTTTAAATAATCATATTTGAGTAAAAGTGTGTATCTTTTCCCACTCATATTATATCGAAGTTTCTTTAGATAAAACAATTATACTTCTTTCAGCGAGTGAACAACTCATTCCGAAACTAAAAGCCAGCACGGAAATCGTACGGTACTATGGATTTCTAAACGATTTCTAGTTCGAGTAATCGAAAACTCCTGGTTATATTGTCGATTAACATTATCATTGGAGTTACTGTTCGAGTTGCAACAAAACAGCCTCCTATACAGCGATAATGTAAAGTTTATTTATATGTCGCTATTCCACTGACTGATAGTTGCCAGGCAGACGTGGTATAGCGGGTCGGATGTGGTGATTATCGTCAGTTGGTAGTTTCGCACATAAAGGCCGTGGCTCGGGGCGGGGCGGGGTGTTCTGTTGTAACACTTCCGTACGCACTACAGTGTACACACCAGACGCCCTTCTGGGTGGGGATGTTCAAGGCTAGCAACGCTCCACATATCAGCGATAATGAGACTGCGGCCGTACCGCGTCTGATAGCGCAAACCTCGCCACTAATTGGACGGAGCTTGCGGAAAGGAATTCGGTTGTTCTAAAATTAGCGCGTTTTACTGAATTCACCATTTCCTGGGCGAGGGACTCGCTCATCAGAGAAATCAAGGGATAGAATCGTACTGCAGGAAGGATATTGTGGTTTAATATTTTTAACTCTTAAGTTGAAGAAACCACAGCGATATATCTCTTCCTTGTGACTAAACCAGCAATATATGTCTTCCTTTTGACTAAAAAATCTTGAGTACGGAGAGCCATTCTAATGAAGAATTTATCAAATTTGTAATGTCACGTCGATTATCTAATTGAAGAATTCTGTAGTCTAATTAATTATCCATTGTGTTTGCACACTGTAATATGGATGTCAAACTGAGCGGTACTTCGGTATCTGGAGACCACTATTTGTGGAAGTTTTTCGTACTGCGACGATCGGTTCTTGTCTCCTCCCCCCCCCCACCTCCAAGGTAGCGTTGTCGGCGAAAAGAAGGCTACTCTGTCGCTAGGAACTATTTGTTATTAGGCTATATAATTAGGTATAGATTTGTTTATGATGAATATGTTACTAGTAGTACCAAAGTTAAAGATACTAACTTTAACGAGCGCTAACGTGATCTGAAGTTGAATTTGGGTACTATCTCGAGGGATGTTTTTCTTTTTTCGCCAGAAGTGCGGGATGGCACCGGGCACTGATGGCAAGGGAAATTTCCGATCGGTACTTTTCCAACCTCAAATCACGTCCTCGCACTTGTGGCGAAGAAGAAAAAAAAACATGGTTACATGGAGTTCTTAATGTTATTTACTGTATCTTGGTAGTGTCCCAGTGTCTGACCAGTGTTGTGTTCTGTGCAGGCCGAGAGTGAGGTGGCAGCCCTGAACCGTCGTATCCAGCTGCTGGAGGAGGACCTGGAGAGGTCAGAAGAGCGTCTGGCCACCGCCACCGCCAAGCTGGCCGAGGCTAGCCAGGCCGCCGACGAGTCGGAGCGGTGAGTACCTACCCTCATCTTGTTGGTGTCTGCACAGGCGATAATGTGGATACTGTCCCACACAACGAGGTTGCGGAAAAACTTTATTGATGTTCATTACAGGGATTGTGTTCATGACTCATGTTGGCAGATGGAGTCTTTCACACAAACTTGCTGTTTGTTGCTGTATTCTGAAAAGATAGACATAGCCTGATTGCTCAAGGAGGATTTTTTTCTTTTAATAAAATCCGTTATTCAATGTAATTTTGAAAAGCAATATTTAATTTATTCCAAGATGGACTAAAACCAGTTAAACTAATTTATTACACTTAGTATTTCACACAGGTCCAGTTCTTGGTGAATGTCAATGGGGAATTCCTTTTTTGGCACTTAAAAATATAGATTTTCGTTTTGGATACAAATTAGTTATTTCAGTCAATGAGTCTAATATTATTGATTTTAAATAACCAATTATATAATGTCAGTGTAACGTCCGTTCAGCTAAAACAAACAACTGGATAAGTAAAGTCCAGTCTTAGCTTCAGGGCCGTATTCAGCTTTGGCGGGCCTGGAAAAGATATTCAGCTGGGCCCCATCATGTCTGAGGACCGCCACCCGCCACAAGTGCGGCGGGGCAGCCTGGGCCCCGGTAAAATTGTCCAAAAAGACGGTGTGAGTACAGGCCTGCCCAACATATTTCTAAAATGGTTCATCGAACTTGGGCAGAAGCTCAGTACATTAGGTTGATTAAGGGTTTCTTTATAGGTCCACTTGTCATCGGATATTTCTAAATTTGTGTGAAAATAGTGAATCTACTAGTGTAGAGAGAACACACTAAACTAGTAGATAGTTGTAAAGAACAAAAAATTAGTCAGATAACACAGCAAATTCTTGTTAACATGATCATTTTTGTATCCGTTGAGTTACTTTAAAAAATCTTTTATGTCATTTATAGTCAGCTGTATCCAAGACAAGTCTGCTAATATTTCAAACTCAACCTTTTACACATCTAAATAATGGAGGAGGAAGTGATATTAATAAATATTATCTCTCAAAATTTTAAAGATCTCCAAAAATAAAATACTGGTTTTAATTTACTATGTAGGCCTGTAAAATGATTTATTCTTTAAATTTGTTTGTGGTGTGTCATATTTAGGTTATATAATTTGTTTCGTTAATTTTTTTGTTTTAATATGGACTCATATCTTAATATATATATATATATATATATATATATATATATATATATATATATATGAAAATTTATTATTTATAGATTGTGGAGGTTCCTGGTTGATTTTACATGTGTGAAATGATTTATTATGTTAATTAAATGTTGTCCTGTAAAAATATGAACTGAGTCTCAGTATCGCCAACTAAGGTATAGTAGAGTGTTGTTGTATGTGTGGCTTAATCGTACACACAAATCATGAAGACCTGAAATAACAGTTTTATACACAGTAACAGAAGACACAACTAACAAAGCTGTAACACACATAACGGAATGAATGTTAGTGTCCACATGCCTTCTATGGCCTCATGTCAAGGTCAGACCGTCTCGGTCTAAACATTCTTGCTTTTTTATTTTCTCTCAGAGATTGATAGCATGCAACTTGTATCGGGTTGACCTTGGAGCTAATGATATTCTGTCCTCTAGCAATGTTGCTAATTCCAACAATTTACATATCTAATCCCTCCATTTTTGTTAATTTTTATGTTCTTATTTTTATTTTTGCAAGTTGTTTTGTGAGTTTAACTGATTTAAGCTAATTTTATGGTTTTTCATATTAAAATTCATGATGAGATTTCAATATCATGTTGGTAGTTTAATTGTTCAATAAATTTACACCTAACTCAATTGAATGGGTAAACACTAACAGCATTGTTTTTGACAGCTCTCTTTACCATCATCGTATTTTGATATAATTGAAATATACTATCAATTACGGCTCAAAACCTTGTTGATAAGTGTAGTATGTATTTTGATTTAGTTCTGAATTTGTAGTAACTTTTTACAAATAAACAAACGAGAATCGGTTTTTAATTCACAGCTTTTTTTTATTCTGATTGAATTACCATTAATTATGAAGATGTCAGATGTCACTGTTTGTGTTTGGTCCTCTCACTATCATAATTTTTAAACTTTGTTGTGCTCACAGTATTATGGTATTAAAAAAAATGCTACATTTACTTAAAGGGTGAAGTAAATAAAAATTAGTGCTTGCTCCATTATATTGATTTTTAAGCAATTATTTAGTTTCAAGTTAATAAAAATGTAAGTGCTTTCAAAGGATAAAGGATACTTGCTTCATATTTCCCGGACCCTGTAGGTTTTGGTTCAGATTCATGTGTTTCATAACAACTACATTGCTGTAGTAATTGCTTCATATTTGTGAATTCTGGCGTAGGTCAGACCTCATTTCAGTTGGCACCATTGGGATGTTCATATATATTTGTGAGCATTGACACAACACTGATTAATGTGTTTCACGGTTTGAGGAAGAACGTGTTATTTTTTAACTGCTAAGTTTTATCCTTGAAAGTAATAAAAACAATAAGAAGCTTTGAGACAAAAAAAATGGAAATTTACATGCTGAGGCTAATCCAAGGTTGTAAGTTGGAGTGGTTGAAGGTGTTGCCGACCAAGATTTTATTTGGAAGTGATTATGACAATATTAGAATTTTTTTACTTTTCGACAAGTTTTAATGGGTGTTCTTGAAAAAGACAAACAAAGACTGCTCTGATCACACAGCTCTTTTCCAGAGTAGCCTACCATCAGGACATACAGTTTCATTACTGGAAAAAAATTGTCAAAAAGTGATTTGAGCGTTTGGCTATTTCAAAATAGTCTTATTGGGCAATTTAGCCTTACAAGCGTATCCTATCGCGTAGTTTGGGGAGAGTTTCAGGAGTCCATAAAAGTAAAGTAATTACTACTATGTAGTTGATGGTAAGGAAGTAACAACCACCATCTGTTCCGGATGGTCTTTAGTAGTTATTACTACCAGGTTACATAGTAACAGCATTTTTTTATTCATTAAAAAAATGCTATTACATTGTAGTAGTTGCTACGACTATTTACTTATTTTTATTTACTTCACCCATTCAGTATCTTCCAAAGTAAAAGAAATTACTTCTGATAAAGGTTTACAATTGGTAGAACTAGCAAACTGTGTTGTGTGCCCAGTAAGAAAGCCTCATACATTGTATATTTACTTCCCCAAACAAAAAATTTCTGTGGAACCTAGGTTTGTTTAGCTCTTACTGTCTTGAATCAGTTATTATATAAAACATACAAATACAATGTGACATGATGCCTTATAAATTTTCCAGTTTGAAAAATTAAAAAACCACTTAATTTGTAATAATCCACATTTTAAAATTTTCAATTGATCTTTAATTTGAATTTTTGTCTCATCAAGCCTTTAAAATGAGATGTTTACTAGTTCATTATCTTATAAAGTTAAAAAGGACTATTTTTGAATCTTATCAAAAGTTGTTTACCTGTTTCACGTTTTGGAACCTGAGAGTATAAGAAATTTTCTATATCTGCATTGAAAACAATTTTTTTTAGTACCTATGGTGAATTTTCAGTTTTATTTTATTAAATTAAATCAAATTTTTTTATTTTATTAAATTAAATAAAAAATTTTTTATTTTGTTAAATAAAAATTAATTTTGTTAAATAAAATTAAATTTGTTTGTGTACATTTCATTCGAAAATATTTTGGGCAGCATAATTTTTGTAAGCAAAATCTGTTCGGTGATAAAATTTTGTTGTGTAAGGCTAATTAAATGTCAGTTGTAAAAATGAGTTAACATTTTCATTAAGAACAGTGGTTGAATCTTTTTTAACAATGGTACCATCAATATACATACACCAAGAACATACACGTATACGTATTCTGTTGCCTGAGAATTTAATTCAAGAAACTGTACAGTATACATACATGTGTAGTGATTTCATTTTATATCTTTACACATAACCCTTCAAACGCCAAAGACATAATATCTATTGTACAGTACGCATGAACATTGATTGATGCTAGATGAACAAATTTGACAGATCAGTTATATCGATTGAACAATTATCGTTATAGACGAATAATGCAAACAGAAATAGTTTAATCATCACCTTTTTAAATATAATTTGTCGGTTTGAAGAAAGAGAAAGATGGTAAAGGGATGCTTTGTGAGTGTGAGTGTGACTAGTGCTGATGTGTGTGTGTGTCAAGGATACGCAAAGCGCTGGAGAACCGAACCAACATGGAGGATGACCGAGTGTCTATCCTGGAGGCACAGTTGGCTCAGGCCAAGATGATCGCAGAGGACTCCGACAAGAAATACGAGGAGGTAGGTTATCCCCCAAGTTAGTTGTGATCAGGTTGTCACTCATACGCTCTATTTCAAACAATTTTTTACCTGGTTTTATATTTTCCCATTGATGTTCTTTGGGTTGAAAGATCTAGATGATTAATAGTTGTTCTAAGCGAGTTGTATCTGAATCTTGAAAATTTATTGAATATCGATATTGATTAAATTTCTAGGCCGTATGCTGTTTATATTAATCGAAATGCAAAGTACATTGTCAGAAATTTGGTGGTAGACAAAGCAGAGTTTTCTATTAAGTAAAAAATCTGTTTTGTTTAACTAAATTATGAATACATGCAGTATTTAGTAAGAATCATTGATCTCACTGCATTAAGAGGTGGTTAAAAAGACCAGTTATTTGTTCCACAACATTATGCATATGTCGGTCTGTCTACCTGTCGTACTAGAAGCTCTTGCCCTCTACACTTCAGTGTGATTAGCTTTACATTTCGGAGTCTTTAGTTCTACCTGTGATTTCCTCAGATCAATTTTAATCGTCTCAGAATTTTTCCATTGAAATTTCAGATTTTATTGTAGTCTATTAAATATATATATATATATATATATATATATATATATATATATATATATATATATACCTATCAAACATCTCACAATCTAGAAAACAAACATGCCACTATTTGATAGTAACAGGGCTTAAATGGTATATTCGAGTAGAGTATCAAAGGAAGTGTATTGTGGGTCGGAATAGATCTTAGGTTCTCGGAAATCCACAGTATGTTCCTAAAAGAATCAATTCATTGGAAAATACAAAACTAAATGTTTATTTAGTACTATGGTAAAGTAAAGTGAACTAACTATTTTCCATTGCCAGTTGTCATTGTGTGGTTTCCGCTAAAAACTGGTGTTAAGACAGAGTTTTTGTTGGTTACATAGAACATTTGTTTAAATTGTGTAGCCTGTGACTAGAGCTATTTCTACTATACAGTGGGTCTCACAACTGCTCTCTAACACTCTCTCGGACCTCTTTATTCTGTTTGATATGACCCTAGCGCAGGCTGGGCCAAAGAGGGTTGGGAATATAAAGAGGGTTGGGTGACCTTTTTCATTAATAATGTCATTCTCGTGTAAGAGTGATAACTTGTTCACAGTCATACATAGCCTATCCTCTTAGTGTAAGGTCACCTAACGTTTTACAGGTACAGGCATGGTGAGAACGTGTTCTGCTGTGAAACTTTCCCGAGTCACTCTGTCCCTGAATTGGGACAAGGTTGGCGAGGTATGCAGTGCCGTGTGTTGCAGGTTATGTTGTTAACGTTGACTTGTATTCTTATCAGAGCGCGTAAGGTGCTTGAAAACCGCAGCTTGGCAGATGAAGAGCGAATGGACGCTTTGGAGAACCAGCTGAAGGAGGCCCGATTCCTGGCTGAGGAGGCTGATAAGAAATATGATGAGGTGAACAATGATACTGAGCCGCCTGCGTAGCGAACGCAGTGTTGTTGCCTTGGTGCCGCAGGCTAGTGATATGTTGTGATTCACTAACACCAAATATGTACAGCTATGTAGTCCCCCCTGGTTATGGTCTGAGTGATCCCCCCCTCCTGTCTTACAGCGTACAGCACTGTGGTGGTCAGGGAGGTCTGATGTCAGTTGGAGAATGGTTGTATACTTGTGGGTATTATGGTGATCTGAGATAAAAAAAATACCAGCTATCTTATCTTAGTCAGGGTTGAGTTTTATTGTTTTATAACTTTCATACATGCATAATTCATGTAATGTTAAAGCATAATAGAAAGTTAGCCTTGTTTGTAAAATCGATTTATGGTTTTAACTCCTATTAACAATGATGTTTGATACGATATTCAGTTGCTGTTAATTCAATTTTTGATCAATAGGCTTAGAGACAATGTGCAGGTTTCCTGGTTTGTTATTTATTTAGTAAGTGTTGAGATAGTAAAAGTAATTTATACTTTTTAGTTTTTACCTTCACTCTTATAATGCTTAAAAAACAACTGTAGTAATAATAATGACATTATATTAGTGTTTAGTGAATTAAAAGCTCAAAAATACTACAACATCTTTACCGATGTTTATGTTGACACTTTTTATTTTACAATAAGTCTATAGTTATTGCAAGCAAATTTCAACTCTATATGCTCTTTCAAAGCAAATTAAAAATGCAAGATTGAATTGTTAGCAAAAGTTGGTAGAGAACTTAATAGATTTTTTGACAATACTGTATTTTTTATTGTACAACAAACCTTATATGTATAAAATTGCAAAACAGTAGTGGATATAATAACTTAGTGGAAAGGGAATTGCTTATGTTTCTTTGTATCTTTCTGTTAAAATATTTGGGATGAACATACTTATCTAATTATTATTAATTTGATAACAAAACTTGCAATTGACAGTGATTGTAAATCATTTTGTAAATAAGGTAACAAGCTGCTCTGTTAAGTGTAAAGATTTAAACATATATATCATGTATTTTAATAAACAGCTAAGGAAATCACTAACAGACAATAAAGCTTCTAATCAAACTTTAACTTCCTATCGGTGCCTTTGTATGTGAACCATTATTATACGTTAAGTAATGGTGGGTAGTCAATGAATCTAGATGTACAGTGACAGTATAAGTTTAGTACAGTAGTAAGTTGTAGGTTGTACTAATGAAGAATTATTGTTTGCTATTTATTTGTATGTACATTCCTTGACCTTGTATAACACTAAGAGTGGTAGTCTCTACCAACGCACCAGTCTTCTTCACTGCGCTTCGGTCCACATGCTATATACTCATAATGTTATTTTGTTTTAACAAGATTGTATTTAGATTTGATTCAATAAAATTTGTAATATGTTCATGCGTGTTTAGTGTTTCTCCCTGATATTTTTAAGTGGTGGATAAAAAAAAATTTATAGAGAAATAATTGTTGGTACTTAGTAAACTATATTCATTTGGAATTCATCCAAATATGAAATTATTTAAAAATATAATTGTACACAGTTGCAAACTGATTTGAAATAGGTATTTTACTAATTACAAGCATAAAACTATTCTACAATAACTTGGTTTTTTGAACAGCCTTAATTACTTCCCAGTCAGTAACTCAATGTGATGATGAAACTAAGTTTATGTACAAGACTTTATGTACATAAAATGTATAAATTATATATTTTCTAAAGTATAACTTAACAAATTGATTTGAATTTTTACAATTTGAAACATTAATTAGGTTGAATAAATTCAATTTAAAAATAAATATACAGTTTAGTATGTTTTTGCATTTTAAAATACATTCATTTTGAATCTCTTTATATAAGAGATCCATAAGTTTATGGATATATCAAGAATAAAATATTTTATTCTTTTACATCTAAGGTTAATGTTTCAAAGTAACAGTAGACTATTTAAATACAGTAAACCTAGCATACTTTTGCTATGAATATCTACAAACATTAAAATTTTAAAACAAGGTTTTTGTTTTATTTTGTTTTTTACATTTAAAAGTTGGCAAATATTTATTCCAAACTTACTGAATTAATTAATTAAACCAGTTCACAAAACCAAGTTATACAATATTTTGGAAAGACAATCAATAAACCTACTTAGTTGAGAATCATAAAAATTTGAAAAGGAGTAATATACTTCACTAATAATATATTTAAAATTAAAACCAATCATTTGGTGATATATATGTTTATGCCTGCTACTTCAAGTGAATTGTCCATTGTACTAGAAGAATACGAGAGCTGTTGAGATAGTAATGTATAAGTTTTGAAGTAAAAAATGAACAAAGTGACAAGAAATACTAATATACATTTTGAAGGAAGGCTACATTCTTAAAAGGCTGTTTACCAGTGTGACTGCCGATCATACTGTAACACTTTGAAACACTATGTCATTGTAGCATGACACAAGTTTATAAATTCAAACTGAAGAAATTCACCAACTGAGATTTTAACGAGTCGTTAACACTAGCTTAAAGTTTTGTGTCTTTATCGAGGTGCTGTGTTGCGACTGAAGTCTTCATTGCTGGAAAGAGGATGAAGTCATTTAGTGATAGATCTGGCAGGGCTGTATAGAGCATGATCAACATCCAACAAAAACCATCTAAGAAATGTTGGGTACGATTGGCTGTGTAGGACGTGCACTGTCATGAGGACACATAGCTGTTCAAGCTGTTTGTTTTGTATCAACCACTGAAAATTAACCAGAATCGTACCCTTATCGTCCCAAACAGTTGTCATGGTATTTTTGATGACGGAGTTTAGAGATATTTTCTTATTATGAGAGTACATATGTCCCCGTTCTATAGACAGCATTTTCGTCTCCCAATTAACAGATTTCATCATCTGGGCTTCATCACTGGTTACAGTATGATAGAGACTTCACCACCGGTTACACTACGATAGGGACTTCATCACCGGTTACAGTACGATAGGGACTTCATCACTGATTACAGTACAATAGAGACTTCACCACCAGTTACAGTACGATAGAGACTTCATCACCGGTTACAGTACGATAGAGACTTCACCACCAGTTACAGTACGATAGGGACTTCATCACTGATTGCAGTACAATAGAGACTTCACCACCGGTTACAGTACAATAGAGACTTCACCACCAGTTACAGTACGATAGGGACTTCATCACCGGTTACAGTACGATAGGGACTTCAGCACCAGTTACAATACAATAGAGAAGTTCATTACCATAGTCTTATCGTAACAAGGAAATTCAGAGATGCAGCAAGCCTTTGTTTTTCTGTTTTCTTCTGTAAGAATTTTTGAAACTCACCTGACAGAAAATTTGTGGCCACCAGGATTTCTCTGTAACAATGTTGTATGAACTCATTTTCATGAAATTTAGGGGTTATGTTCTTAAAGGCAAATACTTTTTGTGTAATAGCAATTTTCACTAATGTTTTCATTGATTTTCGTCAACAAGTTTTAAGTAACGGGCTTAGACCCGACCACTGAGTTGTCATCATGAACATTGGTACGGCCATTTTTTAAATCAGTACACTTCTCTGCTTCATTATTCTTTCACTCATTATTGCATTCCCATAAACATCGTGGTGTTGGTGATAATTTCAATTGGATTGTAGTGTATTGGAAAAAACCTTATCTTTGAAAACACTTCGCAAGTGACAGGATTTTCTATTGCACACACTTGTTAACTAGTCTCAGTGAGAAAAGTAGCAGAGAAAGTAGAGACAGACCACCTGCTACTACAACTTGATGCATATTGAGTGTAGGAATCTTGTTGCCTTAATATGGTGGCTCAGAGCCTGTCACTGCATAACTAGTCCAGGTGTTACTTCCGGAACTAGCAAATACCTGGTAACTTTCTGAAGAACTTTATAAATTAAACATGGCAGCAAGTACGGAACTAGCGAATATCTGTTACTTTCTGAAGAACCCTATAAATTAAACATGGCAGTAACTACAGAGAAGCCTAATTGTATATATCAAGTTAAATTTATGTTCACCATAGTGCGTGTTCAAATGTATTATTGAGAATTTGCATTCTTATTAAGCACTTCACCAGAATTAGTAGAAAATGTTATTTAAGAAATGACATTAAACCAACTCAGTTTATCAATGGCGTGAACAAAATCGAATTTTAAGCTTATAGAGTTGCTGATTTGGAAACGGTAATATCTTGTAAATATATTTAACCCATTAAAGCCCAAAACTTTTTTTTCTCAAAATACTTTATTCACTATAAAAAATCAATTATTCCTTATCTAATTTACACTAATATGACAAAAAAAATATTTATTTTAAACATTTTGGTACTTTTTTAACATGGGTCGTTAACGACCCGTTGGGAGTAAGGCCTTAGTAAAACACAATAAAATGTATATAGTGGAAACTTTATTTACAAACACATTTGAAAGGCATGTTAATTACACAAATGATTAATCTTTGTGGAAATCTGCAAAACAGGTATCATGCAGTGGGACCTCACATTGTTTGCACGCTTTTACAGTTTTATTTTTACATACAACACACCTTCTTCTACTCTGACCTGTCACTATCAGATGACCTCCATGGTCACTACGGAGTGGGTTTGAAGGTCTCTTCAGTGCTCTTGTAGGGCCAGTTGCCTTAGGAGCGCGTCCAAATTTTTGAAGTAAAGCCTGGACCACACTTCTTGGGAAACTGAGACTGTCCAAAGTAACTCCTTGAGAGCGAGCCAGAAACTAAGAGTTGCTCATCACAACATCAAAAAGAGAGAGAATGATTGGGATATACCACCGTTTTCCAAGAACGCCTATTCTGTAGTTCGATATATTATTGTCCATTAGATCGACACCTCCCATATTCCTGTTGTATTGCGCAATAAGATATGGCTGAGGAATGGAAACTTTCTTTCTTTCTGTCACTGAATATCTGAATATCTCACACTGAAGGGATACCTCTCTTCTGAACTCTAAGTCTCCTTTTTCCCAGTTTCGAACGGGGTTCATCTTTTTATTGGGTGCAGGCTTTTCCCGGCTTACTCCCCCCTTTTCAAATTTAGACCCTTCATGTGTGGCATTCGAAACGGGTTTCCTCTTTCCAGTAGCTTTAGAATATGTAGATATTAGTAAATTATTACCTCTGTCTTCAACGCGTATGTCACTAAGATCACCACGTTGATCACATAAATCACCTGGTGTATCTTCAACGTTTTCAATTCTTTCTAATCGAATGTCTGCCTCGGCTTGGAGCTGACAACGGCACACTCGGTCTGGGTCATTAGAATCTTCCTCTCCAGATTCTTCATCTGTGATATTGTGAGGGTCATCATTGTCGGGAGGACTTATATAGATATCACCTGCGGTGTATTCTGATGCAGTGTCTTCCAAGGCTTCTAAGATCTCAGCTAGCGTAAGCGGACTGTCGATCATGAAATAACCCAAAAGTAAAAAACAAAATTAAACATTTTCTGTTGAAAAAGCAGATAACATAAATTTTAATATTGTTTTATGTATAATGTGTATACATATTGATTTCAATTTACCACCGTGCGCTTTTTACTTACAAACTTGAAAAAAGATTCAATGCTAGGTTTGAGGTTAGGCCTATGCTTTGGGCTTGGTCCCAACGGGTTGTTTTCGACCCACTAATAGTTTGTCATGTAATAGTAAAAAGTCAGTAAGTTTCGTGAATCTCACTAATAAACATTTTGTTTACTACATATATTGATAGTAATATTCACTTATTAGATATATTTTAAAAGGACATGGTATATATAAAACTAACGTGTGAAGTGGAGCAGACATGATGTATTGTCCAACTCTCAATATATCAGATTGCGATTAGTAGTAAGGGTGGGGGAAGAGGCCCCAAACCTTTTCTCAAGGTCAATAGACTAGTACACTCTCAGATAAAAACATCACAGACGGAATAGTACGCTTTACTACAAAATGGTTTACACATATTTAGATGGGTCGAAAATGACCCGTTGGGCTTTAATGGGTTAAGGATTAGTTTTTCTATTGTCACCTCAAAGAACAAGGGAGATATTGTCTTGCAAGAAGTGTAGTTGTAGGTTGCAAGTTTCACAAGTAGCGGAGGAAGTGGAACGACCTACAGACGCTTGTCTTGTGTCCCACACATCACATTGAGTAGACCTGTTGTAGTGTATTGCGTAATGGCCAGGCTTCATGACAGATTGACTCTTGCTTGTGATGAATAAAAGCCTGTACTGTGATGTTTTTCTATGCGAAAGATAAAATATTTTCTACCCTATCAATAGAAAACTATTTACCTGAATCGTTAAATTGACTATTGACAGAATTAAAAATTCTACATGTTTATCACAAATTTTTCATTAAATTTAACTTTTACTGTTAAAGAAATTTGAGTAAGGGTCAGCACAGACAACATGAATTTGACAAAAGTTTGGTAGTACAAATTATGATGTTTATTAGGATTCATTTTTCTCAGCCAAGAATCGACAACGTCATAATTTATTGTTAATTGTTATTATAGGGTTTGTTTCAATACTTGATCCAAATCATACACATATATTCATGTCCACTTTTGATTTGAAGCAATATGTCAAAATTAAAAGTGTTTATTTTTGTAATTAGAGAATTGTTTTCAAGAAAGTGTACAGTATGAGTTAAATGACTTAAAATATAAAAGAAGAGAACAGTTAAGTAACATGTTTAAGGTTATGTAAAGAAATAACCATTCATGGTAAAATTGTTTTTGTTGATTACCTTATTCTTCTTTGAAATTATTATATTAGTGACTCCAACTGGGGACTTTTTTGAAAAAAATGTATAAAATTTAAAAAGTTAAGTAAAGTGTGATTATTTTGGTATGCTTAACCCTTTGAGTCCCACACATTTTGCTTGCTGCGTGAACGACAGAGAGTTACATCTAGTAGTAAAGGAAGAGTCGAACAAAAATTATTTGTTTTGACGTTGTTGTAAAAATGATCATATTGTTTTTATTATTTATTAATGGAAATGCATACTTTTTGTTTGTTTGTTATAACACTCTTTACAAGTAAACAATATTAATTTTGAAATATCTAGCTATGAAATATTGTGTAATGTAACCATCAATTTTTTACAAGTTTACAACTAGTCCAAAAATTGGTCCAGTAAAAAATTCTCCACTTATAAAAAACAGATTTCTTGTAAAATCAAACACTTATCTCTAAAAAATAAAATTTGTATACTTATTTTTCAAGGCGCTTGCAATGTGCACATCCATCTGAATGTTGTAAAATTTATCTTGTTTATTGAATCTTGTTTTCTATTATCTCGTTTATTCTCAAACTAATAAATTGTTAATGCACTATGTCAAGGTTTTTCTGAAAAAAATTAATTCTTTCTAATAACAAAAATAACTAACTTTAACAGTTCAGACTACTTTTTTTAACTTGTTGTATTTGAGACGGTTTCCTAGCGGGCTTTTCTCGCAAATTTTAGCTGCGAGATTCTAGTGGGAAATTGGCTTTCTTGTCAACATTCCTGATGAACTACCAGTCTAGACAGTTGGACTTAAAGGGTTAACTCTAATTATTACTGTGAAACCACAAATAATCTTTATCCATCTAGCAGTTAAATTTGGTTTGCCGAGTTGTAATTTTTAAATATTTTACAGTTGTAGGATAGTATATTACAATCTCAAAACACTTTTCTACAAAAAAACCTAATTTTCCTTATGTAAGTAACATCCAAATACGTCACAGTAAAGAAAACCCAGACTTTATTCAGCTGACATTAGCCTGTTAAATATGAAGAAATAAAACTACATTCTCTCATAGTTATGACTTAGTCAGAATAATTCAAGAAGTGGTCGTAAGATAGAACTACATGATGTGGTTTTGCTTTATATGGGTGTCAAACCATGTTGAGGGGTTAACATTCCAGTAGTAATAATATTGAAGGAGTGTGTTTAATAAATTGAGAAATTAATATTATTATTTGTAGAAGGAAACATACTGCCCATTATTATAATGTAGGAACTATTGTAAGGGGAATATTATCAATTTAACCCTTCCCACGGGGAATTTATCTTTCAATTTTGACTCATAACGCATAATTAACTTTAAAATTTTTTTTACATTTTACCAACTCTAATTTTTTTTTTAGCTAGTGGTGGCTATTAGGAATAAAAAAATAATACAGTATCACAAAATAATCAGACCCCTATAATTTTTAACAAATTTTCAAATTTTACAAAAAATCGTCAGTATTCGCCATTGCATAGAACTATATAGGCCTATAACGACACAACAAATAAAGTAATAACAAAATAAAAAGATAATATAATGCTAAATACAACAGGAACACGAACAGTAAATAAGGAAATATACAGCGTTAAAAACTAAAATATGCCGTGCCGGGATATATCCGTTTACCGCGTAATGGTTCGCCGCAGACTGAGGCTAAATCACGCCACGAGGGACAAAGCCACGCCCTCCCACCACTGCGACGCGCCAATGAGGTTCAAACTGTAACATCTGCTTTTCGGAACAAGTATTCAACACTCCCTTGAACTCTAGCGGATTCCACGGCAACTACAATTTATTAAATAACACAAAATAGACTTTGAAGGATATATCCGTTTACCGTGTTTCGGTCAAAATTAGGCCTAACGGATATATCCGTTTGCCGCGTGGGAAGGGTTAACAGATATGGTTCCAATTTTGTACATTCAACTCTCAACAAATATTTAAACTTAGGTACCTATTTGATAATCAAATGGTTTCCTATGTGTTTCAGTAGTCTCAGAGGGCGTAAACAACAAAATAAAAATATCTGTTGTTGTTATTCTTTACACTTATTGAATATATTCCAAATCCAAATAAACAAGGTGCAAACACTCAATTTAAATCGCAACTGATTATTTGAAATTATCATATTTTTTAGTACAGTATTCTTTTTATAAACTTAATTCTTTATTTTGTGACTGATTAGAAGAGGTATTGAAGCTCATGCAAGAGTATAAATAAGTCCGTACATTTCCTGTTATAATTTTAAATAACAAAACTAAAATCAAGAGCTTTGGATTATTTTTATTTCACAACTTGGTGTTGAATTTTTTATTACTGTTAATTTTAAATACATAAAGTTGTATTAATACGTTGTTTTGAATAATAAATAATTTAATTGTTAAACAAACAAATAAAATGTATATGTTTAAAATAATGTCTTAAAGAGGCCACACTATTGAGCTACAGGCCACGTATGTGTGGCTCCACTTTCAACATGAGGTGAAGTTTAAAGCCGTATAATAGAAATTCGCCTCAAAGCGATAATTGGTCCATTCATTTTTTACAAGTCATTAGCTTTGAGTCACATACAAAGTTGGAAGGGAGCAAGGAAAAACTCGTTCAAAAGATTTTCAAATTGCGACCATATCTTGTCTTGTGACCCATTGAGTAAAATAACCCAAGTAACAAAATGTAAAAATCGTCCATTTTGCTCGCCTGGGGTAGGGTACGATAAGCGGTCTTTTATATCGAAATTGGCAAACGATACTACTTAATCATAGCCATCGATATAATCAATCAATACTGATTAATTATTTTGAACTATTAACAAATAATCTATATCAACAGCTGTAAACACTCTAAAATAATACACATAGGATAATATTTCAATTTTACATAAGTAATTCTGGTTATTAAAAATGGCAGTCAATCTTAGAAAACTACATGCCGTTGCTTTTTCGTGGCTTCAACGTGTGTTGGACTCGTACCGAAAAACCCATTATGTGAAATTTGTGGGAAAGAAACAACTGTAACTGTGAGAGGAAAAATATGATAATAATTTGTTTGATCACTGTAAAATTAAATTCATATTTTAATTAAAAATATATGATTGTTATTGAGGACTATAGGTACTTTTATATCGATTGATAGTGTAGGATTTGAGATTCGAATATTAGGTATCGATGACTATATTCTTTGATATAAAAAACCGGGTCCGCTTATCGTACCCTACCCCTCGCTTGTACACCAATTGATAGTTCTGTAAAATTTGAAATTCTGTATTTTGGTTTAATTAATAACAGCCCTATTCCAAAATGTAAGTCTTTAAATTAAAATTAAATACTTTTGAAAATATCGTGGATGATTTTATAAATTTAAATTCAATTAATTAAAATATGAAATTTTTTTAATTCATGAAAAAATTATCTTTTCCAGCTGCTTATTTTCAAAATTCAATTTACGGAATAAAATATTCGACTATTTTTTATTTGCAAAAGATAAACTTTAATGTATTGGACTTTTAATTCAGTTGTAATAGTGATAGGTCACAACATGGGGATACTATTTCAAAATGTTCCTCTCTGTTTTGAGAAAAAGGGTAAAAGTCAACAAGTACTTCTAAAGATTTGAATTAATAGGACTCAAAGCCAGGGATTGTTACCAGTTGTTAGGAGATTCAGAAGTCTTGCCTTGAAAACTATCTTCTAGGATTCAGAAGTCTTGCCTTGAAAACTATCTTCTAGGGTGTAATGATTGAAAGAACATATATAAGTACACATATAGAATGTTCTCTACTGGTTGACAAAGATTGCAGTGCAATAAAACAAGGATTATATTTATTTTCTCGACAAACCAATTTAAAAATTTACAATTTTCTGCTAATTTATATAGAGATAAAATCAAAGTATTAAAAAAAAAAAAAAAAAAAAAAAAAAAAAAAAAAAAACAATGAACTAAGTGTATTGTGTTCTTTAATTTAATGGGTTATAATTTGGAGATAGCCATTTAAAACTTGAGTTGAGCTGATCTGTCTCTTCCGTTTTGGAAAAAGAGGCAGGAGGAAATATATTTTCTTATAGTTAAACTCAAATAGACCAATACACACCCTCTAAAGCTTTAGATTATCTGGATAACTCAAAACATTTAGAGATGAGGTTGATTTCTTAACACAGGATTTACTTTACACTATTTGATTGCTTTTTCTTTGACATAAGTAAAAAAATCAATTTCATGCAGACATATGCTGTTACTATAATATTGAATGTAACCAAGATTATGCACACTGGTCTGGTTCTGTTGTTACTCATTATTGAGTGTAACCAAGAGGTCAATACTTGCACTCTGTTATCTGTTATTACTCAGTATTGAGTGTAACCAAGAGGTCAATACTTGCACACTGTTATCTGTTATTACTCAGTATTGAGTGTAACCAAGAGGTCAATACTTGCACACTGTTATCTGTTATTACTCAGTATTGAGTGTAACCAAGAGGTCAATACTTGCACACTGTTATCTGTTATTACTCAGTATTGAGTGTAACCAAGAGTTGAATACTTTCACACTGTTATCTGCTGTTACTTATTGAGTGTAACCAAGAGGTTAATACTTGCACACTGTTATCTGTTATTACTCAGTATTGAGTGTAACCAAGAGGTCAATACTTGCACACTGTTATCTGTTATTACTCAGTATTGAGTGTAACCAAGAGGTCAATACTTGCACACTGTTATCTGTTATTACTCAGTATTGAGTGTAACCAAGAGTTGAATACTTTCACACTGTTATCTGCTGTTACTTATTGAGTGTAACCAAGAGGTTAATACTTGCACTCTATTATCTGTTATTACTCAGTATTGAGTGTAACCAAGAGGTCAATACTTGCACACTGTTATCTGTTATTATTCATTATTGAGTGTAACCAAGCGGTCAATACTTTCACACTGTTATCTGTTATTACTCAGTATTGAGTGTAACCAAGAGTTGAATACTTTCACACTGTTATCTGCTGTTACTTATTGAGTGTAACCAAGAGGTCAATACTTGCACACTGTTATCTGTTATTACTCAGTATTGAGTGTAACCAAGAGGTCAATACTTGCACACTGTTATCTGTTATTACTCAGTATTGAGTGTAACCAAGAGTTGAATACTTTCACACTGTTATCTGCTGTTACTTATTGAGTGTAACCAAGAGGTTAATACTTGCACACTGTTATCTGTTATTACTCAGTATTGAGTGTAACCAAGAGGTCAATACTTGCACACTGTTATCTGTTATTACTCAGTATTGAGTGTAACCAAGAGGTTAATACTTGCACTCTATTATCTGTTATTACTCATTATTGAGTGTAACCAAGAGTTAGATACTTGCACTCTATTATCTGTTATTACTCATTATTGAGTGTAACCAAGAGGTTAATACTTGCACTCTATTATCTGTTATTACTCATTATTGAGTGTAACCAAGAGGTTAATACTTGCACTCTATTATCTGTTATTACTCATTATTGAGTGTAACCAAGAGGTCAATACTTTCACACTGTTATCTGTTATTACTCATTATTGAGTGTAACCAAGAGGTCAATACTTTCACACTGTTATCTGTTATTACTCATTATTGAGTGTAACCAAGAGGTCAATATTTTAACACTGGCATCTGTTATTACTCATTATTGAGTGTAACCATGAGGTCAATACTTGCACACTGTTATCTGTTATTACTCATTATTGAGTGTAACCAAGAGGTCAGATACTTGCACTCTATTATCTGTTATTACTCATTATTGAGTGTAACCAAGAGGTCAATATTTTAACACTGGCATCTGTTATTACTCATTATTGAGTGTAACCATGAGGTCAATACTTGCACACTGTTATCTGTTATTACTCATCTTCGTGTAACCAATAGGTCAGTACTTTAATGCTGGTATTTATTATTACTCATTTTGAGTGTAACCAAGAAGTCAGTGCTTTCAGACAGGCATTATTTGATAGTTATGTTATAAAACCTTAATAGTGGTGGTGATTATAAATTATAATATTTTCAAAAATTGTATTTTAGAGTGAAACAATAAAATGTGAAATAGTCATACATTTTTTTAAATATTACATATAATATATAATAATTCGAACTAAATGTGAATTTATTGGTAATTTTGTACAACTTGATAAAATTAAATTGAGTAAACAGCAATGGAATGAGTAATATTTTTATAGGAATAATTCTTTCTATGTGCTATTGGGAGATAGAGTAATAGAAATATAGAAAGGAATTGATCTGCTGAAAGTTTTAGCAGCATATATCACCTGACAGAGGACAAGAAAAATACAATCACTTAAACACATACGAGAGATTAATGTTCCTTGTAAACACCTGAGGTACAGTACATCAATCCATGACAGCTTATATACTAATTTCATCTACCAGACAATGGAAAACAATATCAAGAAAATTCAATTTGAAAATTCGCTTTCATAGGCTTAATAATTTATTTTAGTACCTAGTAACCAAAGCAATCTACAAATGCTTAGATGGAAGCTGTTCTCTACTTGAATGGTTTCAAATTGAATCGGTCGACTGGTTACAATTGACTTCAAGAGGTCCCTAATCACTCACTATCTTAACTTAACCTCTTAACTATTATATGAAAAAGTTCAATGACTATTCGTTCGAATCCCTAACATTCGCAAAATATACATGCCTTTCATAAATAAAAGATGATGGAAAATAATTCAAACACACCTGGAAACAGTATACGAGTTCAATTAAATAACTTTCCTCAACTTAAGCTCTGAATGTGTCTTATATCAAATATTCTAATATGGTTAGCAGAAATGCTCTTATGTCATCTAAACCTGTGTCTACACAGGCTTGGGGTCATAAAGATATTGGGTACTTGTCATTGTAGCTGCGGAAAAGATGCTAAAAGCAGATTTTTATAACTAATATAGTTGGCAATACAGATATGGAGATAGTGACAGAAAGTAGTAGCATTTTTCTGAGCTAATTCTTCTCAAACCAAGCTTCCTGAAGTATTCATCAAAGTGGTTGTATTGACCCTTAAGAAAACTCAGAAAACCCCCTCCCCCAGCCTGTTCCTGTCGAACTTCGGCCTTAGTTTCCTAGTATTTTTTTGGAATGTCTTAGCCTCAGATTACTGTCCAAAGGCTTTTTGATTAGTGGTTTTCAATTACCCTGAGTTTTCGTTTGAAGAATGTAATGCTGAGCCTGCATTCTGGTTCAGGTCTTTGTTAGAGGTGTGGAGATTCCTTTTATGGCTAGTCAGCTACTTTGTTCCCTCCAGCTCGTGCAAACCATGATAACCAGAGCAGGGGAATTTTTTTCCCATCTCACATCGTCGAGGATCTTTTTATAGTTTCATACCATATAATAATTGCTAGAGGAGAACCCAACTTAGTTTGTGATCATCTATTGCTCTTTGTCTATTGGAAAAATGCTCTTTCTAGATTCTTGTATTTTTATTTCAAGTTAAAACTGTACACATCTTTCTATGTTTCCCGTATCTGCCTGAAAAATAATTTGTGATTCCCAATGATTTTTAGTATTTTGGTCTGTAGGCAATATATTTTTGCTTTAGAACCTTTATCGTTTTGGACTCTAATGATATGCTCCTTTTGTGAGTTTGATATATAATTGAATATATATCCCCCCTCCCCCCCCCCCCCCATTACACCTTAGTGCCCAATTCTATACGGTAGTTTCTTTTTAAATTCTATGTCCTTGTAATAGAGGATCTAGGAGATTTAGTCACAGACAGATATTTAGGAGGTGTTCATCTAGTGGAGGTTTGGTTTCACTGATTATATTTCTTCAAATTACCCAGATTTTGCCATTCCTATTAATGTTCCATTCAAGCAGAAATCCACCTTTAATTGTGAAGGCGAAGAAGGGTTCTACTGGAACCGCAATGGTTGCTGTCTAGAGAAATCTAATGACTACACATGTTGATCTTTACCTGTGTCTTCCTTGTCTTGTGCTTTTGTTGTATCTTATATTACTAGCACAGGTAATGGCGCATATATATGTGATACTTGATATCATTATCATTTTATTCATCCTCTTTATTATCTTTGAGTTGTATCCACATATTATCCCAACAAGCATCTTCCAGATCATCAGGGATGAAGTGGCTTTCTTAGTAATTTCCTCGATTTGTCAGCTGCTCCATGTGGGATTCTTGTCAATTACTATTTCAGGTATTGCTGCACCTGATTTTTATTCTAGGATTTTTCAATCCAAATTTGTGGTTTTTGGATTCAGTTTCCTCTTCTTGCTGAATGCCACTAATATGGTGGTTAGTCCCAGTATAGATCACTATTTCCCCTGTAGAGCAATCCACTCTGTATAAGATCTCTTGGTGTACACTTTGAATCTGCCTCTAGCTATGATGGTGATATCTGTAGAGCCAAAAAGGGTGATTCCATTTTGGATAATTTACAATTAGTTCATCCACAGCAAGGATGACAGTACCCTTCCTTGGGGACAGACCCTTGTAATTACCAGCTGGAGGGTTAAAGGTGTTTCCTCCCAGGTGAACCTCAACTTTTCTTGTAGACAGCACCCTTTGATTTCATCATTTGCACCTGTTATCCTGGAAGGTGTATATCAGTATTTCTTTGTTTTTAATTCTCTTTACTATAATCCTAATGATATAAAATAGGTATTTTCTGGTTTCAAGAATCCCATACCTGTGTTTAATTGTTGTGACAAACCTTTTCGAGCCACTTTAGAGTGTTTAGAGAAACAACATGTGATTTGAGTAGGCATGTTTCTTAGTTGCCCTCTTTTGGTATTACAGGTCTACCTCACTAATGAGTTTGACAGTCAGAGCTTGAAATTGGCATATTTCATAAACACCAGTCAAATAGTTAACTTTTTCTGCAAAAACTTGGACATTTTACCTAATGGCAAAATAGTTAAACAAGGATCTTACTGGCATAATCAGTTTTATGCCCCTAGAAAAAGGGATCCTTGAAATGCCCAGACTCTCAAGGACCTATGTGGAATATACGAGGGGGTACCAAAAAAAAAACCGGAATTATTTTATAAAAATTATATATTATCAAATTTTTTACAATACGACCTTATCTCCTTCAAAATAATCTCCATTACAACTAATACACTTGTCCCAACAGTATTTCCATTGATCAAAACATTTTTTGTAGTCATCTTTAGAAATGGCTGCAAGCTCGAGCTTCGTTTTTTTCTTAACCTCTTCAACGCTGTCAAATCGTTGACCTTTCAAGCCTCTTTTCATGTGTGGAAATAAAAAAAAGTCGCATGGAGCGAGGTCAGGCGAGTAAGGTGCGTGGGGCAGCGGAACCATGCCGTTTTTGGCTAAAAACTGCCTAACTGAGATGGCTGTGTGTGCCGGTGCGTTGTCGTGGTGGAAGAACCAGTCTCCAGTCTGCCACAAATCGGGTCTTTTCTGGCGAACACTGTTGCGCAATCTTCTTAAAATCTCCAAATAAAATGTTTGGTTGACAGTCTGACCTGGAGGAAAAAACTCAGAATGAACAATGCCTTTAGCATCAAAAAAGCAAATCAACATGGTTTTGATGTTTGATTTGACTTGCCGACATTTTTTTGGACGAGGTGAAGATGGCGACTTCCATTGGCTTGACTGTTGCTTCGTTTCTGGGTCATAACCATAGCACCATGACTCATCACCAGTAATTAATTACCTTTTCCAGAAAATCGGGATCATTTTCGAGATGTTCTTTCAGAAGGCGGCAAGTTTCAACTCGATGTGCCTTTTGATGGTCAGTCAGAAGTCGAGGAACAAATTTGGCAGCAACCCTTTTCAGTCCTAAATCTCCTGTTAAAATTCGCTGAACCGAGCTCCAAGTTAACCCACTACTCTCTGATAGTTCCTCAATTGTCTGTCGACGGTCGGTGAGCACAAGTTCACGAATTTTCTCAACATTTTCGTCCGTTCGAGAGGTTGATGGACGTCCAGAACGAGGTTTGTGTTCAATCGACATGTCGCCATTTTTAAATCGAGCGAACCACTCGTAGACCTGAGTTTTCCCCATAGCATCATCTTTGTAAGCTGTATTCAACATTAAAATAGTTTCTGCAGCATTTTTACCAAGTAAAAAAACAAAATTTCACAGCTGCACGTTGTTCACTTAAACTTGCCATGACAAAAAACGAAACAAGAACAAAACAGGGTTAGCGAAAACAGTCACTACGAACGAACAGAATGCACTAGGACAACGGAACTGGGGTCACTGAGCTCGCAATGGGTTGCGTGACACACGCCTAGCGGCAGGAATGTGTACTACACGCTGCCGGCTGCCAGCAATACAATTCCGGTTACTTTTGGGTACCCCCTCGTACAAATAGATTACGTATGGTCAAAGCTACATCCAGTCAGTCATTTTCAAAAACTGAGAGAGGGACTTGTATAATTAGTGGATTGGAAATTAAGGCAAGAATGTCTTTGTGAAGAGTTTTTGTGAGGTAATTTTTGTCTTCATCTTAACAGTGGTTAAAGGGTTAATATCATAAAGTCTTTAGAACAATTTTCTACTTTTTTTAGTTTTGTCAAAAGTTGTTGAAAATAAGTGTAGGTGCTATGAATGCCATCCAAATAAACGTATCTGTTTACTATTATACACATTTAATATTTTAGAGAAAGAATATATCTAAATCTGTACACTCAAGAGACCTGAAATAGTCTTACTCCTTGTGGAAGATTTAAATGGCTGTAAAGATATACAGTAAAAACCTAGTATCCGTCATATCCTCTCTTATTAATTAAAATTAACCCTTTGAGTGCTGCAGCAATTTCTCAAGTTTGTATGCCATAAATGTTGGGCTGTTTTTGTTAATTTTCAAATGTTTGGGGGAAGAGTTTCATTTTTTTGCAATAACATGGGGAATAAGATACATTGCCTATCACGATTGTCGTTGTGGTGAATTAAAAGACTGATGTTTAAACCAAATTTGCACATAACAGTTTTTTTAAGATTTTCATACAGTGCTTTTACAAGACTGCTGCCATTCCATTGTTATGTAGTAATATTCTTTTAACTCGTTGTTTTAAATTTAAATTCACAAGGGTGGTAATAAACAAGTTAAAAATTGTCTTACAAATCTTATCTTTTGACAACAAACAGAACAACAACTAATAAGTTTTAGCGTCAAAGGAATTTATTTAGTGTTGTTATGCAATAAATTGTATAACAATTTTTACTTTAAATCTTAGTAAAAACAACATACCAAAAGCACAACATTTTAGACATGTAAGTAACAATACTAGGCTCTGTACACCCTTTATTAGATGATTACATCATGTTTTGAAAGAAAACGTCATTTGTCACACATAATGACACAATCATTCACTGAGTCACTGACCAAAGATAAAGAACAATGCAAAACTCTCATATAGTGGTAATTTGAAATATATCAAATATGAAGTGTTTCAGTTAGATGACTGGAATAACACACTACATATTATTAAATATATTTTTAAAATTGTCAAAATAGTCGACACTGGCACTTTATGTAGTTTTTGTACCATCAGAATTGTCATCACTGCTTACTCAAAGGGTTAATAAATTCTTGTTATTAGGCTCACATTTCATTCAAGTCTGAAGACTGTGCACAAAAGCACTATAAAGCACTGTGCACTATACAGAAAATTGTGTATGGCCATGACAAAACTTATTAATTGTGTGTAATATGTAAATTATAAGTTTATTTTTCTAAACTTTCGTATAAGACAAATGTTTTACATTCCAATCAATATTTATCGAACTTGTATATAAAAATAAATCACTTATAAAGTTACTATTGCATGTACGAGTGCCGAGTCTTTCTGGATTGGCTCTGTCAATAATGATGAATATAAATAGTGTACACTGTTGAAGGCCTATATTATTCAATTACTTAAATCACAATAATAATATGATCATAAATCAGGTAATTGTTGAAAAGTGAACATGCATAACATCGACTGAGTGAAGTGATCGTAAATGGATATCCCACTAAGAATTATTAGCAAATCTCAAATAGTAACCAATATTAAAAAGCTCTTCGTTGTAATTAGCCTCTTCTACTGTTCTCTATTTGAATCTGATTTACAAATCATACTTCAAAGATTGAAGTTCTATGTTGTCAGTTGAGTCTGGGATGGTTATTACTCTATTTGAACAGCTTATAAACTGACAACTATTGTAATGTGACATCGTGTTTTTGGAAACTAAACCAGAATGACATGTTTATCAGCAGTATTTATGTCAAAGAATGCACCGTTCTGTATATATATACATATGCTGATCATAACGGCCATAAATTGTGACTCTATTAACCAGGTGTACAGCAAACATTCTTTTGAATGTTCTCTTCTGATTCGATTCCTGGTGGTGAATCACCTTCTGTTTGTTCACTTAAAACAATGATGTAGGTGCAAATATTTACTATAAGCAATAAAAAATGGCAGCCAGATCTGATAGAGAATGACACAGTGTTTGTCATTAAAGAATTAATAATCTAACAAGGAAAACTGGTTAAATTATTAAAATAAGTGCAGATTTTGTCATTAAAGAATTAATAATCTAACAAGGAAAACTGGTTAAATTATTAAAGAATTAATAATCTAACAAGGAAAACTAGTTAAATTATTAAAATAAGTGCAGAGAACAATGTTTGTCATTAAAGAATTAATAATCTAACAAGGAAAACTAGTTAAATTATTAAAATAAGTGCAGAGAACAATGTTTGTCATTAAAGAATTAATAATCTAACAAGGAAAATTGGTTAAATTATTAAAATAAGTGCAGATAACACAATGTTTCCAGTGCAACAGTATAACGGAATGTCGCTGGTTGTAATAAACTGGCTTCTCCGTTCACCAGTATGGAGTATTTACCAACAAGATGCACGTCGTTGGCATAGAAAGCTCAACACAAGTTAGCTGCAGTTGCATAAACATGCCGCCTCAATTGATTCCACCGCCAAATGTGAATTGAGGAGTGTTATTCGTTATCTGCAAGCAGAAGGGAAAATGCAGCACAAACCATGTGTGCCACGTTTACAGTGAATACTTCATGGAGATAGTTTACGTGCAGCTCAGCGCAAACTAGCTACTTGAACTGAGCAGTGACAAATGTTGTAGCGGAAAAGATGCAAGATTGACTGCTGTGCACACCGCAGACCTACTATGTATCTGGCCACCATAGCGTGGATCGGAGGTTGAAAAAAAATGCGTACAAGTGTGGCCATGGATCTCTATCGAAGAGTCCACAAATTCAGTTACCAAAGAAATCGATTACTCAATTTACTAGAGGCTTAATTGACTTAAATTAACATTGGTGTTAAAATCATGTTTCCAACAGTAAAAATTCTTTTGAAACTTTTATGTGAGGAAAAATAACTTAGATAGGGAATATACAAATATTTAGTTTATAGAGAAGATAAGTTACAGGTCAAAGTTCAACTCACTTTATTTGTTTGCTATTATAGTAAGTTGATAATAAAAGTAACTAAACACAGTTTTTCAGCTACTCTATCTAGATGCTGCTAGGACCAATATTCAATATTATAGGGGTACCCTCCACTAGATTATTTTGTGGGGAGAGTATTCCAGGGGATAAAAGAGTTTATCTATTGTTAAGAATAAAAAACTGTAAAAACGATTAAGAATATGTGTACAAATGTCAGTTAAAATATTGTTATAATTTTGAGTAGTTTTCAGTTGTGTCTGACTGAACATACCTATAATGTCAAACACAATTATGGAAGAAATGGATCCTCCATTTCCTTCCTTTTGTACAGCACTTTTCAGTATGTGTCACCAAATAGCATTACGTTCTTTATACACTTGTATATGATGTATACATTATTTGGTATATGTATCTTGTTTGTTTTTCTTAGATCCATCTTTTTATTTGTTTAAGCCCAGTTATTATGAAGGAAACAGGATTTTTCCGGACATTTGCCATTGTTCAGTGAAACAAGAAATCAGTAACACTACGTTTCGAGATCTGCAATCTGATCTCTTCTTCAGGTAAAGAACTAACCTAATACATAATTACAAACTAGGTTAAAATAAACAAATCTTACCAAAGCGTTGTGGCACGCCTTAGTCAGGAATCGCAACCTACATGTTGTTTGTCATATTCACTAACTCTATAAACATGCACTTAATAAAAAACTATACAAAACACTAATCATTAAAACCGAACTACGGAATACAGGTCACAATACGTCTTCACTCGTCTACTAACCACCTACGACAGTTAGTGAATATGACAAACAACATGTAGGTTGCGATTCCTGACTAAGGCGTGCCACAACGCTTTGGTAAGATTTGTTTATTTTAACCTAGTTTGTAATTATGTATTAGGTTAGTTCTTTACCTGAAGAAGAGATCAGATTGCAGATCTCGAAACGTAGTGTTACTGATTTCTTGTTTCACTGAACGATGGCAAATGTCCGGAAAAATCCTGTTTCCTTCACAGTCCTTCCATCGTCAAAAATAACCCAGTTATTAGTTGTTACAACAATAAAATATATTGTGATAAGGCAGAGAGAGACGCTTTGAAGACTTGAAGACTTCAGGAAGCGTATGGTGTCTGTCTATTATAAAACTAACAAGTATGGTTTTATCAGAAAGAAGAATATTAAGAAATAAAAATCTCCACAAGTACCAAAGGAACGAACTAAGACTGCTGAAGCCTCGAAGCTATAATCTCGGCATTGTGAATAAGAAGTTGTTTTATGTTTCTAACTAATACTATTTTTGTATTGAAGTACAACAAAGTTTATACTTTTATTTAATTTATATTGTATGTATAATATATTAGTATTTTATTGTGACTTAAGTGTCAATTCTGTTTAGTAAAAGCTTTGTCTTAGTTGGCCTTTTGGAAACAGTGAAAAATTAAAAATCAAGGAAATTCAAATACCAACTCATTTAAGACCCTCCATTACTACTATAAAAAATTATAAATGAGTGTATTTAGTGGTTTATTGTTCTTGTAGAATCTTCACTGTATAATGTTGTTACAATAGAGTGTGTACATTATTTATTATCAAGATAACAGTAAAATCATTATTACATTGTATATTAACAGTTAGTAATGTTTAATATCGGCTATTCTTAGAAATGTTTAACACGTTCACGATGACGTGTACCTCATCTGGTACACTCCATCTTTCACAACTACTAACTGTCGTGTACCTGGATACACACTGGGCTTTCGTAAAGCGCGTCGTGCGCCCGATAGTTTACACATTGCTATGCATTTCCTTATTGCGTTTTTATGTCTTTGTAATTGATTCTACACTTAAATAAATACCTCAGACTGTTGTGTACCCCATCGGGTGTATGATTGCTTAACTTTGATTTAAATTAGTTAGGGCCTAATTAGTGCCTTCTGAGAAACATTACAATAAGATATTGAAATAATTTTTTTAGCAAAATTGCAAAGCCTATGTACTTTTCTTGCTATACTTAAGACATTTCACGTAATTACGGTTTTTTGCCAGTATTATTAAAAAAATTTACGGCATATAAAAAAGTCTGGAAATAATCCGTCGTCGTGAATGTGTTAACCATTGTGTGCTTGATGAGCAACAATGTGTAAGTTACGTTATACGAATGTGACTGGTATTTATTTACACTTTATTGTAAGACCTGACCACCACAATTCTTGCTTAATGTCTGCTTCATCGCAGAGGGTTAGTTGTTTGGCTCTGGTTCAGTACACTGCAGATCTCTCTCTGGTCGGACGGGTCGGCAAGTTTCTGTAAATAACTGTCTGTCTGTGTCTTGGCTTCTTTCTCCGCTGGGTCTTCTCCTCGATTTGTTCTTCGAGAAGGTAGCCATTCTCGTTGGACACCTCCATCAAAGCCAGTTAGCCGAGTGAAATTAGCTAGTTCCGTCCCGGCGAGTGTTCACCGCTTCCTTCTAGTGTTCAAGTCAACTAACGCTAGTAGTCGTAGGGAGAGTGTACATTGCATGAAATTTTGTAGAATATCGATGTTCACTAGTTGCGAACTAAACAAAAGTGTTAGTTTTGTGTGATATTAACTTTTTTTTTTAAATCTGTTCGTTTTTAATTTACGAGATTGAAAGATAATCTTTTTTGTGTGATATTAACTTTTTAAAAATCTGTGCGTTTTTAATTTACCAGATTGAAAGATAATCTTTTTTGTTCGATCAAATAACAAAATGTATTTTTGTGCACCCTACATTGATGTGCCTTATTAACAATGTGTTTTACAATTAATGTAATTTAATTTCATAAGTTTTTGCGTTTCTTGGTAGTTACTGAATAAATAGTTATATTTTACTTTGCTTTCCCGGAATACATATTATTTTAAATTGAATCAGTAATTATGTTTCAGTGTTCAATTTTTTAAATAAAACGTTTTTTATTTTAGAAAAGTTACGATCTATACGTAAAAGTTGTGTCAAGTTTAAAATTATTTTCAAAGTAAATTTGTTAAATAAAGGTCATATCGTTTTTAAGAGTGTAAGCTCGTGATCATTGAGAGGAGGTTAGGTGTAGTTGGATGTAGGATCTGGCCTGTCTGTGTGTTGTCTGAACCTGTTGTCTGTGGCTAGGTCGCCCGTAAGTTGGCAATGGTGGAAGCTGACTTGGAGCGTGCGGAAGAGCGTGCTGAGTCCGGAGAATCGTAAGCTTTGTGATTTTTCTGTGTTTGGTTTGCAGCATTGTCGTCCACTCGGCTGTAACTAGACGTGCTTTTCACTGTCTGCTAGTGTACAAGAACTTACAACCACTACTACTGACAAATCTTGTTTTTCAGAAATGAATGCATTTAATAAATAATCCTTTAATGTGATTATCTGGTAATAATGTTAAATCATAACAGCAATAATAATTTATTTCTAGTAATTCTATCATTCATAAAATAATACTTTTTTAAAATTTTTTACTACACATTAAGTGGTTATTTCTTTTTTTCACTAGTGGTTGTAACTTCTTGAAATGTTTTTCTTGTTTAATTTTATTTTGTTTGCATGAATTACTACATGGGCGACTTCAAATCGCACATTTATGAATGACTAGTCTTTATTTACTACACTATCACATTGTTCTGTTGCACAGTTTTTTGGTTGTGTGTTCTTAAATATTGTTTTCAATACTTGTTTGTTTTTGAATTTGATTCGTAAAGACTAGAGTTCTTAACAAGATTGCATGGTGTTTTTGGTTGAAGCAAGTTCTGCCCAACACAACCAGGAGACTTGCACAGTAGTCGTATTCTAGTGTTTAGTGTTTAGTGTGTGTGTGGCATTAAACGCATGGCTGGTGATGTAATGCAGGTGGCACGCAAACTCGTAATGATGGAGCAGGACTTGGAGCGAGCGGAAGAACGGGCGGAACACAGTGACTCGTAAGTCCACCTTCGCTTTGCATGATTTGACATGAAGTCGCAGTTTGTTGCATCTCAAAGTTATGTAAAGTAATTTTTTAAGCTTGTTAAGAATAAGCTGTTAGTTTTGTAAATATCTACAGCACAATTCAATATAAAGTGGTTTTTCACATTGACAAAACCTTGTTAAGTTTTCTCTAAGAAAACTATTTAAAATACATATGCAATAATGAGTACATAAAGTTTAAATACAGTTTTGTAATTAATTTCTAGAAATTGGAAGTTTTTTGAATGATTTTAGATAGATGGTTTGCTATTATTTATTTTGGTAATTATACCAAAATTAAATTTGTTATACAATTCCAATTGATGTTGAGATTTTGAAAGAAATATCTGTATGGAAATACTAATACTAAAATTAAAAACCTATCGCTCATTATCGTTTCATACTGAATCTTTATTGTAATCTAAAACAAAGTATTTGTGTAATTGGCTTTAATGAACTCCTAACACGTCTGGATGATATTTTTTAAATTTTATCTGAACAGGCTAAATCTAATGTGCAGTTATTTTAGTTTATTTTGTTCTAAAGTAAATATTTATTTGCATAATTGACTATACTCTACGGTATTCATCGTTTTAACCCAGTTTTGTTGGACTTTCACAGAAAGATCGTAGAGCTGGAGGAGGAGCTGCGCGTGGTGGGCAACAACCTCAAGTCCCTGGAGGTCTCAGAAGAAAAGGTATTTCAATTTGTACTTAGCTGCTGTACTATCCACATTTTAGGTTGTATTTCTTTTCGATATATATTCTTCAACATCTTTTCACAACCCTTGTTGAATTGATCGTACCATTAAAAACTTATACACTTGAGATAAAAATCATATTTTTGATGTTTGCTCAATTTTCAAATTATGCATTTTTTTGCTATAATTCTATATAGTAACCACTCACTTAGAATTCCTCAAATTAAACTGAACAATATGGTGGTGTGTACACTTCATATGTTTGATGCTCAAAATATTTGTAACTTATAGTTAATCAATTTTAGTTTTAAATTGTGTTTACTACTACATTTTTCATTTTTATTTTCAACACTTTTCAAACTAGTTTTTAGAAAAATATTGTACAATGATTATTGTTGGCAGTACTGACCACAACCTAAGAATACTGTTTCAGTAACTCGCTATTTATATTCATTGGTCACCATATATTTTTATATACTTGTATGTTTATTAGCATAACTTTGTGTTTTTATATATTTGCCAAATTAAATTATTATTAGAAAGAGCATAGAAATCTGATTGAGAAAATGTTTATTAGTCCTAATTTTATTCACTTAGCATTTGCAATGTACTGTATTTATTGAAAACCAATTGACTTTAAGAAAAGTTATTGGTGTGATAACAAATAATATTTGATTTGTATGAAAAAATTAAACTTAATTTATTTTATTCAAGTAATTCAAGAGCAAAATCTGTATTACTGTACTCTGGGTTTAAATTGAAAGATTGCGCACTTAAAAATAAACAGAATGTTTTGTTTTGACATTTTAAAGAAATTAGAAAAAACTAATTTGTGAAAAAGTAACATTTTCAGGTGATATTAAAGTAGTTTGCCTTGAACGTTCTCGTGATTTGGAATTAATTAGTTCCAACCAAATTCTTCAGATGTTTTTAATGTGGTTTAATTTTATAACTCAATCGGTAAAAGATTATTAATATGCTGTGAAAAGTCCTTTTTATTAGAGATGATTTGATGGCTAGTAAAAAAATGGTTTAGTTTTTCAGTAAAAATTACCTAACATTTTAAGGAATTCTCTCCAATTGTGTCTTGAAAGCCCTCAAATCGTCTCGTGTGCAGATGTTTTTTTTGTGAACTCGATAATGAACATTTACTTGTTAATCAGGCCAACCAGCGTGAGGAGGAGTACAAGAACCAGATCAAGACCCTGACCACCCGTCTGAAGGAGGTACCTTGTGCCCCCGCTCCCGCATGATCTCACCCCGCCTCCTTGCCCTCACCTTGCCCCCGCCCCGCCACCACCTCTAGTGTGTTATCTTGTTTGTTGTTGTTGTTGTACTAACGCTCTCTGTCTACCCAAGGCCACTCAGAGGGAGGAGACGTTCGAGGAGCAAGTGAAAGCCTTGTCCAACCAACTCAAAGAGGTATGACTCCTACCTGAATTCATGTGATGCTGTGGGCAGTGTCTTCGTCCGTCTGTTTCCGTCCATCTCACTTCTCACTGTGGCTTCTCATTGTCTTCGCTATGGTTGTGAAAAGCGATCATTGTAAGGCATCCCACCTAGCGAGTCAGCAAAGAGCTTGCTTTTTCCGTCTTGTCGCTTAATGAAGCTTATACAAGCTTATACATTCAATAATGTATTACAAAGATCGTTATACACAATAACAATTAAGTTCAGTACAGTGGGTATTTGTATTTTCTTCACTGTTATAAATATTTGTATAAAATATCGTAAAATCTGGCCAGCTTTTATACGATTTATCACAGTACGTACTATTATATAGAGAAAACGTGTGAACTAAATATCTACCTCTTTCTCAAATATCTTTTAAACAACATTAACTCATTTGCTGTGATGAACGCACATTGATAAGTATTTCGGCTACCCTAAAGTTGGTACATGAAACCTGTTGCGTTGGAAGTGTAAAACTTGTCTAGTGTTTGTTACATACATTGTTATTGGAAAAATGTATTCAATATTCATTTTAGACATAAGAGGGGGAATTGCTTTACAGTTTTTGCTACACAAAAACTGCCATTCCACACTCAGAACCTTGTACAGATTTTCCTACCCAGCATTATATTGAGTGTTTACGAACGCGAAGACACTGCCCCCAAGCGATTCCAGGAAGTGCTGCGCTCGTGCTCACGGTGGTCATCGGTGCATGGTGGATGGTCGGTGTATTTGTGTACTTCTTGTTTGATGCCTGTCTATAAAATGATTTATCTGTTTCCAAGGCCACTGCTTCCCACGAGCAAATCGAGGAAAATATTCGTATTCTATCTGATAAGCTCAGCGAAGTAAGTATACAAAACTCGTGCTTTCAAAAGTTAATCTTACGAACTAATGTTACAGCAGGCATCAGCTTGGTGTTAAAACTCAAAAGTTTAGTTTACTGCAAAACTTAAATAACTGCTGCATTAATATAAGCGATTACTTTCTTTGTGCATTTTGGAAATTTGGGTAAAAATATAATACTTGGGCTTCAATCTTGTGGAAATCTGTAAATGAGTTATAGGTGTTTCAGAAAATGAAAACAGGAGGTACACGAATACAAGTTTCAGGGTGGTATGGCTCATTACTTTCCAGTTTATTTTTCAACTCTTGAGTGCCAAAGTGTAAGTTATCTGCCACTATTTTCAATTTAAGGTTTTTAAAATTTTCTTGATCTTGAATTCTTGAAAAATCTTGAAGAATCTTGAAAAAATGTGTTTTAAATTTGGATAATTTGGAAAGTTAATGTTATAAATCTTATTTAATGATACTCGGTTTATATAAGAATTTAATGTACGTTATGTGCAGGTACTTTCCCAATAACGCAGAATAAAATATTTGGCTTTTTCTGCTTTTTAAAAATTCCTGTTTTTTGTCTGATAACATCTCTATGAAATAACTTAGCCCCGAAGACAAATTTGTACTTACTCCCAAGGCTTCAATGTAGTATTTGGTCTTGGCCTCAACAACTTGCTATGGCCATTGCAACTATAAAACATACAGGAAGTTGTCATATACAACTGTGGCAATTCCTTGTCATTCCTGTTAAGTAACAAACATTTGGCACTCAATGGGTGGTTTCAGCTATTTCTGTTAAGTTCATTGTCTTGTCTCATTACTGTATAGAACATTGTTTGCATCATAGGATTCATTCAATATGTACAGTGTAAAAAACGTACATGTTAGTATAATCACTTAAGTATTAAGGTCTGATATGTGGCAATAAATCAACAACCTTATAAGTTTATAACAAAGTTTTTATCTAACGTTTAAAATTTTTCAATATTTTTTCAACAAGTTTCCATTTTTAATTTATTGTTTGTTATGAGTTTCAAATTCAGTATTACCAGTCTACAAATGCTTCTTTCACCTTGTTTTTATGTGGTGAATCACTTGTGACGGAAATATTCTGTTAGGTAGTGTAACGTGTTACAATCGCTTTGGGCCATACGGTTAACCTGTTCCTTCCTAGAAAATCTGATGATTTTGAATGCCAGACTGGAGGTCTTGCATTATTATGCAGCAACAAATGTTCAAATGGTAGAAGGCTACATTGTATTACATGACAAAATTTAGTCAGTAAAGCACAATAAGTAGCTGAATTCATGCATAAACTCGACTAACGAGATTTGATGTCTATTCTTATACACTATTGTCATAACCTTGTGTGTTGAGATTGCTTGGCCTTAACTTTGTTTGACTGGTCTTATGACATTTAGACCCTGGGGTAATTTGAAAAATCCACATCTCGTTCTCTGTGACAATCTTCTCTAAAGGTCTGTCATCTTCCTTGTGATGAAGATTTTTTTAAATAAAGAGCACATGTCATTCTTTTCATTTAGTGTTGCTCAGTATTCTGACTGACAACCCAACACGAGCACAATTTGTGAAATTGCAAATTTTCAGGAACAATGTTTTTGTAAAGCTGTTCTGCTCACATTGGGAAATTCCTTCCTGACCAAATCTCTGTTGGCCAATGATGGTCAGTCTGATTGCAGTTTATAATGCTGTCACCCATCACATTAGGCTTTACTTATCTTGTGACGGTTTTTCTGGTCAAATGCGTCTTGTCGAATTTCCTGGTCAAATCACAAATATTTTCTGTATGCAGTATAGGGGTTATTGTGGAAATTGAATTATACTCCACAAATATGAGTTCAAACTATAACATCACTGATCTTGTACATATAGAGCTGATGTTTTTAAAACAAATTATCTACCATTTATAATATTTAACCGAAAGATACCTTATCAAATAATAAAATTTATAATTGATACACAATGTTTGCTTATGATGCTTTTACACTAATACTTTTTTAAATGACTACCAATCTAAATGCTACTGAATGATTCGGGACTTCTAAAGGGACAATAACTTGTTTTGCGTTATAAGAATTCTGCTTTTGCGTCAAAGTAAATTTAGTATAACACATTAATATATGTTTCTTATAAATTAATTGATAAGATTTACATCAGCCTATCCTGAACAGTGTGTTTTCTCTACAAAACATTTTCATTTCATTACATTATATATTTATTTTAATGTTCGTTGCATGAATGGAGAGTTTTTTAAAGTTACGGTGTTTGAACAGGAAAACTGATAGAGAAGTATTGATTAAAATAATTATTGCTATTACCAAAAAAATACTATGATAATTAGAAATTGTTCTTAAGATTCAGTTTTCATTGTTAGTTTATGAACATAAAAATAATTATTATTATAAGAATTTCATAATACCCAGGCCCGTATTTTATTATGTGCTCACATAAAAAGCGTCAAAATTTAATTTCTTGTATTTGTTTAAATATATTTGCAAACCTCAAATAATTATAATTTTATGTTGTATTACTCATGTGTCATATTGTCTTAATGAGGGCAGTGCTACATAACCTACAATGATTTGTGTATATTAACATATATTGTTCTGGAGAGAATACGCCACCATGCAGTCTACCACTCTAAGACTCTCGGATGAAAAACTTTAAATAACCGAGTTTGAACATACTACTAGTTTGAACTAACTAGTAAGGCTAGAATGAAATCGTTAAATTTTAGCGTATTTATTTCTGCGATTAGACATATAAAGCAAATCATTTACAAACAATAACTTCCTACTTTTCTTATAATTAAACTTCAACAATGAAAATTCTTATTTCGGCGAAGATTTGTGAACTGATTGTTATAAAAGGTAGTTAGTTACAAGTGTAATATTTTTAAGTATGTAGTTTACAAATTTTTGGTTGGGGTTACAAATTTGGCATTGGTCACATTATGAAGGTCTTAAAAGTCATTATTTTGGGCGTGTAATTTTGTAAACCTCTATTCAAAAATAACACCAGTTCATTGAACAAATTTTGTTGAAATGGTCCTTCATGTATGAGGTGTAAATTAATATGTATGTTATTGTATATTACTGTACGTGGCTTTCTGGTAAAAGAGGGGGGGGGTGAAAGACTGATGGCACAGGGACACACAATTAATTAATAAATACGGGCATGGTAATAAGTAATAGTTGGTTTGCTTTTTTTTTTAACTGTCAATGAAGTCTTAAGTGAAATAAGTTAGTAATATGTTGCTATTTTTCTGATTCTTGGGAGTTGGATACAAACACCATAACTTTATTGAACTAAATTTAAATACTTTATCAATATCTAACAATTCTTTTGTAAGTTAAATAAAGTGTTATGAACTACCTGGAGGTAATGGTTAGTAACAAAGCAGTGGACTTGTGGGATATCACAACAGATCTAACGCCAGTACGTAAGTGATACTTGCGTGTATCGTTCTTTGTTCAAGTGTTGCTTTTAATCCAAAAGTTAGTTAGACCACGCTTATACTTCCATGATTTTTTTTATCTGCTTGGTGATTATTCCTGCTTTCAATACTTGCTTCAGATATATTGATTCTCTTGTGGCCCCGTATGTTGTACATAGCTTTTGACCCTTTGCATGTCAGATATTAGTGTAGGATTAAATAAATATATTATTTTGAAATGATCTAGTCCTTGAGTTTTATATTGTTGCATTTAGTTTGTGTTAGTATTTTGATTCCTTTAAATTTTTGTTTCTGTTAATACTTGTAGTGTATGAATAAGTTTTCTATGAAATTAACACTACCTTTAAATGTAGTTTTATTAGTGTCAATGTTCTATTAGAATAAATTATTTGTTTATTTTCAATACATCAAATTTTTATACAAAATAGTATTTTTCAACATTAAATCAATGTTATTGTTTGTGTAAATACATATTATAAAACCCAAGTTTTTAAATAAAAAAAATATTTTCAATTTTCTGTGGTTTCAAAATAGTTTTTAATAACCGAGTTCTCACAGCATTTACAGTTATTTATCATGTTTATATTTTGCAATACTCTGCAAATACCCTTAGCAATACTGTATGTAAATAACATTCTTGACTATTATCCCTGATTGATCGGATTTGGAGTTTAGTGAGTTAGTGTCATACGTGTTGGTGCACAACTAACTCTGCTGATTTGTGTAGGCTGAGGCACGTGCTGAGTTCGCTGAGAGATCCGTCCAGAAGTTGCAGAAGGAGGTCGACAGGCTCGAGGGTATGTTTTTTGAAAATTGTACTATTGTTGCAACAAATTTTCAATTTCGGACAACATTTTCAAAATATTTCTTCATTTTTATAAATTTTTTATCACGCATTACATTTTTATTTTTTGTTCAGTTTAAAATTAATTCACTTTCATAAAATTCTTCAACTGCCAGTTTACATTGTAATTTTATTTTTTATAACTAATTGTGTAAAATGTTATATAGTTAATTAATGAATTATAAAAATGTTGTATTTAGATTTGTTTCTTTAAAGATCTGATCATTTTAAATTAATCTTTATGCAGTCCAAAATTAATTGACTTTCTTAAAATTCCTCAACTGTCAGTTAACATTCTATTTACATTTTTTATGGATGATTTTGTAAAATGTTAAAATACAGTAATGAATTAATTATTAAAATGTTGTGTTTAGATTTGTTTCTTTAAAGAGTTTTTCATCTTCAATACGATTTACTCTTGTTTAGAAATTAGAAATTAGATTTTAGCTGTTAAATATTTTGTTGTATTTTTGTTAGTTGTGATAAATTGTTCTTGCATTGTATTGCAATACGTGGCCGAGTGAGTACGGTCACTTCATTAAAAGTTTTCGCCGTAGTTTGGCTAACTGACTACTGTTTCACTAATTTTCAATGTCACTAATTACAAACCCGTATGTCTACTAAAAACTTGGAAACACCAGTTTTAATTTTGTTTTATTTTCGTTTAGTTTTATGTTTTATTTTTACCTGTGTTGTTTGATTTGTTTTGGCTTGAGCATGGATTTGTTTTTATTGTGTAGACGACTTGGTCACCGAGAAAGAGAAGAACAAATTGCTGCAAGAGGAGATGGAAGCGACTCTCCATGACATTCAGAACATGTAACAGAACATACACCCCCCACTCCCTCCCCACCCTCGCTAGATGGGCTCAGTTAACGCACTCTCACACATTTGCACTCCCCATCAACCCTGATGTAATTCGTCTCACTCGGGGTTAATTATTGTTCAAAATAACAATCTTTATACCGTATTAATTCAAACATATTACAGAAAATTGTCTTTGAACGCAATAGCATTTAAAATTGATTCTCGTCAACATTTTCAAGGGTAAACTGTGCAAATATATTTTTCAATTTTTACGAGGTAATTTCGATTGAGAATTTATGTATTAAAACTAAAACATAATGCCAATTTTTTGTATTATTTAAAATTATATAATACTATCTCACGATGATAAAACAAGATGATAATCTTTTATAATAATTTCTGAATAAACGAGTTTTATATTAATTTAATTTTTGAACAATGGTTTAGTTGTAAAGTAATTATTAGAGCAAAATAAACTTTTAGATGTCTTCATAAAATTCCTAAAAAATTAAATAATCTATTTAGATTTACCAAAACTTGTACTCGACAAAAGCGAACTAATCGAAATAACTTATTCAATTGAATTTAGGTTTACAATGATAATTTAAAGAAAGTTGTTTGTTTACCTCGATTATTTCCAGTTGAAAAGTGAGACTGTAGGTGGGGTTTGGTGATGGTATAACCTCTACATTCGGGGTTGTTGGGGCCTTGGGCTTCCCACTCAAGGAGGTATCTCCTTACATTCCGTGTATATAAATCTAGCAAATATTATTGTTTAAAAAATTACGTCATTGTTGTTTTTTGCTCATTGTTAAATAAGCTATGAAGTCGTGCCTTTCATATTGAATATGTGTATTGTTACTATATTGTTGTATAATTCTTTTTATTGTATGTTTGCTTATTAACGGATAAAGATTGTAGCGATTTAATTTATTAAATAAATGTAATACATGGGTCAAAGTGCTTGTTTTCCATATAATGCTTGGACGCTTTCATTATTAAAAGCTTTGCTGAACATAATTGATGCCGTAATAAATAAAAATTAATACTCAGGTAATATAAGTAATGTGCAATAAAACGTCTAGAGAAGGAATTAAGTTTTATGCATAACGTAGAAATAACTTAGAACACTGGTTGTTTTTATGTACGTCTACCGTTTTACAAATATGACTGAAAATTCAATAAATGTTATGCTTACGCTGTATGTTGCGAAACTCCACTCCTGTATTTATAGGGTTGTATTTTTTATGTTCGTGGCTATTTAGCTTTCAGATATTTTCTAGAAACCTCAGGTTAATACATTTTGTCGTAAGTTATAATGAGATGTTTAAATAAGCAAATAATGAACACAGCTGTTCTTAAATAAGTGTAGGTTTGACAATTATAGGTTACACAATTCCTTTCACCTTGCACAATCACATACAGCTTGCTAGGGCCTGTACATACATGCGTACAGACACGTCCAGTCTCGTGCGCACATGTTGCTTCTACTCAGCATGCACTGCATGGTAATATTTGTTTCACTTATACGTAGCTCATAATTTTACTATATTGTTGTTTTATTTGATAATTTTTATTTCATTTTCTAATTTTAACATTATTACAGTTTTGTTTGATGTAAACTTACACGTTCAATGAGTTTTTAAAACCAGTTTTAGTTTAGTATTTATAACAAGTAGTTTTGTTGTTGCCTATTTTTGTTTAGAGAGCATAGCTATGTTTTAAAAATAAATTTTGTTACTAATTAACTTTTGCGTTTGAGGTTTACTCTTCTTCTACTACTTGTGCGTAGAGTTGTTTGTGAAGAAGAGGTCTACATCAGTAAAATTTGTGTCTTCATTAGCGTCATCTTCGTAGGATTGTTGACAGTTCATGAAGGAATGTGTGACAATAAACCCTCTGAATTCCAAGTGATGATATAGTGTGATGGAACAGCATCAGATAACAGTATCATCAGTTCTGGGACTAGGGGACTTCTGTAGAATGTTGATTATACAACTCGTTTTTGAAGCCAAAGTTCAAATTCCAAATAAACACTCCAATTTATGTAGTAGAGAGTAAATAATGTTGTCATCATTATCAATGGTTCTCGAACTCGGAAAATCTTGGTCTCTCTTAATATATCTGTAGTTGATATATACGTATGTAAATTTTGTAAAGGTTTGGTGACCCTCATCATAATTTCTTAGATATATTTGGAGGTCTGCAAGTAGAGAATATTCAAGGGCTTGTAAACAATCAACTTGCTTCTGGACATCACTCGACAGTTCTAATTATTTTTGAGTGTCTAGAGTTACAAAGACTGTAAATGACAATGTGATGGAGCTCTGTGGGGAGGAAGATCACACTGTTGTCGTGTGAGTGTGAATTTGTGATATTTAAGAACTGCCAGGTTGGGCTACCAGATCAAAATCTCTCGCAGCTGCCTCATAAGCTATAATTCTGCACTGTATACCCATTATCTAAGATTGTTCAGTGTTCCGTTGTCATCAACAAAGTTCCAACATGCAGTTCTCACTCGTGTTCGACACCAGTGTGGATTCATTTATCAACAAAAGAGCTTTGTTTATTTCAGGTTGTCACTTGTTCAAAAAGTGGAAGAATTTTTTCAACTTTCTGTACAGGTAGTGAGTATATTTTTCTAGGTGTCCATGTAATGTTGCAGGTTCTTCAGGAATTATTTGAAATCTTCTGCGTAGTTAAACACAATTTTCAATCTTATATATTTGTTTAGTTATCTTAACTGCATGAGCTGGAGAGTCTCGAAATTCACCTTGATCATTCGAACCTTTCTTCCTGTAGTGTTCATATTTTTTACTTTGCGTCTTGTGAACTTCAAAGAAAGGCATGCAGAGGCTGAAAATGCGTCAAGAAAAATCTGTAGGTAATTGTTTTTCATAAATAATACTGAAGTTCTGGGTAAGTCAGGAAGTTGTCAGTTCATCACCTCTCTCATCAACCATTTGTTTTGTTTAACTGATCACAATAAATCAAAGTTATGCTCTCTTCTTTCTTGAAATGAAACTGAAAACTCTACAGATAGGAGCAGTGCAGACTGACGGCACTGTGTTTGAACGTAACACTTCTAACGTACTGTATCGTTATCGTGTCGTCACCACACCGCTGGCATGTGCTGTAATCTTGCTCTTCTCTTGCAGATGAGTTGGTGGTTGAGAAGGAGAGATACCGTGTCATCGGAGATGGATTGGACTTGGCCTTTGTAGAGTTATACGGATACTAATCAACTGTAGCGTGTGCCATCACTCTCACATTCACCTTTAGATTAACCGTCTGCTTTCATTGTTTTCCGCTTATATTATTTGGCTGTAAATGTATCTCGTGGAATAGTTGCGTTAATTCCCACACTACACTCGGCTCGAGTTTTTAAAATTGAAAACTAATTATTGGAACAAAGTTAAAAATTCTCATACGAATCGGTTATTGTTAGCACATGAATTTCTATTGTAACGATAACAATATGCAGAGTATATAAACGCAGAAAATATTGTTACGATGTTGTTACAATGCACTCCAGCCAAACCGAGTGGCTCAATCAGTGCAGTCGGATAGTGCAGAGTGGTTGGGAATTAACAGCGAGATTTTTTAAAGTAATTTGATCGTTGCAATTTATTGAAGAGGTTTATTATGTTTGCAAATTCTTCATATTTATTTATTTGTATATTTTCTGATATATTAGTCTAGTGTTACTTTTTTATTCTCGTTACAGAATTGTAAATAAATAAGCTAATTTTCATCTCTTGCCTAATCGTGTTTTTATTTATTCTGTCATTAACGTTAACATCTTTCCGCCTGGAAGTATTGTTGTGAAATTGGCAATAAATCGTACTCAACTCGACTAACAATTTCGGTGAACGTAGGGATCCTACACTAGCATGAACGTCACTTAGTCTTTTAATTTCAATTGTTAGTTTATCTAAGATTATTTTTAGTTTTTAGTATGTGATGTTTTGTTTTATTTTTTATTTGAATGTTTTAAGTAGTTGGCTCCTGTAACTTGCTTACTCTAATGTATTAGGGGCTATTCATGTGCAAAGAGAATCAGAAGCAATCACGCTGTGTACAGAACTACTTAGGTTCCTTTAAGTATCTTATATTATAATTTTAAAATTTATACTTAATATAAAGGTGAATAAAACTGCCACCAACGTACTTGTTTTGTTTTCTTTACCGTTACCGTATTCTCTTAGTTAAGTTTTCAAGGCTGAACATTCTATAAACTTTAAAAGTTTAAAATTGTCCGTTATTTACGTTTTTTCCATATAAAAGGAGTGTAATCGTGCTTTATTGGATTGCCTGCCAAATTAGCACTATCTGGTTATAGAACGTAACAGATGTTGATGTTGTGGCTGAAAATGTTGATGTGCCTTAGATGTTGTGTTGTAGTGCTTACAGCTTGGAATGAGCTTATTATAATAATAAATGCACAATAAAAAGTGCTCTTAGTGAAATTAGGTCGGAAATCAGAAGTTTTGGAAATCTGTTTTTGAATAACTCACTCTGTTATTTTTGTAATCCCAGAATTTCATAATCTGAATCAGTTTATCATCGTGTTGTTTTTTCAACAGTTATAATTTTCGCACATTATTTTTTAACATTAGTTTTAACATTGAGCCTCTCAATTAATAAAAAAAGTGATGTAAAGAAAAGAGTTAAGAGGAGTTACGGATGTTATATTAAATCGTAAAGTAAACCGCAAGTTAGTATTACTCAAAAAGAATGTTACTTCTTTTTTTATTCTTGAAGACTGAAAATGTATTAAAATAATTGAAAATAGGTTTTCAGAACGGTTTATATACACAGACATTTTACTGTGTTCACCAGCATAGAAAATAAATATTTACACAGATACTAATGGTACCAAGTTAAGAGTATGTTATTGTCACAAACTTTTAAGTTTTGTGAAAGGTTCTATATTTTTGCTGTTTAAAAGATGGCTGTAGTGAAATGACCTTAGTTTTTTTTCCCCTTAAGGACTGTGTTTTCACCTCAATTCTTTCAAGGCTTTATTTTTGGTTTTATAGATATAAGGGATGCCTCATTTTAAAGATTACCGAAACTCAGTATTAACATTTTTTATACTTTTCAAATATTTAGGTGATAGAGTACACAAAAGTTTGCAAATATTTTCTGAATAAACAATACAAATATGAAAAAACTAAAACTGTTTGGAGGTGTATTATATTTTATAAACGAGACATCTGTCATAATTTTTTTAAAATAAAGATTAAAAAAAGGTTTTTAAGGTTTAACATTGTTCTTATGGGAATAAAGTCAAGATGGTCACCAATACAGCCGGCTTTTAACCATAATATTTATGGTAACAGAACACTATTTAGTACTTTTTAAATTTGAATGAAAGCAATGTTTTTTATCAATCTCCCATGTAAACATGCTATTCTATCTAGACCTTACACGGATTATTGAATCGTGTATGTTTTCGTATAGGATTTCATTAGTACCCTCATTAATAGTTATTATATTAGTGTTGTAATTATATCATTTATATTAATGATGCTTTTTCAAACGGTTCTACAATATTGGTTTTGAAATCCACTGCACGTTTTAAAACAACAGTTTTCATCTTCAAATAGTCAAGTTATTGAAAATGCTCCCACAATGCGATTGTTGAAAAATAAAATAACATCCGAGACGGACAATGGAGATTACACAATACAGTAAATTCCCACTGATCATTTACCCGCAGTCCTGAGCATATGGTTGGAACAAAAAGGTTATTATCATATTACCGGGTTATTATACGTAGAAATATAAAAATTTTATTGCTTGGAATAAAAAATAGAATTTTGGCACTGTTATATGCTACAAAATTGATAACACGTTTCAAGGATTGAAATCTATCCCCTTCATCAGGGAGGATTGTTATTAATACATAGCAAATAAAGAAAAAAAAAAAAAAAAAAAAAAAAAAAAAAGGAAAGAGCCGAAAGCTGCTGACAGGAAAAAGAGTAACTCTTCCGCTCAGGCAACCATGAGCATAGACTGACGGAAAGATTGTCATGGTTGTGATTACATATGAGATCATGTTCTTCTTCTTCTATGGGGCGGCCTATTACCATGCACTTAAGGTTCAAGGGCCTTTTGCACACCCCGGAAGCGCACCATGAGGCCTATCAGTCTATGATTTCAGCAGTTCCATAAACCCCGAAAACAACCTATCAGGTCCTCCTGGGGAAATTCACCATCCTTGTTCAAACTGCCAAAAATGGCATACCGCTCTCTTTCCTATTATAGGACAATCAAAGTTATTGTTTTTTAATTTATTTCGTAATGTGCATGTCAATGTCATATTTTTATGTAAATTTTGAACTACAATTGTGGAGTTAAAATTCTCCGTTTAGACCATGTGAAGATTAAACTGTTGTTTTCAAAGAATGCAGAGGCTACATTACCAATTTTTGGCAATTCTGAACCTGTTAAATTACACTTAGTTCTCCCATTTTAGTTTCTCTATTACAAAAAGTACGAGTTTAAGTAAATATCAATACTGTATCTGTATTTACCTGTGGGAAGCTGATGGCTGCAAAATCTAAAAAGATCTGACGTCGACAAGTACCATCGACCTGTTTGATAAGATCCTCGCACAGGCCAGTGGCCCATGTGGATGAGCAGAATAAGGCTTGTTTGTCGTGGTATATTTGTATGTAGGTCTTGTATGATACTAGTTAGAGAACTGTATCTATCAAACAAATTAGTCTGAGTATAACTAAGAATCGTATAACATTATCAAAAGATTAGACTATAGGTTTGAAAAGGGATTCTATTTGTTTCCCAGGTTAAATTCAAATCATTTCACTTCTATTTGAATGATTAATGAATAGTAATTCTTTCATTTTCGCAAGTTGTGTGTTTCTTAAAAAGAGTCAAATTCTAAATTAACTTTTTGATTAATTAGTTTTTGTGAATAAACTCAACATGAAATCAGTCTTATTATATCATACGGGTATACAAATGTTACAATTTTACATTTTATTTTCTGGCTGCTTATTCTATCTCGATATGGTAACTATTAAATTTTTTCATTCAGTAAATAGAGTTATTTAGATAACACGGTTTCCTTTTGTGCATACATCCCGAACTTTTTTAGTATTTGTAAAATATTTTTAAAGTGGACTTATAGATTAGTGTAAGGATTAAAAAAAAGTTGAATTGTGAAGACAGAAGCAACTCAAGTGCTCAAAAAGTATAAACAGCTTAGATGACTGATGGGCTAATGCAGCAAACTGTGGTGTTTAAGATGGTATTGTGATTCAAATATAAGTTTGATATGTTCTCTAAAGAATGTTTTGCAATGAAATACACATAGGATCATAACTGCACAGCTACTGAAAAAAGTAGACGACGACAAACAACTGAAATAACAGTTGGACACTGGCGTTTCTGAACGTACAGTCTTACGTTTTTTTTATCTATATGATTCAAATGGAATCCATTACATGACTTTGGAAAAGAATATTATTTTCTGAATGTGTTCTTCAGAGTTCTATAGTCGTCAACCCAGAACTCAGTGTTTTTTTTGTGTGATTATCCATAAAAACCAACACAAAAGTCACTAGTTTTTCGAACATCTACATAAAGTATTTGCATGTTTTATTGGGATTCATAACAGGTTGTATTGGGACTAAAGGGGCTAATGTAACAAACTTAAATATGTTGAATTTTGTGAGCTTAGATTAGCATTTATGTGAATCTAATTAGTGATCAATATAACTTTTATGTGGTTTGTTCTCGTTAAATGTTTACCGTCACAAAAATTACTAATTAATCGTGAAAGAATTTTCAGTGTATAGTTTGCAAAGTAGAATGCAGACAACAATAGACGTGTAGACTTTTTTTAGCTTTTGTTTCATTGTCGACATAACCTAACCCAACTGACGATTGAATCATTACTGGTGCCATTGACAATGTTGCCGTTGTCACAGATGAATGGGTACATGAGAAGGAGAGGTACAAGGTGATCGCTGACGACCTGGACGAGGCGCTTACCGAGATGGTTGGCTAACTTTCAACGCCTTTCATTATCATTTTATCAATTGGAGGCTCAGACTCACATCAAAAATAACCTCAAATTATTGCTAAATATATTTTTACACGCAACAATCCGATTCTAAGGCAAAAATAAAGGTTATTATTTACTGAGTTTTTATTTTGTTTTTCCTTTTGTTTTGTTTTATTTTAGTTCTGTTTTTGTTTAGTTTTATTATGAGTTTGTTGATTTGTGCTATTTTTATTATTTGTCTCTCAGACTTGTTTTTACTCCCATTTCAATCAATCTAAGTTAGGTTTTTCAGTTATTTTCATTTGTTTAATTTTAGTTCTGGTTTTGTTTAGTTATATATTATGTATTGCTTTTTTATTATTTGTAGAATTGATTATATACATATATTCTACAAGTCTTCATTTATTCTAATAATGAGTTTTTATTTAACTTTTGTTATTTTTGTTTAAACAATCTAGCTAGTGCAACACATTTTTTTTTTCCTTATTGGTGAAAGGATAATATGATTACAACAGATATTTGCCATCTTTTCGTTAAAAAAGCAGATTAACACGTTTACTGCTGACATGGAAATTCATTATTGTGCAAATGCTGAAATATTTTATTTTATTTTTTGATGTTTATTATTTCTTAATTTATTATGTACATGTTCACGAAATGTTTTTATTCAAAAATTAGCAATTATAATGTAAAAAAATAATAAATGACGCCATTTGGCGTCATCAGCATATGGCATCTGGTTTTGATGGGATATGCTGATGACGGCCAAGTGGCGTCGTTCTTGTTTTTACGAAACTAACTCGAATTATAATATAAGTATTGATAAATGTATTGGGTACTTACCTTGTATCCATAGTTTTTATTCTTTACAAAAATATAATATTCACAACAAGTTTATATTTACACTATATACATTGACACTTTTATACTTTTACTTGTGGTGATTTATAAAACAGTCACCCAGACATAGGCCAGGTTTACTGTCGCACGCCTCACCATTGATATATTGTGTCTTTACGAATACCTTTACTGTAACACATTACACAACGTTTTCGTAGCCTTCTTCCTTTATATCCCATTAGGAGCTTTGTCGGTTGGTGTTCGGAAAATATTTGGCATATTACGGGGCAACGGCTGGTTGTCTGCGGCATTCAAAAGATTCCTTATTATGTCAAGTCTGAATGTCAACAATGTCATTTTTATCTCCAATATTGTTTTGACGAAACAGTAAAAAAGTATTCAAAACTGCCATTTGTAAAATGTGCACAAATACCTTTTTGTACCAGCGGATTGTTTTTTTCTTTCTGCTGGATAATAACTAAGCATCTGATCCTGCCTATCTGTGCCTGCTCATATACTTGTTGTATTCTATTATTGGAAGAGGCTTTTGTTTTTCTACTCCTCGTTTATTCACTGACACGTTCATCTCATTTTCAAATTGGCTGGATATATATAGAACGTTTTCTCTTATCCTTCCATTTTCCAACTACAACTCCTTCATGATATTTTGCACATGTTTCACCCTTCTTGAGTTTAGCTTGGACAACTTCTACTGGATTTTGTTTGCCTATCTACACGCAGAGTCCCTGTTATGTACGTTCTTTTGTTGTAACAACTGTTTAGTCAAATTGACACTGTTATAAAAATTTATCTGCATAAACTGAATGGCCTGCGTTCAGCACGTTCTCTTAGTAGATGCAGTACTACTTTTTTCAGTGTGTCCCACACCACCTAAACTTATCCAAAGCTCCAGAATATAATACAGAAACTTCATTGTAAGTCCATTAGGTTCACAAAGAAGATAAAACTTTATAACCGTATTTGTGTTTTTTGTTTTTTTATATATTGTCTAAAGACTAGGCGACCACGCCACAGGATCATCGACTCATCAATGGACCAGTTCTCTTTTTGGTGCATAAATGTTAAGCATTTTGTTATTGAAATGGTCTATCAGGGGCCTAACTTTCTTTAGTCGATCAGTACTATCTTGATCTACTTTGGCAAAGTGAAGGCAACGTAAAATACCCATAAACCGATCACGTGACATGTGTTTCCCAAAACAAGTTTGGAACAGTTCATCTCTTTTCCAATAACTCTCTAGTCTTGGGCATTTTTACTATTCCTGTATGTAGAAAGAGGCCCAAAAATACCTTTAGCTCTTGGATATTTAGGTCTCGCCAGTAACTCATGCGTGAGTGTTGTACATGGGAACTAGAAAGAAATACTTCTTCTGCGTATATATTAGTTTCCCTAACAATTGATTGCAGCATAACGTAATCTAAAATTAATGTCAAATAATCCATAGGCTTATTATTACCCGGTATTGGAAACCTTAAGACCAGTAGGTTGGTTAAATATAAAAGTTTTTCAAAGCAGGATTGTCATTCCATACTAACTGAGGTAAATCAGCTCTTCTCCTACCTTGTGTAGTTTTGGACTGCACTGGCAATGGCAATGGGGAGCAACCGTAGCTGGAACAGTAGGTGATGGAAGCATCTGAACTGATCCATCCTGTTCATCTTCCTGGGTGTCATTACCACAGCTATCTAAATCCCAATCACTTTCCCCGGGAATATAACTGTCACCACTACTCAGTGCTTCAGATTCCGTGTCAGAATTCAACTCGTGGTCAATTTCACTTATTGTCATATCTTGGGTTTCACGAGAGGTACTCGGCATATTATAACTCATTATAACATATATTTATTTTACACACTGATAATTTAAACTCAAAACGAACACTTAAACTAATAAGTATAACTTATTACATGAGTAATCACTCTGAAAAACAACCACTTACTGACTGATAAGACAGGATAATATGGCTACAAGTTTTTTTGGCTTGCAAAAAGGTGGGAGTGACGCCAACTGGCGTCATCAGCATACAAGGCACGTTCCGTGTGACGCCAACTGGCGTCATCAGCATTGAACGTGTTAATGGCAGTTAATCCCTAACATATTCAAGCCCAGGTCTATTTCGGGATTTAGCACCCGAAATCTGAAACTTAGTTTCTTAGTCGATTGTATTCATTTAGCATCATAATTACGGAATATAATCACTTTTATTATATAAAAAGTTTTCTGATGCCTCCATGGCGTCATTAGTACTAACAGTGTTGACATGCAACATACTTATGTACCATATATAAAAAAAAAAAATGGTAGTGATACGTGAGAAAATAGTGGGATTCCGAATCAGTTAATGGTCATAGAAATGTGAGAGACTGCCAGGAATCGAGTCAACAGCTGAGTTCAAGTTGTAAACATTAAAAAATAATCCATACTTTGAAAATTTATTTCCAGAAACCAAGGTCGATTTAGTATTCTTAGACATATAAATAAACATTTAATATAGCAATAATCAAGATTTAATTTATAATAGTAAAACAATCCTACTATGTGTTAATCCTGTCAGTATAATACATTCAATATTTTCTGGTTATCGATGTATTTCAAGGACTACTTGTAAAGTGTTGGACTTGCATGAAGAAAAACAATGATTATGTTTTACAATACTCTAAAATCAGTTGTCCAAGCAGGCTCTTTACAATAAATAATCTTATCTGTGTGAAATTGTACGCAAGTGGATAGTGCAACAGTATTTAAGAATATTGTAACAACATCTCTATTTTGCCACTATCACCAATATGAGTTTTTTGTTTCATTCGTTTCAAAAATCAATAGACTAATTTGCATAGTTATAAACATAGAAGACTAAGAGGTAGAAAATAAAAAAGTTATCATTTAAAGTTATAAATTCTGAAGAGCACAAATTATACATCAAAGAGATAAATGAAAATTAATAAAGTCCTCAATAATATAAAAAATTTTTTGTGAATGTGTCGTAAATTTGGGAAAGGTGTAATTAATTCTGTTTTTTATGATCAGATACAGTAAGCAGAGTTGATTTAGTTTGATAATTCTACTTTATTTATTCTTCAGTTTAAATAAATATGTTGCATACATAATAATCACTGGTATAACAGGTTTCAAACTTTGTATAGGTACTGCTTCAGATAACAGTATGAATTTTTCTCTTGACTGATCACTAAGAAATACGATATTTTATGATCAGTATGTATGATGTTTGAAACATGATCATAGAAAATAACAACTAAGAGTATAACAATCAAAACGAAAACTCAAAAGGAAGAGCAAGTATGAAGCTTGAATACACATAGTTTGTCATATGTTAATGAAGAAGGAACTAAACTGACGTTGAGACAGGGATATCATCATTTGAATTATCTGAAAAAGAGAAATTGGGCAATTCCCCAGAATTTTTGGATTGCTGTTGATTTTCTACCCTTCCTATGCACATTGATGTCTGGCCTTAGTTTTATTGAAGAAATTAATTGCTGAAATGTGGGTTATACTTTACAAAAATTCCTAAAAATGGTAACAAATTGCTGCTTCATTTTGTATTTCACATCTTCAAGTATAGCCTCATAGAAATCTCCTGTAACTTAAGTTGAGTTCAAATGGACAAATGAATAATAACCACATAAGAATCGTCAATTAACAAAATACTTGACGTTCAACCACTACTAGTGCAACTTGGATGTGATACAAGTTTTAACCGACTTGCAGGAACATCATCAGTAAGAAAGAGCATCCGGTTGATTTTTTTTTTTTCAATAGCATTAACAAAGGCGAAAATGGTTTTCAATTGAACTTGAAAGATATACTTTGTTTTTGCCATAATTATGTTGTGCTCAATTTGTTACATTGATGACAAGGATTTGAATGTAGATAATTGTCAAAAACCCTTTGCAAGACTACATTATAATGAGGTGTTCTTCTTCAATGTTTAATTTCTAAGTTGTTTTCATAAAAGGGATTTAAAACTTCAGTCGATTAAGGCTTACTAATTCAACAGACAGAACTGAACCATCAATAAGTTAGGATTTTAAATTGGAATACTTAACCAGAAATAACTGATAGACAAGAACTATCTGGTATGTTTATTAAACTCCAGGAACGTCATATCACCACTGGTTCTGATGTAAAGTTGGCTCTTCCAAAGACAAAGAGTCCTTGAAGAATTAACTTTATACCAACAGTTGAATAACATGAATGAAGCTGGCTTGTCTGTATACACTAGAAATATATTAATAAAAACAATTCTTTGATAGTGTCAAATGTTCTTTAATAAGAGAAAACCTGCCGAAAACATCCCCTACGTTAACAATAACAGTCCTGTTATAAATGGACTTAAAGAGTAAAATGTGCAAACCCTTAAACATTGATTATCAGCCATGATGTGAGACACAGTGCATCTGAAATGCAGCACATTCTATTAACATATTCACAAGGCTTCTACAGGGTAAAAACAAGATCTACAACTTTGCTCTTAACTGTTGTGGTTCAGTCATAGGTAGAGCTTGAAATTTAAAAAAAATAGGTATTTGTAAACGTCAACAAATTTATAACTTTTCACCAATATATTTTGGGATTTGTACCATATCTCAATTTACAAGTAAAGGTGTACTGAAGTGTTTATGAATTAAAAAACTTATCATCGTCAATAGCTAAAGTAGGGTCTATTTGAATTCGTTTGATGGATATTCAGTTTAAAATAGGTTATATTCAAGTGAAAGTGAGATTGGTCGTAAAAAATTGTAATTGGCATAATTATCTATTTATTAAAAAGTGTTAACTAATTTTGTTTTGCCACTGAAGAAATTGAAGTCATTGATACGTTCATGATGATAGCGTTTATCCTGATTTTTTTTTATTTGCTGTCGAATTTTTCATTAATAATGGCAAAAAAACCGTTATCAGTTTTTTAATGTCTAAGTATAACGAGAAATGTATGTAAGCTTCGCAATTTTGCATACAAATTTTTATTTCATTATGTTTACCTTGTACCCCAAGGGGTACTTAAACAAATTAATTTACCTTAAAAATTAACCATTTTGTGCCCGACAAGGTATACGATAGTCTGAGGTATTTATTTAAGTTGGGGATGAAATTTAACAAACTACCAAGACAGGCAAACAATAAAAACGCAATAAGGAAATGCATAGCAACGTGTACTCCATCGGGCGCACGACACATTCTTTGCAAGCCCAGTGTGTACCCCATTGGGTACACATGGCAGTTAGTTGTGATAGATCGTCGTGAACATGTTAACAAGATCATCAAATGTACTGTTTTGTATTGAGGATGATAAAGAAACTTCCTCAAAGAAGGTTGTTATATCAAAGACTAATCGCTAGATACAGGATATTTGATGTCAGCATTTTATTTTAGTATAGATAGTTTTAGTTGTTTATATATTGCAATTCATGAACAAGTAAAATACAAACATCGTTCCTAAAATATCAGAAGTAAAAAATACTTAAAACTATATAAGAAGGGCAGTCATTGATATTTAGTATCTGAAAAATAATGTCTGAAAAAAGCAAGCAAGCATTTTCAAAGCATTGGTTCCATCATACTATATTTAGAGTACCTATCTGGGATTTGCTCTGCAGTATAAAAATGTTAACACACATGTATTTTGAACAGTTTAGATAATGCAATGTTAAGCATTCTAGAAAATTTGCTTATCCTCGTATTAAAATATGCATTACGTTCAACTCTTTTCTTTATTAGAATCTAAAAATACAATTAAAGTTGTGTACATTACTAAAAATATAAAGAAATGCATTAAAGATTATACTAAATATCTTGAGTAGATGAATAAATGATATTATAGTAACAGTAGAATTTGTACAACCCGTGGCATTATTTTTGTCTCATGATATAAAATAAAAATAGGTTTTGACTATTGAGAGAGAGAGAGAATTGTGTGTGGGTTTCTTTCAAAGTATATTTTTTTATTTTCAGTCTTTCTCATACAGCAAAAAGATGCCTTGTATTTTGGACATTAAAAATATCCTAAAATTTTAGTAAGTTTGCTGAAATTAAAAAAATATACATCAGCACATTTCCATGAACACATTTTTATAGCTGTTATAAAGTACAAAGAGGGTGTAATTTTCCAGGTTTCTCAAAAAGTACTCCAGAAAACGGTGTGTAGTGGTTTAAGAAGGTTATAAATCAAGTGGCAATCTAAATTTTTGCAATATTCTGGTTTTGAAGAACCATTTTTTTTTTTTTTTTTACTTTTCTTTACTCTTTCTATATGTTACATACAAGATTAGCGAAAACAATACGATAAGCAACGCATAAGTTATAATTGTAGAACAATATTTTTACAAGTCAGTTTGCTCTGTCAGTGAATTTGAAGTACTAAAAAATGTTGGGTTATTTATTGATTGTAACAGAAAAATATAGGTAAAAAAGAAGACAGCAATTTTCACTGATTTTGTTTCTGTATAGTGTATGAAAGATTATTATTGTATTATATACAGAAAGAACAAATGGCTTTATTCCATTATCTGGTATATTAAGAGTCTGTACAAAAAAATTGCTAAAAGTTTTTCCTAATATGGTGATTTTTTACCATTTTTAGTCGCTAATCCCCACAAGTAAAATGACATTTTTTATCTAAGGGTATTCAGGTCTTTGAAGCAAAATCTCAAGGAAACGTATTTGTTAATTTTGACTTCTTTAAACTATTAAAAGTAAAAGTCCTTATCCGTCAATATTGCAGCAGCTATACTTCTTTATAACAAGCCCTAACCGAAGGTTAACAACTTTTGCTTCCTAATAAAAAGTAAGCAAGCCTGAATGATCAATCTTCGCTTTCGCTTCTGCTGAAAAAGAACCGACTTACACAGTGGTGAGTTGTACTTTTGTTGCCATTGATTTTCTTCTGACACAGATGAGTTGGTACATGAGAAGGAGAAGTACAAGTACATCTGCGACGACCTGGACCAGACATTCTCCGAGTTGGTCGGTTAAGTATGGAGGCCGGCTCAGCAGATTCACCTTATTCCAAAACTGTCTAGGATAATGCCGACACATAAATAACCTCAGAAGTTAAAAAATTTTATTTTTACAGACCAAATACGGCAAGATCGATTTTTATTATTAACATGTTAATGGTTATTTAAATATATATTATTTATTTGATTGAGTTTTATTTTTATTTCCCTGCGTTTTTTATTTTAAGTTAATTGTATGATTTAATGTATATTGATCAAAACCAATTTTGCGTGTTGGAATAATACCAATATTGGTTCTTTAAATCATTTATAATTTAGTTTTTTTGAAGTCTTGGGTTGTTTTAAAATTGTTATTCCTAAGTTCTAATAAATATTGCGTTGATTACATTAATCCGAATAAAACGCTTTAAATTCATTATCACTTTAAATTAATTAATTCTTTGTACTCATAAAACTATAGTTTTGTTCATTGCATCAATACGAGGCTTTGTTATCTTGTTCATTTGTGGATCCTTTTAATGCTGTGGCAACCTAACAGTTTGGAACAAAACCCTGAAATGTGTATTTGATGATTTGTGAAAAATTTATAATTCAATGATGTGACAATGTCCAAGGCATTAGCTGGATTTCGCATAATATTCTACTAGTCCCTACTATTATTTTACTAAAGATTTGAGCAAGGCTAAGTGTAATAATGTGAATAGTGATATATTGGCATTATTTAATTGTATGAGTACTTAATGTTATTTAACAATAAGTTTTGAATGATGCAGGTGTGGAGGTTCAATATGAAATAAATTATTAATCTTGTATTCTTAAATTATAAGCTGTAGGAATTGTATCTTTACATTAGGACTAAAACTGGATGAAGAAACATTCGAGTGATGCAAGACACTCTGAATGGTCTTGCAGCAAAACTGAAAACTCACTCATTGGATATTTCAAAAATTCTGTTGAATACTTCATAATATTTTGAGATGTTTGCTATTTTCAGTACATTTGAAACAGTGTTTATTGTAGATATATTTATGTTGACTACAAATATATCACCCAAGAGTAAAATGTTGATACAGTAGTTGTTGCATGCTAATCTTTTTGCACACTTCGCACAAAAGCATGTCACTTATTTTCAGTTGTCTTGTTTATTTATATTTTTTTTTGTGTGTTTCCAAGTGGAATTCTTTAATAAAGGCCTTTTCAGATAATTATTGGGTAAAAATTGTGGTTCGTTTGGCGAGGAGAGAAGAGCTAGATGAACCAATTCAAATGAAGAATACTTACAGAGAAAACTGATACAATTCTTGAATTAACAATCATACTGTACAGACCAATCAAAGTCGTGGAAGAAAAAAAGCAAAATTATGTTTTTGTGTAAGCTCAAAATCTATTTTATTCTAACAAAGAAATATTTGGTACTTTTTAGTATTAGGAGGCCACACTGTTCCTATCTACTTTTTTATTTGTTAATACGCTATCTAAGTAGGTAATACCTCGAGGGATATTTGTTTTTAACCAGAAGTGCGTGGTGGCACAGAACACCAAAGCCTGCACCAGGGGCATTTTCGATTGGTACTTTTCCGACCCCAGGCCATAGGCCAGATCACTCAACGTGATCTGACGTCGGAAAAGTTGGACGAACTCAGATCATGAAAGTACTGATCGGAAATCCCCCTGCCCATTGATGCGAGCTTCTAACAAAAAAAAGAAAACATCCCTCGGAATAGTACCCAAATTCAAGCTCAGATCTGATGAGCTCTTGTAAAGGTTAACTTTAACTTTGGTACTACTAGTAACATATCTATGATAACCTAAGCTAAACCTACTTATATTGCGTAATAACAAGTAGTAGATAGGGACAGAGTGGCCTCCAGGATAATACCAAAGCACTGTTAGTACCTAACATTTATTTTAACAGTTAATGTAATATTTCATTATTAAATATGTTTGCCATTTCAAATATGCAGTAATTATCGATTAAAAAATATGAAACCTTGTTTTACACTAAACTTGTTTTACAATTAGTGTAAAATAACTTTTATTAATTGACTATAAGTCTACAATATAGAAGGATAAAATTTGAAAACAAAGTTCTGTGAACAATATTATTCTATCAAATATTGTCAATCACTTAAAAACCAGGTTTAATACCGTTTGAGTACTAAACTGATTGCAGTCCCAAGTGAGAGAGATTGTATCTGTGATGTATTGTTAAATACTTCTAAAATTATGTGTATTGAGTTATAAGTGACTTGAGGATACACTAGTGGTCAAAGTATGACGGTTCTAAAAGTTTTATAGAGATATACTTCTTCAGAATCATAGATCTACAAAGTTTACAACATAACTTTCTACAGCAATGTTACGATTTGGAACTGAAACTAGAATTCTTCAGTTGTTTCATTGCAGAATTCATTTTTACTTGTATAGGGTTTTTCAAAATTGGTGTTAGGGAATTTCAGAGTGTATTTTAGGAGTAAAAATTATCATACATCTTGTATCTAGAAATGTACTGCTATAGCTCTATAAAGAACCATAGTCACTGTGATCTTTATCATATTTTTTGTCATTTGGGATTTTTTTTTAAACAAATTTAAATGAATATTGGAAGATATATTTTTATTTTAAGTGATAGTTTTAGGTACAAAACAGAAGTCAGACCTAGTTTTTAAGATTTATAAAAAAAGGAAACATTTTAAATTAATTAGTCTTATATTTATGTAAAGATTTTGTTGTTAAATTTCAAATCTCGACAAAGCAATTTTTTGTAAAGAAAGAACATTTTGGTCTTATAAACAGATCTGGAGTTTGGTATAAACTTTTCAAGTTGGTAAGAGTGCAATAACAATATATTAGGCTACTTATAATGACACCACCAAATGGGATGAATGAATGATTTAAAAATAAAAATTTTGAATTGATTGCTAAAGTATACTTTAATATAAAACAATATTTGAGGTCAAAAATATAATGTTAAAACTTTATTTTATGTGTTAAATTTTTTATGAATGTGTGATATTATGTACATTGTGTCAATCACTGTGTACAGAAGTTACGTTCCACATCTGGCAATTGTGATTTTAATTGGAGATCACATAGCTTTCAATAGCCCAGTATGTTTTTATGAATACTGCCCTTAATCCACCCACAACAGTTCTCTCCAAAAGTAATCAATCCATTTTTGAAATTCTATGAAAAGTTACAAATAATGTAAAGTTTCCTATCATGTGGTAACCAATTGTCTTGCCGATGTTTACAGATGACCTGGTCAACCAGAAGGAACGGTACAAACAGATCTCCGACGAAATGGTGGAAACATTTGCAGACCTTTCCAGTTATTAAATTTCCTTTCAAAACTCATTTTCACGCCACTCCTGTGATCGCAATTTGCATTAGGTATATGAATATTTATTTTCATTTGAGTTACCGTACTGTAACACATAATTTAAATTATTTTCCAACATTAATGTAATTGTGATGAGAGCATTTTATAGAATGAGTGATTTTATATTTTAGTACATCATTGTTATTTTTGGGTAGATTGTTAGACGATGCCCCTTCTCCTTCCCTCTTTTACTAAATCAATAATGACTTAATCAAACTAAATCATGTAATGATAAGATTTTTAGATTTTGAATTTTATTTAACGGATTTTTGAAGTGCCCAACCTGTTAGAGGTGTTTATTACATACACTTCAAAGTGTAAGTATGTTGACAAAGTCAACTCGTTTTTAAAAATTTCTCAAAAAGTGTTACGTTGAAGAATGTTTGAGAGCAAATTTGAAATTCACACTGTAAAATAAGTTTTTCTGAAACAGTGCAAATAGTACATTCAATACATATAAATTAGTCAATATATTTACAGACAATAAAGTATTGATGTTCAAATTAACAAAAACAATATTTATTTTTATTTATGTTTTAGCGTTTTCATGCTTTTTTTGCAGTTTGGAATACATTACCCAACTGTTGACTTGGTTGCTAAATTCACGTTAATAAGACAAATGATACACCACTGCCTTGACTAGTTGTCAAATAAAATTTAAGTGCTGTTTCTTTGAACTTGAAAATCTTTGCTTTATAAAGAGATTATATGCTTGTGTGATAAATATATTATTAAAATAAGCTTCTTATAAACCGTCTTGTTCATTTATTCACCTTTTCTGCAGTGTCCTTGATAGAATTATTGTGTAATAAATTGCAAACATACTGTAGTTTTTTATATATATATAAATATATTTCATAGATGTCTGCCTATTTCAATTGCCTTCATGACGGAATTTCCGAGAAAGTTTTTTATTTTCTCCGATCATGACTCACAGAATTTTAAAACCACTATAATCTAAAAATGTATGGGCTTATGAAAAATTACACGAGTTTTTGAACACGATAACTGCCGTAATTTTTTTAATATACTCGTACTTACAAATTGGTACAAAGGCAGTACTTGCAAATAGCTTGGATGAGTTTGTTAGTCTCAACCAATGAAAAGTTTAAAGGTGGTGGCCATTCAGACTCAAGCAAAATCTTAGCTTAACTAATTCCCAATGTAGACCCAAACCGATACATTTTTACATATACATAATCACAACAAGGAGTTTTCCCAGCTCAATTTAAAATCGCCAAAGTATATCAAGTACAAAAAGGGGCTGGAAACTAATGTTTCCGACCTATTTCTCTTATACCTACTTTCTCGTAAGTTATTGAAAAGATTGTCTTGGAACAGCTTCTACACTACTTTGAGCAACATAACCTGCTACTCATCAACAGCATGGATTTTTGAAAGGCAGATCAACTGCAACTGCTCTAGTACAACTTGTAGAACATATCATAGACAAACTAGAAGAGAGCTGTGTTGTTACCAGTCTGTTTTTAGACCTCAGTAAAGCATTTGACTGCCTCAATCACAGCTGTTTAATAGAAAAACTGAAAGCACTAGGTATAGTAGGAGAATCAGCAAAGTGGTTTCATAGCTATTTGAGTGATAGAGAACAACTCGTAGAGCTGCAGCACCCAACCAATAACATAACACAAAATGTACAATCAAAGCCACTCCATGTAAAATGAGGAGTACCACAAGAATCAGTGTTGGGACCAGTATTATTCCATCTCTACCAACTCATATACAAGGAATCTGTCAAACAATAATGTATGCAGATGACACTATCATTACAACCGCAGGAAAAAATAAAGAGCAAACATTAATTGACACAGACAAAGCCTTAACTGCTACTAAAGAATACTGTGTTCCTAATCACTTGGTTCTTAACAAAGAAAAAACTGTCCAAGTAATCTTTAAAACCAAAGGCAAGGATGTAGATATAGGAATAACTGGTATTGACCTTAAAACTAACACAAAGTACCTTGGCATTGTGATTGACTCCAATCTATCTTGGAAGCCACATGTAGACCAGCTGAGCAGGAAACTCTGTTCGGGAACCTATCTTCTGCGTAGACTCAATGAAGTATGTACTCCAGGGGTAACAAGAACTGCCTACTTTGCCTTTTTTGAGTCTCACATAAGATATGGTATAACATCTTGGGGTGGAACGACTTCTGCAAATTTAGAAAGAGTCCTCATATAACAAAAGCGTGCTGTTAGATGTCTTGCGAGTCTTGGATACAGAGAAAGCTGCCGAACAGCATTTACCGAACTTACAATTCTAACAGTGGTGGCACTGTACATATATACAAGAAGTTATCCTACACACATCCTTTACTTGTCTACAACAAGACATCAAGATATACACCACCATAACACGAGACATGCCTCCAATTTCCAGGAAAGGGTCAGGGTGGGTAAGGTAAAATGCCCTCACAAAATTCAAAAAATTCTTCTACACTGTAGAAACAATTTAAGACTAAAAAGTTCTTTAGCTCACGCTTGAATTTTTTTATAGAATTTAAATCTTTTACACTAGAAGGCAGAACTTGAAAAATTTTGTTTCCAGAATAATAAGGGTTTTTTTTTAAAATAGTAAGCCTATGGTATACAGCAAAATTGTTTCTATGCCTAGTGTTATACGAGTGAACATCATTTTGGTATTCAAGGTTTTGTGTTTTAATATACACTGCACACTCATAGACATACAAACATGGTACTGTTAGGATATTTAAATCAATAAAAAGATTTCTACAGTGAGTCAGAGGCGGTAAACCCAGCATAGCTCTGACTGCTCTTTTTTGCAAGGTAAAAATCTGTTTGATATTTGTTGTTTTGCCACCCCAGAGGATGATTGAATAGGATATGTGTGACTCAAGCAGGCAGTGGTATACGCTTTTGACTAGGTCTAAGTTATTGAGTCCTAAATATATAAAGAAATAAATAAAGAACTCGTCTGTTGTCTATAATATATTATGTAATTACATACAAAATATTCTTTGAATATCTCTTAAAGTTTCTAGATCATGGTATAATACATGAAGTCATACTCGATATAGTATAACAAGCAACAAATTACCAATATTTACTTTGGTTATACTGCTAAGCCATCTCTCGAGGTACTTTATTATCTAAATGTTGCTAACAGTTCTGGGAAGGCAAGGCAAAAGTTACATTTATTTAAAAGATTTTCATAGGTAAACTATATTTTTTTTAAACTTTATGTACAAATAAGAAATGTTTTCTTGATTTGAATGCAAAATTCATTTTTTTAGAATAAGATTATCAACAATTGTAAATCTTTAATTAAGAGAAATTATCATAATCCAGTCTGCTATACACTGACAAAAATTACAAAAAGCAGAAATTCTTTATATGGACAAAGCCCTTTTAGTTGTAAAAATGTATTATTTATATCACGATGCATATCATAATTGATTTGTTTTTGAATATATGTATGTAACAATAACTTAACTGTCGATTTATAATAATCCCCAAGCAATTAAAACTTTCTCAAGGGCAGCCCAAGATAGAAATTTTACTCTTGCAAAACGTTACTTACTTCGGCAGCCTCCCTCCAGATCTGCTACCCCCGCCACTGCTAGATTGATTTTTGCAATTTTTTACTTCTACAAATTCTTATGATACTTGCAGAATTTACTTATGATACGTTTATAACAAACAGAAATTGGGTTCTAGTCGAGTAACTAAATTTAAGTGCGCAAGTTGAGTTCCAAATATCACAATACGACCAAGAGCGTGTCTGCCTTACCGTATCTGTGACGTCGCTGAAGTTTCATTCTCTAGAACGGGAGAGGAAAGTAAAGTAGTGCTTGTAACACAGGAGCTGTCCAGAATCTATTTGATAGTAACACTATAAATGGTATAAACTTTTTTATAGATTCAATTTAAAGTGGAATCAGCAGTATATATGTTGGTATTTCTTTCGAATAAGCACCCTACTCTAAACAGTGCCCTGTGCAGGATCATGGATCCTGCTCATATTTAATTTCTCATACAATTTTACTGAAGAACTCTGTATACTTATATCTCACTGATTTTTTCAAGGGAATGAGACGGTTGTCTCCGCAAGGTAGTCCTGAAAGGACCTTTACTCTCCTCCCTTACTTAAGTTTTAGACCCTCAGAATCTTTTTTAGAGAAACTTATGAGATTTGAAGGCTCCTGTTCTCTGATATCCTTTGAGCTGAGGAGATAATAGCAGAGTCTACATTCATCAGTTTGGCTTAGACCCACCTTCATCAGATGCTTCCTAAGAGGACCATGTCCTGTCAGCATCTCAAGTACTAGTCGTGTATCTTCCTTGCTTAGGATGTAGGAGGTTTTACCGTCTTTTGCATATGGAGAGATAAACATTTTTGATTGCCTGAGACCTTTTCCAAGTCTTAGATTTTATCCTCTTTTCCCAATCATTTACTAGAGCTTTGCTGTAGGAAAAGGCTACCCCACAGCCCGGCTCTGGTCCTGCCATAAGGTTGACAAAAGTGTTTATATTATAACAAAGTACAAAATAATTTTCAATTAAACACCAATTTCTGCTACTAGATGAACAATTTCAGTCCAAAATTCAACAACCTCTGTTCAATATTCCTACAGCCAGAGAGATTGGACATCTTGAACCATATCAGTAAAGTGTGTCCCAAATTGAAGTTTCTTCTTTTTTATTAAAAATCTTAAGGATTTATTAGCAGCTTTATTTAAATACAGTTATTTTTTAGATTATAAACATTTTTATCTTCTTGTGTTTTAATCAATAGAAACCTAAATGCTGCATTAGTTCAGGATATTATGACCATATTTCAACAATGTAATGTTATAATCAGCTGATTGGAGCAGCTAAAATTAAAACAGCTGATTGCTGTGGCTCACAAACAGTGTTGTCACATAATAACAGTGGATATTGTTTGGTACTGGTTTTTTTTAAAACACTAATATGGGAGGCTTTTAAATTTAAAAAAATACAACTCTGTTATTTATGGACCTAGAGAAAGTAAAAAGAGTGCTTTGGAATGCATATAAATTTCCTAAACTTTTTGTTGTAAACAATTTCTTGTGTCTCAAAAGATTTTTGAAAACAATATTAAGTACATGTAAATCCTTTGAGAAATAAATTATTAATATTTCAGTTGTCACAAAATCTACCTACTTCTGACTGAGCTTATTTTCATAGTTGTGTATAATATTTACAGTTTAGATCTATTTCACTGCTGATTATAAAGCTAAACACAGTTGTAAAGAAATTAAATTCCCCTTAAGAAGGTTTATTGTAATGCTGATAGATTGTTAGATACAATTAAATACTTTGGAATTACGTATATTTTTCGAATGAACTCAATTTTAAAGGTTTTATCTCAGACAAATAATGAGGAAGTATTTGTGTAAAATTCCTTGAGATAACAAGTATTACTCCATCAATTTGATAGACAGCGCTTTTTCTATTACGCCTTCCGAATCTAAATGCAATACTCTGTGAAAAATACGCTGACCAGCAACTTACACGATCTATTAATATTGTCCTGTATAAAATAATTCAAGATTATTACAAATATGACTGAAATATTATTTGATATTAACTAACCTTTGTTACTTTTCCTCCTAAATAAAAATAACAGTGTTGGTATGACCATTTATTGTGTGGTAGCATATTTACATTTTACATCCTGTAATGTTGTACAAAGCAAAATACATCCGTATCGTTTCCCTATACACATTAGTAACAAAATGTTGTTTTATTTAGTTAGAAAATTTTGTTTTTAAATTCCCTTAAATATGAAAAAAATCATTAAGCCGATTTTGTGAAATGCTACCACATGGGTATTTCTAATTGTGTACATAACTTAACTCTGAGCTCAAGCGTATAAAAAGGTCCTTCCTCAGACAGGGTTTTTCAGACAATTTTACCAGACCCCACCACAAGTCTACTCGTGACGACGGACGAGATGGCTCAATAGATGTTTTCACTGATAAAATGTCTCAGGTGTTGGATAGTATCTCTAGTTTGTCTAAAATGGTGAACTGCAAGATAATAATTTCTAGTGATCTGAATCTTGATCCTAGACACTCTGACCGTAAGACTGTCAATTTTTTAAACATGCTTAGGTCATATGACTGTTACTGTTTAAACTTAGAGCCAACTAGATTTAACTCTTGTATAGATAATTTTATCTCTAATATTGGAAATAATGCAGTAGTTTGTCAGGTTGATCACCACCATTTGTCTGACCACTCTGGTCTTATTTTAAATGTTGACTTAAACAAATTGTATTTAATTACTGACCTTCCAAATTTTACTGATGCTACCACATCAAATATTAGCTACACTTATAGGGTGCTCAATGAAAAAGCTGTATCTGCCCTACTTAATGGTCTGGGTAGTTCTGATTGGGAAACATTTTTCTCATACTGTAAAAATACAAATGAAGCATTTGAACTTTTTATTAACGATTTAGTGGTTAAGTTTAATGACTGTTGTCCTTTAAGGAAAAAAAAAATTGTAAAAATAAGGAAAAACCTTCAGTAGCCCAAAAAAACTGGTACACTCCGTACTTAGGAAAAATTAAATCTTTTCTTGTAAAATGTCATGAAAAATACAAAGCTAGACCCTGTTCTAAATATAAGGAATATTATTCTAGGCTAAAAAAATTGTACAGATCAGAAATAGTAAAAGCCAAGAAACAATCTAATGCAGATTTCATTCTGAAATCTCAAAATAAATGTAAAGCAGCCTGGAAGATAATCAATAAGGAAACTGGTCGTTTAATTAAACAAAGCACTCCAAATTTACCCATCAGTGCTACTGAGTTTAACAATTATTTTGTTAATATTGGTAATAACAACCAACAAGGTTTTCCTATTGATAAAATTGCAACCCCACTTGAAATTTTACTGTCTGTTAAACCTGTAAAGGATCCTAAACTGTATTTTAAATTTAACTTTGTAGATTGTGTAACTGTGAATAAATGTATAAGTAGTCTAAGTAATTCAAAGGTAGAAGATGTTTATGGGCTTTCAAATTACGTTCTCAAGAAGTTAGGTTTAGTTTTGCTCATTCCTTTAATGATTCTAGTCAACTGGAGTTTTTCGGAAGGTATTTTCCCCAATTGTTTAAAGGTAACAGCTGTAAGTCCCATTTTCAAAAAAGGTGACAGGCTCAGTGTAAATAATTACCGTCCGATTGCTCTTGTGCCAGTAATATCCAAGCTGATAGAGTCCATTGTTAAGGATTAGTTAGAAACCTATTTTGAAACAAACCATTTTCTCACTTCCGCTCAGTTTGGATTTAGAAGAGGATTATCTACTATTAAGGCGGTAGAAAATCTGGTTTTCAATGTTATGGAGGGTTTTGAACACAACGAAGAAACTAGAACATTACTTTTAGACCTTAGTAAAGCTTTTGACCTTGTTCCGCATAAAGAACTTCTAGAAAAGCTTAATTTCTATGGCTTGGAGAATGTTGAATTATCTTTTATGAAATCTTATTTGGTATACAGGTCACAATTTGTAAAACTTGGAGACCAAAGATCGGACCTGAGGATGATGACAAGGGGGGTTCCACAGGGCTCTGTCCTTGGTCCCTTCCTTTTCATAATTTTTGTAAATGATTTACCTAATTTTCTTCCAGAAAAGTGCTTTCTTTATGCCGATGGCACCACACTTTATACATCTAGTCCTGATCGAGAACGTAATGAATTGGTCATTAATTATATGAAGGAGCGTTGTGATCTTTGGTTTTCATCCAATAAGCTTATCTTAAGGGGAGCACTTCGCCCTATCTTCGTAATGTTAACATAGGTACACTTATCTCAAGAACTACTTGAGGTATCTTCATAATTCTTTTTTTTTCATTTAAAGAGGGCTTCTAGGGGAACACGTGGAACCAAAAAAAAAAATTTTTTTCTTTTTTGGCATATACCCCTAAAAGTTATATATTTTTGTTTTAACGCTTGTCAAAAACCTATATAAATATGTGTATATGTATGTATATAAATATTGAACTCAGTGAAATGTGATGTTTTTAGTGGTTCCACATATGTAAAAACAGTGCTACAAACATACAAAAAAAATTTCATATTCCTACCATTTGTAGTTTTTGAGAAACATGTACTTTTGTATTGAAAACCGCAACTTTCGGAAAAAAACACAAAAAACGGAAAAAATACTGCTTTATTACCTTTTTCAGTACATTCCAGGTGCATAGGCTGGCTGATCTCCTTCCTGCTCCTCATATTCATCCTCCAGACTTCTTTTTAGTAAGTTTTTCTTCTGTCTAATTTTTTTCTCTATATCTTCTTGAGCTTTCTCTGCCTTCCCAAATTCGCCGCCGGTCAAGCTTTTTTCATTGCTGTAATAAAATGCTGCCCTGGTGACACTCCTATTTCTTGAAATACTTTTGCATTTGCCAATGTAGCCATCATTAAAAGCTGTAACAGCTTCATATATGCCAAATTTCAAAGTTTTAATCTCCACAAATGTTCTTTTAGGTATGTAGGTCCAAATGACATTGTTGAGGGACTCATTGGGATTTTGAGTTTTTCCCTTAGTACATTTGCCCAGTAGAGTTGGATTGGCTAGATCTTGAAAATAGGTTTAATAAATGTCATTAGGTTTTCAGGCAAGTGAAAATGGCTGCCATGATCATAGTTTTTCATTGGATTTTACGGCTTTGCGGTACTTACACCAGGTTTCTTCATCATCTGGACATAGTCCATGTTGAGGCCTTTCATTAGAAGACATCACATGGAAAAACTCTGCCCAAATGGCTTTTTTCATGTCTTCAACAGAGTTTGTGTTGCGTCTAATTGCCAATCCGTAGTATTTTTTTGGAGCTGAATAATGGCAGAATCTGTTAGCTTGTTCTTGCCGCCAAGTCGTGAGCCGTTCAGGGAGTGTGTTTTAGTCTTAGCTTTTAGATTTTTTAATCTCGATCCCATCCGTTTCTGGACATGGCCTATGCATTCTATCTTTGTTATGGCAGTATCACCATAGGGCTTGGCTTCGCATACACTGGAGTACGCCTTGCTGTCTCCATCACCAAGGTATTCAAGGTAACGAGCCTCATACAATGCCTGCGAGCGCTGAAAAAATTGCGACTGCTCCAGCAACTTCCATGGCTCCACTAGAACCTTCAAAGTTTGCGATACAGCCATCACCATGCGTGTTGTTTAGTCTATTAGTGCATCTGCAATATTTAGATAAAATCTCGATGTCTAGGACCTTACCGGTTGATAAAGATGTCACTGATACCACTCCATTTAGTGAAAGGTGACCCCGCTTCTGCCATGAGCCATCAGCAGCTATAGCGAGGTCTCTGCAACCATCATTATCCGATACAGCTTCTTGCACAGCACTTTGCATTGACTTCTTACACACTAACTCAGCAATTGAACCCAAGTAATGCTCATGTTCATGATATCTCAAAGGCGGAGGTGTAAGATTCATAAAAGCGCAAATTTTCTCCGCAGCCACTCTACCTTTGCCTATGTTACGCATAGCATAAACCAAACGAAGATTTAGGTCATAAAATGTGTTAGGCCTATCAGACTTTGCTTCATTCTGATTAGTGTTAGGCCTGACTAATTCAGAGTTTGTCACAGTAATAGTGTTTTCACAATCAGAACAGCTGACTATAATATTTTTTGATGCTAGGCCTACAATGTGTTTTACTTTGTAAACAAGTTGGCCATGGCAATTTTTACACACTGAAACGTTACTAAGAGCCTCATTCAACAATCCTATATTAACTATACAGTTTTCAGACTCATCATTTTCATTCAATTGGTACTGTTTCAAAAAAGGACTGACCTTCTTAGAAGATGCACTTTGAGGTCTTGGCCTATCCACATTTGGAGTATTGGTACCTCGATTGTTACTTGATCCTGAGAAACTAGGCCTAGGACTAGTTGGAGGGTTATGTTGATTTCCTTTGAAAACGCGTTTCTTGAAAGCAGGCTTTGAACGTGGCATTATAAAATTCACTACACTTATAAACAAAAAATACTCAGAACTCTCCACTAAACTCACAAAAAAACCATAATCATTTACGTAATTTTTCACTCTCTAAAACAGAAATGTCAGTAACCAAAACATGTATGCTACCCTAGGTTATAAGCAATGGTTATTAAAACAGATGTTTTGTTGGTTAGTGTAAGTTGTTGACATAACAAACTGTCACTGCCAACCAAATCATGAACATGACTGCAACGAAGTAGTACTATAACAGCACCATTCAAAGTGTGACTGCTACAGGCCCGAAACTGCCTGCAGGCCTATTTAAAAAAAAATATTTTCGGACACTTCTAGTCATCATAAAAAAAAATTTAATACCACCATTGTTTATCGGGAAATTCCAAACTTTAATAAAAAAAAAAAAAAAAAAAATTTGTAATTTTTGAGATTTTTTACGAAGTGCTCCCCTTAAATAATGATAAAAATTGAAGAAATCATCTTTAGTTTAAGTAAATCTACTCTTCATAAGACAGTTAAACTTCTTGGAATTAATTTGGATTCTAAATTGATGTGGGACATTCATACAAAGCATTTATGTACTTGCCTTTTCTAGAGTTTTATTTCTGATCCGTAAATTAAAAATGTGTACTCATTTAGATTTAGTGACCCAAACTTATTATGCATTTTTTCATTCACGTTTACTTTATGGTATTACTCTTTGGGGTAATTCCAGTGGAGCTCAAGAAGTTTTCACGTGGCAAAAAAAAGTGGTCAGGTGTATAAAAGGTCTGGGGGATAGAGATTCATGTCGAACTATATTTCCTGAGCTTAAAATACTCACATTACCTAGTCTATTTATCTTCTACAGTCTCACCCATGTCAAGGAAAACTTAATAGTTTTGTTTCAAGAGGTTCAATCCACTGTTACAATACCAGAGGTCAAGATCTATTGGATGTAAGATATGCTAGGCTGTGTAAAACCCAAAAGTCTTTTAGCTTTGTTTGTATAAAACTTTTTAATAAATTGCACTTGAATATTAGAAATCTTCCAATTAACGCTTTTAAAACAAAAATTAAAAATTGGCTGATTAATCAAGCATTTTATAGTGTAGCTGAATTTGAAAATAGGAATTTCTATTCTATAAAATTTTAATCCAAGATATTATGTAAATATGTGTTTTTTACTTGAATCTTTGTATTTATTTGTGTGTTTAATTTATTTATAGGTTTTATTCATTTATATGTTTTTAACTTATTACACTTATTGTTATACATTTTAAATGTAGATTTACCATATCTTATTCACTTTTGTTGACTATAGATGTATTCTATTTGACCCATATAATTTGACATGTAACCTTTAATATCTAAGATTAAGGAAGGCTACACTAAGGCTTATAAGTTTGACTATGTCTATTGCAACTATTGTTGATTAATGACAATAAACATATTTCATTTCATTTCAAATATTAATGTTTAACTGTAAGTTAAGTAAGAGTTTAACTGTAACGCAATCAATTTCTAAGAAACTGTGACTATTATTTTTGAAATAATATTACTTTTGATTTAACAATCTCGATAGCGTTTATTTATATCGTGCATTGAAGTGGATAAGTCAATAATGGTTACTGCGATAAAACAACATTTGTTTGACCCGATGAATCATAACTGAAATGTTTATACAAATGAATTATCTTAAACTGTGAATAAAAATAAAATTAAAAACACACATCTTTTAAAGATTTGTCACTAACATTAATGTATAAAAATAATTTGATTCGGACAACTAATAGATACGTTATTATACATGTTTAGAGTTCACTAAATGAATTAAAAACCATATTTAAAATGGTCCGATAGTAAGATTTTTTCGTACTTACTTTTAACAATATACCAATATAAATATATATATATATATATATATTTATATATATATATATATATATATATATATATATATATATATATATATATATATATTGAATCTTACTGTGATTAACAAAATAATAAAATGTTGTCAATAGGATAATGTAGGAGGGGGGGATCGGCCGAATATTTCTTTCCGGGGCTCGCCAAAGCTGAGTACGGCCCTGAGTATAAAGTCATACAGTATTTATAATCATACTCGTACATACAAAGATATACCACAGTTTTAACAATGTTATTATATTCTTGCGTTCCTTTTTAAAAACGCCTTTGCTTCTTTTAGAGACACTAAAATTAGAGACAAAGGCAATTTTGCAACATAATTGGTTCTAAAATCTATAGGCTTACAAGAAACAGGCATTTGATGTAAAAATGTTTGGTTATAGAATGAAACTAATTTTCTTTTCGAGTTTCTCTGTGAATTATTTAGAAATTTATAGGACTATAAGTACGATTTTACTATCCAAAGTTATACATTTCTGGGTTATAGGCTAAGAAACTTAGATAAAACATTCACATGTTCATGCCTCAAATAGAACCTGAGTACATACACACTGCAAATCTAACAGAAAACATAGACATAACTTAATCCCTTAATCTAAATACTTATTTCGTTTTTGTACTTAGTTCTTATGTAATTTTATATTCTTATTTACACAGGTTAAGGGTAAGGACGAGCCTTAGGTCTAAATTTGTTAGGAAATAAAACATTTTCGTTTTTATCTTAAACAGGTTGTTCATTAAAAGTGTTCCAATACTTTGGGATTTTTGTCTACACATAAAAACAAGCAAAAAAGTTCACATGAAGGTATGTCCTAAAGCCATTTTGTGTAATTTTCAAAGCCGGAAGGACAGGAGGGCAATCATTAAAAAGAAGGACATGTCCTCCTAAAACTGGACGTCTGGCCACCATAGCCGGGAGCAACTAAGATTTTATCTTATGACAGGCATCAGCTGTTTTAAATAGGTTATACAAATTTTACAAGATACCGACTATTTAGAAAATTTTATATGACAATTCCAACGGTACTTTTTCCAAGGAAATCCGTCAACGCATAAGCGAGCACGGCCACTTTAAAGATACGCTTGAAGTATCAGTTGTTTGTTGCTCCTGGCTTGTGCAAGCGTATCTTTGTGGTTGTGCTCGCTTTTGCGTTGACGGATTTCTTTGAAAAATGTATCGTTGGAATTGGTATAAAAATGACTAAATTGTTGGCATTCTATGCATTTTTTTATAACTATATAGGGCCTACCGTTTTTTTTTGTTGTTTTTTTTTTGCCATTTTGAAACGAGTATAAGCATTTTGTTAATATTTTATTTTCAATAAGGTCATCCAAAGCTTAATACGATTCTCAAGTTTCATAACTTCATCTTTACTGGTTCAAAAGAAATATTTGTTAAAGAAAAACACATGTAGACGGAAAACTAAAGGTTTTAGGATATACTTTCGTATGAACTTTTTGCTCATTTTTATGTGTAGAACAAAATCCCAAAGTATTGGAACACTTGTACTGAACACTTTGTTTATTTGGGAAGCATAAATGAGAATTAGTGCTCACAAAATAAAACTTCGTTGACAACCAAAGAATTTCAATAACAGTTTACTCTTATATTTCGACCAAATTATTTGGATGGTGGAGTACTGTTAGGTCAGGGATCTGAGCGCGTGGCGAGGCTGTACTAGCCATCCAGGAAACATTGACCTTATCTACGCGAGGCTGTACTAGCCATCCATGAAACATTGACCTTATCTACGCGAGGCTGTACTAGCCATCCATGAAACATTGACCTTATCTACGCGAGGCTGTACTAGCCATCCATGAAACATTGACCTTATCTACGCGCTGTCATTCTGTGATTGATTTAAAAGAACTGAACTGTCGGAACACCTGTTATATGAATATAACGACAAGACAACTGAATAAATCAGTAAATATCCCAGTTCTTGCCTCTTGGGTTACAAGAAATTCCAAAGGATGGACTTAAAGGAAAACCCTAAGTTTTCCATTCTCAGCCGTATTGATTTCCGCTGCTCTTCTGTAACAAGATCAAGGGAACTTTTTGTTAGGAGATCTACTACTAGCAGGAACTATGAATTTTACAGTGCTCTGAATAGAATCCAAAGCCTTGGAAATTTAGCTGTAAGATTTAGACTTTTTGCAGCAAATCTTAACGTATTTAAGGGAAATCTCATAAGTTGCCTGTGTGATGAGGATCTGCCTTGTTAAGTGGTGGCATGTGTTACATATGTACACAAACACACACACACAATATCTCATACAAACCTGTAGTATTTTTAATCTTGTTTCATTGTTTGTTATCTGGCCTTCTTGAATAACTTACTGTTTTCTTGTTAAACCTATTTTATATGTATACATATATTTTTGTATTTATTATTGTTGTTATTGATCTAAAGTATTTATTAGTATATAAAGAATTACAATTTAATTTCCCACTCTATACCTACATGTTACGTTATCACTAACTTGTTATTATAAGTTATTACTGCGTTTTTATTAATTCTCACATATTTATTAATTATTTATTACTATATTTATGCTTTTTCGCTAAGTTTTAAGTTTTTTGTACTGTTTAAGTAGTAACAATAAACCACCTGTTTACTATTCCAATTTTACACAATACGATTATGTTTATATTAACAGATCTTTTTTACTATTATTGTACATTGTGTTTGCCGTTGGAAGTGAACTTGTTAAACCTATTTTATATGTATGCATATATTTTTGTATTTATTTACTATTATTTTTGTTGATTTAAAGTATTTATTACATAAGGAATTACACTGTAATTTCACACTTATACAAATATTTTACCTATATAACTTATTACTGTGTTATTATTAATCGTCACATATTTATTAATTTATTACCATATTTATGCTTTTTTTTACTGTTTAAGTAGTAAACATAAATCACCTGTTTACTATTCTAATTGATCACAAAATTATTATGTTTATATTAATAGATATGTTTTACTACTATTGTACAATGGGTTTACCGTTGGAAGTGAAATAAAGAAATGTTTTTGGAAAATATGTCAATTTTCCCCGCCCGCCAATCAGGCGGGCGCAAAGGCGCCCGCGCGCGCAGATTGCTTGACCCATCTATAATTTTGTAACGTCTCCAAGGCGAATCCCAAGAATTGAAGCGCTCTAGGACGGGCGTGGCGCGCTCTAGCAGACAAGTGAAGCGCGACTGAAAGGCAGGAGACCTTGAGAGCGGAGCGTCCAGCAACAATTACCTGACAGTTCAACTGCTCTTCTCGGGCCCGGCGTTTGAACCGTGTCTTCGGAGGTGAGGCTGCTGTGGGGGGGGGGGGGCACACCGTCCATCGGCCGCGGCACCCCCACATTCGCCGTCAGCAACCAGCCGCGTCACCTGCTCCAGCCATGAGGTAAGCGCAATTTGTTGTACATTCGTTACTGTCAAAATGCTGAGTAACAACCCAGCGTGTACTTTACAACTAGAAAACTAGAAGTACTTACAATAAACCTTTTTTGAGATTTGTATTAATACCATGAAGCCAACTGTTATTTAAAAAATTAAATTATTAAGTTTAGCTAGTTGCTAAAAATTTTTCACTGAATTTTTAGTCCATAAACTATTTTTTAAGAAGCATTTTTTTAGTCCATTTAAATTTATATATTATACAGGGTGTCCCGTAACTCTCTGGACAAAGGTAGGCCTATACCACTTTATTGCTCATGTCAAGACAAACATATTTCACCATATGAACATCGGTATCCAATGTTTAGTTTCCCATCTGTCTGTCTGTATGTGTTGATTACTACAAAAAAAATATCTTAAAAAGTAATAAATTAAATTCAGTTTGGAATATTTTGATTGTGTGTTTTAACAAAAACGCCGTATTTCGTGGATAACGTTTGATAAAGTAGGATTTGATAACAACTCATAGGCTCAGCACGTGTGAGCACTTGTGGTTTGAGTCAGCTATATTCCCGACACCAATGATGTTAGCCTTGTATCCTCAATTAAACAAAAAGAATAAAACACACACACACATACACATACACAGGTCTGAGAAGCGTACAGCTTTGCTGTCTTGAAACAATGTTTACACAGCACAGTTGATTACATCTTACAGGCTCTCTCAACTAATAACGTTTGTTTAATGTAATGTAACTTAAGTGACCAAGATGGGATTTTCACAACTTTGGAGACCACACATAACGTAGCTATGGTAGAGAACGGTTTGACTTAATTCGAATGTTGGGTTTAGCTCCAGTTCACCTTCCTCTTATTGCAGCATCTGGTATCTGACGCTGTCTCAGACTTGACTCTTGGAATCTGGAGTCATTTTCGTCAGAAGAGATCCTGAAAAGGTCGGCTTCGAAGAAGCTCAGAATGAACCTTTACGTTGTTTTGACATCAGAGACACTGGAATCCAAGAGTCGAGTCTGAGACAGCGTCAGATACCAGACGCTGCAATAAGAGGATGGTGAACTGGAGCTAAACTCAAAAATCAAATTTAGAGACTAGTGGGGCGTAGCCTGAAGGAATTTTCGAAATAGGAATAGGCCTATATGTTGACCAGAGACCTTAAGACTATCCATGTCAAATTTCAATACAATCGGTCCAGCAGTTAGTACGTGATTAAATAAAAAAAACACACACACACATACACAGATATCGTTAGATTTATATACCATTGTCTATATATCAAATAATAAGAGATGGTCATACATATATCAAACAAAATTGTTGGACTCTTCTATACTACTTATGCCAATGTTTGTTTCACGTTGTGTTACTAACCTGATAAAGTTGGTTTTTGCCGTCATCCTTATAGATTAATAATAAACCAAGTGATATTGTTCAAGAACCTGTGTTATTGATCAAGTCGACCTAACGAGGCGTACGACAAAGGAATTGGATCTAAACATACCGTACATGGATTATATACATAGGAAATTCTGCTTCTTTCCGCAAGATAATAAAACGGAACTATTCCAGGTAGCAATCCTCGATGCCAAAATATAATTTGAAATGTTCTATGTACAACGATTTATATTTCTGTACATAACAAAATGTGCAGTGCGCGTTTGATCAATTAATTGGTGATTTTGGAAGTTAATTAGTCCGTAACAATTAATTAACATTAATTAATTCTCCCATGTTATTATTGCAAACGTTTATGACATGTTGCTGTTAATGTAGATTAGTGTTTAATTTAGGCCTACACACGTTTTATTGTTAACTATTGCCTAATTATCATGTTGTTGTTAATTAAATGATTAGTTGGCAAAGTCTTTTATTCCAAGAGCAGGGAATAGAGACTGGAAGAGTAATGGGAAAATTATCAGAATTAATACAAATTTAAGACGGTTTTAAGATTTTAAAATTCTAGTTCTAATCACATTTCACACTCTTGCAGATTTTGTGTTCCCATTGCCAAGAGCGTTGCAATGCCTCCGTCTCATAAACGGACCCCTGCGTTCTTTCAAATAACTTTAAACAAGTAATCATATACGCCCACAAATTATGCAACACCATTCGAAAAGTTCGAGACGAACATGGACGAACCTGCCGCATAATGCCGACCTGAAATTCTAATGGAACACAAAGTTCACCCCTACCGTTGAGACATTTACGTCTGTATTCCATCTTAGTTTCAAACCGTCCAGAGATTTATGGAAACCTCTGTTCGAACTCCTCTCGTGGGTTTCGTAGTTGATCGTCACCATTAAAGGTTTCGGAGCCCAAGCAATTTGCTCTCAACTCGGCACAGAAGTTGTACAGGAAACATTCGCTGAGAATGGCGATTTATATAAACTTTATAACTTTATAACTTGCGAAGTATCAAACCCAGGGATGGTGAACGACCGAGAAGGAGTTTTTCGATCATCATCAAGAACGTGAGGGAAAACATGGAGACTAATTCTTGGATAAGTTCACCCACCGCCGAACTATTCATTGGTATAAAGATCATAATCAATATTTAGTTGGTACGAGGTCCACCGTTAACGATATAAAACCACATTTACACTACTACCTAAGGATGCAATCTTGAATAATAAGTAGGGAAAACATGGAGACTAACTCTTGGATAAGATCAGCCAACGCCGAACTGAAGAACGGTTGCTCTCAACCGTTCATTGGTATAAAGATCATAATCAATATTTAGTTGGTAGGAGGTCCACCGTTAACGATATAAAACCACATTTACACTACTAATAAGGACGTAAACTTTAATAACAAGTAGGAAAAAACATGGAGACTAATTCTTGGATAAGATCAGCCGACGCCGAACTGAAGAAACAGATCCTGTCAACCTTTTCATTGTTATAAAGATCAATAATCAATATTTAGTTGGTAGGAGTTCCACCATCGTTAACGATATAAAACCACATTTACACTACTAATAAGGACGTAAACTTTAATAATAAGTTGGGGAAAGACATGGAGACTAATTCTTGGATAACCTCAGAAGAAGGAATGCAGTAATCTCGCAATGCCAACTTTCCCAATGTCACTCTACGTCATATCCTTCGCGCCAAAACAAAATTTAGTTGAACAGAATTAATCCTTTCAGGTTCGGGAAGAAACGAAAATAAACGTGAAAAGATACCGCTTATTCCTAAAGAGTTAATTACGTTTCTCTGTAGAACATGCAGTATCTGAAATCTGCTGTTGCCAGTTTCCAAACAATAACTCTTTGTTATCGACACTCCAAGTCACGTGACTGCAGGAGTCCAGTCGGCTGTAGAGCCGCATTGTGGCAGCTGGGCCGGTATGTAAATATGGCCACGGAACCATAATATTGCCCAACACTCATAACCAAAGTGGCAAGTGCAATGTCCTGTCTACACGGTCCTTCTGTCTTTTACCGTTTGGGCTCAAGGGGCCTTGTCTTCCTTTCAGCATGTCTGACGGGTTGGTGCCAGTATGTCGTCCAAATATGGAAAGAATGACCCTTTTATTATTGTTTTCTTTGGAATCACTGTCCGTACTGCCTGAATCACATGTGATCAGGTCCTCTGGAATTTTAAGAATTGTATATATCTGGAGGGATGTTTTTGCCGATCATCAGCAATGTGGTGTAGCACCGAAGGTGTTGCCGTAGCACGAACTGATACTACGTTTCGAAATCTGCAATCTGATCTCTTCTTCAGGTAAATTTACGATGGCATGTGTCCGGAAAAAATCCTGTTTCCCTCACAATCCTTCCATCGTCAAAAATAACCTTCAAACAAAGGCAAACGAACTGATAGCCGGAAGAATTCGTGATCAGATCCTCTGAAATTTGTATATTGACATATAAAAATTCCAAGGGTCAGATCATGACCCAGAGGTACCCTGGTATTTTTATTTTCTTCTGGCGCTGAAATTCGTAATGTTATTTAATGCTTACATCGATCGGAATATTTGAAAGGTTATTTTAGATCGTTAGATGGAGCCCCTAAACCTTATATATCCCCAGAGTGCGTCACATTGAAGCTGGCCATTCATGCTATAGAACGCAACTCCAGATCAGAATGCTCAAACTTAAACGTTCTAATAATTACTTCCACTGTGTTCTAAGTAAATTTCTAGTGAAGTGTCAATTGTCCTGTATCCGAGACCGGTGCACGGTGCACGACAAAGCTTGCACAGAACCTTGAAGATCGCGTTGAACATCTCATGGCGCTGCCAGAATACAAAACGGTTGCGGTGGCTTTATACGTTGTTGCTTGGATGGCACAAAAGCACGTCCTGCATTAATGACCGATGATGCCTGGTCTGAATAAGAGACGACGGCCACACAAGTGGATGGTGTTCTCACATTGAGTAGTTTGCACACCAAAAGGTTGGTAAAATCAGGTTGGATAATCAGTCAACTGTTCTGAAAGTATGGTACTGTCGGTCATTACACATTTTCTTCGTGCACAATCGCTTGTGTGGAACTTCGTTTACATTTAACAAGTGGCTTCAATTATAAAACACAACCAAAGTTTACTATACAATTTTTCTGGACTACATAACATTAACAGTATTATGAAAAATGGCCATAATGTCTTACTTTCCTCTCCAGATACCCAAAATTGTATGGCTAAAGCACCTAGAGTTTTCACAAACTCAAAATTTGAAAACCGAACTTTTCCAACCTAAATTACCTAAAACACAACAACCCTTTACTAATGGATGCGAACCGTGCTACAAACCACGTTGCGGTTCTTGCAAAATTATGAAAACCTCTAGGGAATTCAAAAACAGCGTTATTGGTTTGATATATCCCATTATTATGTAAGTAAATTGTGAGTCTAAGAATGTAATTTATGAAATTAATTGTAAATTTTGTTGAAAAAAAAAACAATGTTTTGGACACAGATTTGATATTTATTATAAAAACAATGAGAAGCCATTGGCCAAACATGCTGCTGAGCACAAAAAGGACAAAATAGAAGAGGAATTAATGAGGTCTTCCCTTGTTCTGAAGAATTAGGTTTAAACTTTAAAATTTCGAAGAAGTCCATCAGTTAATTCTAAATTTAAGATAATTAATTGTAACTTTTCAAAATTTCTTTCTGTGCCAATAACAGCTGGGTCTTTGCATGTTTCAGTTGCGTATTTACATTTTGTATTTATTTCCTTATTTGTTGTGTTTTTTTTTGTATTCTTATTTTATGCTTCCTGAAGATGTACAAAATCCCAAGAAATATAGAAGCTTTTTATCTGTTGTTTTTATTCCAATTAGTGAAATACTATATATATATATATATATATATATATATATATATATATATATATATATATATATATATATAAATAAACGATGTCATCGGTTGAAGTAGCAACGACAAAGTGACGATCACAACCGGAAGTTAGAGATGGGTCGGTAATTAACCTAACCTGGAAAACCACAGTCACGCGTGCAAATGTGGAGTACTTACTGTACACAAGAGCCAGCGGAGGGTAAAATTATCTCGAGATTGCTGCAAGATTGTAATACATAATATGTGCAGCATCGTTAAAAGCTATATTTAAACACTGTCCAATAACTAGAAGTTTCCCAAACTGGCTCCAAAAACATCAACCTTGCAAAGTTTCTATAAGAATAAGAATAATTATTCACTCAATAGAACACAAAGTTTTTTTGTTCAAGTCAAAACATCAGTATCAAAAGTAATTATAGAAAAGCAGCAGAACAGAACTGTTTACAATAGAGCATACAATCTAAAGGTAAAACACAATAAAGTCTTGTAACAATTTTTAAATTATTCCTACTAAAAACAATCGGTCTAATCAAGACATGGGTATCACGAGAGCCTCGTGGAGAATTTTGAGAAAGCCTTCCCGATCAAGTAAGCCTTTAAATGGTTTTTGAAATTGTTTACATTTGTTTGAATTTTGACTACATTTTGAAGTGAATTGTAGAGTTAGGACCAAAATAAAACATTGAGTTTTTGAAAAGGTTGCGTCTGAAACGGTCTGAAATTAGGTAATTTCTGTGCTTTGTGTTATGATCATGATTTAAATGTGGAAAAAGATTTTATTTTGAAAAACAAACATTGTCGAATAAAAAATTGAGAAGAGAGACCAACGTTAGGATCTCGCTGGATCGGAAACGCTCTCTACAGCTCTCATCTGGTCTCATTCCACAGACGACCCTCAACGCTCTCTTTTGAAGAGTGAATACTCTATTAAAGTTGATGACATTAGAAAATCCCCAAAATATTATTCCGTACCTCAACTTTGACTCATTCTTAAAATACTCATTCGTGAGTTTCTTTAAAATAAGCGTGCTTCAGTGTATAAAAGAAAACCTATGAATTTATCACTTTGGTTTGATGGTCTGTGGCTATGTTTAAAACATATATTTTCTTTTAAAGAAGTGTATTCCGTTTATTTTTAAATTCACGAAGGGTGAGTTTAAGTTTCGTTAATTCTATTAGGTACGCCATAAAGAGTGTAACAATAAATGAATTCATGGTATTAGTAGTTATAAATACTACTTATAGTGTCTGCAACCGCAAATGAACTATTTATCTAAATGATGAACTTATCTTATGGAATCTCTAATCAGGCTTTGCCTTTGGGACCCTATTTTCCTATTAAAATTATATTTGTTTTGTAACAGAATTTTATTTTATGTTAGTATAGATTTTTAATACTCATATGATTTTGTCTTGGTACACATTATACTCGTATGTGTTTATTTTTAGGAAATAAATAATTTTTTTTATTCTATGGATCGATTAATCTTTAATCGGTAACTTTAATCTTTAACTCCTATATTTCTCCAGTTCAATATCTGCGTGTTCAATACAGATATATCGAGTGTCAGCCATCCCGACTAGCGATCTGCTAGGCCGTGGGACCAAGTCCGGTTAAACTGTTACATCAGTGCCTCCGGTGGTCCGGATAATCGGTGCTGCTGGTGGGAACTACCGGAGTGCTGTTTCTGGTCCAACAGCACGTCCCCACGGCTAGCAGAACCTCACCGTACACCGGGCACTCGCTTAGGAGCATCATTGAACTTTTTTGGTCTTTCTCGAAGATTTAGGAAAATTTAGGATCTTCTGTTGGAAAGCTAAAATTTGTTTCTCCGAACTTTATTAATGGTATCCATTAAAACAGTTTGCTCTCTCTAAAAATTAGCTCGTGTACTGAATGTACGCCTAACCTTAAAATACAGTATATTGGAACTTGGAACAACGCTTTGCAGCCAATCCGAGCATTTGGTTGGTATACCGTGAGGAATTAAAGAACGCACCTTCACCACAGGTCTTCTGGGACACACATCACTATTAACTTTGAGAAATATGATCTTTTCTATATTCCTCTAAAAAAACCAAACGTTATTTCTGTGGCAAGTATTATATATCAATAACACCACTGTTCGAAAAAAATGAATTTCTAATATTAAAGGTTTCTTTGTAAGGTATTACGTAAGGCAATGCAAGAAGCATTGGATTTCGGAGTAACCCATTAGTACAATAATTTTTTTTAAATTTAATTTGTTTTATGATTAAATATAGCGAATTAGAAACAAAACCCATGAGAAAATAGTCAAATTATAACTACTATTAGTTGTACTTTAATAGTGTTGTAATTAAAAACTTACGTACTAGGGGGCGTCCGATAACTCAGACGCAATGCATGCGGAGAATTTTATTTTCTGATTGTGTAGCACCTTGATTATACACTATAATAATAATCAAGTATAGGGGTTATTAACTGAGTATTTTTTCTGAACAATATTTTATTATAATTAAAATTAAGGGATACAATTTTGAAAAATGGCCTCAGACATCGAAATTCAACTAAAATAAATTTTAACTGAGCATAACCTATATAGTTGTCCTGGAACTATACAACAATGGTAAGTTACCAAATCTTAAAAATCTGTTTCATTGATTGAGGTTTGCATAAATCACTGTGGATGACGTTAAGTATATGACGTTTAGTAGGCTACATATGAACGTGGCTTTTCCTGGGCAATTTGCACGTTTTTTGGTGGCATTGTGTGTTGTAATGGTTTAGATAATGGTCTTATATATGGTGGCTGTTCGTACTTCTTTAGTAAGATAATGTGTCAGTAGTAAATAGAGTAAATACGATAACGACATATTTTTGAAATTGGCTAGTACAAGGAATTCGCTCGATCTTACCCCCCACCCCTCCACCACCCCACACTACACCACCAGTGAGTTACTCCCTATAGTAACTTATTTAGTTATAATATACACAAATATTTTATCCAGGTCAATAGAACTCACTGAAACAGAATGTGTACAGAGAAATGGCTCTTTCTATAAGGGTTGGACTAAGACAACATTATCAACTTCTAGTTATGTTTTAAATTACTATTGTTCAAAATAATAATCATTATTCTAGTGTGTAATAACCCATTCCACAGTCAAAATTAAAATCAAATGTAAAGATAAAGAATACAATCATGCCATACGTCTGTACACAGCCGCTATGCTTATACAGATCATTAGAACCAATCAAGTGTCTGATTTAAGTCTGAGATAAGTTATAAAATGTATATGTTGTATTGTTACAAGACATACTACAAATATTGATAATGAAAAATGCATTATAAGTTTTAATTGTAAACAGAACTTACCTTTCAAGCGTGGCTGTAACTAAAAAGGTATCGACATAATGAATCTGAGAAATTGAGGTTATGTCAACAAAAGCTAATCTTGTAGTCACTGAGTTCATTGAACTGTCAGGGTACCAGGAATGCCAACTTAACATTTTAAAAACTAAAATAACCAGTTCTATCAATAAAATACCCCGCGTCTGATTAATCAGATGTTACGCACTAATGGGTGAATATTTCAAGATGTGCCATTCATTCTTCTCAGAAGCCATTAGATTTGCATAAGTCTACAATACAACAGCCCACGGCTTCATCCTCTCACTTCTCCACTTCCTGGCGGGAACCTTCTCTTCCGGTCAAGATCCTTGCGTCATTCTGGGCTGAGGAAGGAAGACGAGAGATAACCATCCCTGCCGTTTAGCCTTAGCCTCGGCCGAGGTGTCCGTGTTTTCTTGGCGTTAATTGGTGAAGGCTACATGTCTGTCGTTCGTTCTACATGCTCGTGGACCTTAGCTTCCCTGGGGCCTAGACCTGGTGAACTCATTACTCACGAACCAGATGTCAAAATTACGGTACCAACGTCGGCACTCGACACGCCGAAATACCCAAGTAAGACTTTGTAAGTTAATTGTGGACGAAGGATGAATGCAAAGAATGAATGATGATGGATAGTCTAATCAATATTACAGAGTCTAAAGTGACTACTTCTTTTGAGTAGTATGGGCGTATGTTTTGCACGGGGGAAAACTTCCGTTTCGCGTCACGGAACGTCACGCATGTTTATGTTTCTCACGTGTTTTCAAAGTATAGTGACAGCTTTACCGAAACGTAAAAAAACCCTTATATAAACATTTGATCTGAACAAACATGCCATTTAAAGCATGTTTTACTGAAACTACCAGCAGTCAACAGCCAGGCAATGAGAAAGGTGTCTGTAATCAGCTGGGATGGAGCGTATATATTATTAGGATTCACAGGTAATGAACATTTGTGTATTTCCTTTTTAGCTAATAATTGTAATGGAGGAAAACTAAGATAATTATTCCGATTCATTCACATACCAAATAAAAAAAGTAGCGACGAAAGCTCTGAAAATAGTGAAGCAGAATTTGTAGTTTACAAAAGGCAGAATACAGAATTAAGTGTAAATGTAAATGAAGATATGACTGATAAAGTGAAGCAAGCAACGGAAAAAATAATAATTGGCTAAATTACGTTCAAAAAAACTTTCAAGACAACGTTCGCAAAGATAAAGAGACAATAAAGGATCAGATCGTCTGAAAAATGTTGGCATTACTCAAGCAAGGCAAAAATGATTGGCTAGATAACGTAAAATGAGATATTTAGAAAAGGTACTTCTCAAGATATACATTTACAGCCCGTTATAAGAAGTATAGTTGTCACTTAAGTCCGTTAGTCCCGTGACTGCCTTATTTTTTGTAAGGGTTTTTACTGCCATTGACCAAAAAAGAAATCAGAAAATTTCTGGTTGCACTTCAAGATAAAAACGTAACTGGAACAAACCGGATTGTTCATCCTGTTGAAGGAGAATGAATATTGTAGAGAAATAAAACGCGGAAAGATTTGAAATTTTGATTCACCTCAAGCGTCGGTTTGTTTTGTCAACAAAACATTTGAATTTTTTCTGGCACAGTACGTCTTAGGGAAATCCGAAATATGTATATTTTTTGCATTATATTATGGAATACATTCCAATATTCATTCAAATATAGCTTTTACTAGTGTTACGGTTTAATTTAATTGTTCTCTTAGACAGTTTATAATATCAATACAGGGAAATAGGAATGATCGGTCCCAGAATTATCTACAGTAGGCCCTTGCATAATTTAGAAAACCTAATGTAATGCTAAATTCAAATCGGTTGCATGCGCTAATTTGATCCATAAGAGCTTAATGTTCCAAGGTTTTGTGATCTCGAACAGCTGTGTGGCCCCAAGCGCAAGGTAGGATATTACATAGTTTTTACTGTCCTAAACGTGTTTGGAAACACGTCCCTGTTTACTGGAGAGATAAAATTCTTTTCGTTCCGAGAAGTGATCGGGCGGCGATAAGGTGTTGGGAAACTTCCGTAGTTGCGTTCCTAGTCAGAGTTGAACAGTTCCGAGAGTGGCCGCAGTTACATTCTGGTATGATGCTGAGAGTGGCCGCAGTTACATTCTGTATGATGCTGAGAGTGGTCGCAATTACATTCTAGTATGATGCTGAGAGTCAAACTTATCTTGTGCTCAAGAGGTACTGACAACTGACAAAAACGCAACAAGAGATGCCTCTCTATGCACGCAATTTACTTTCAGAGTGAAAGCTTCTGTAAACCCGGTCGTTGTAGTCTCCCGGCGAAATCAACTGAGTACCCGTAATACCGAGGGATTGTCGAGGTTATTCAATTCCTAGATGTATTATAGATTTGCACCCATAGATAGTGAGTGCTTTGTTATCGCTTATGGTTCGTCGGTAATTTTAAAGACCTAGACTATATGGCTGTGTAAACGAAGGAAGCGTATGCATAATAGTGTAAGTACTCATATATCGAGGCATGGATTCTGTTGATATTTATTAAAACAAAATATTTCGTACTATGGTCAAAATATCAAAATGTATTCTGTAATAAGCTGTATTCTGATTGCTAAGTTTTGTTTGCAGAAATAAACAAATATGAAATTTATTTGGGATTATAACCACTGTAAAAGTAACTGTGAGCTGAGACAAGACAATGAGCTCCTAGGGTACTTGGGAATTTTGGCTGGAGGTGAGCTCAGAACCTAATCTGACTCGAAAGGAACAAAGTACAATTTTGACTGATTCTTTACAGAGCAATGCTACCTCCAGCTCTATGGAGATTTATGATAGCTTCGTTCCTGAGAGAATGGAATTGAAAATTATGCCGAGACAGGAAATACCATTTCACTTCATGGTAAAATGTGGTGAACTAGTGAAGAGAAGAGCAACATCATAATTGTCAGGTTGGATAAAGAGAGCTATTCAGTCTTAACTCCATTTTAGTGTTTAGATCCCTTGAAGAGGCAAGCCTGGTAGAACTAGTGTAACTGAAATGTTCGCCGATAAGTTGGGAGTAGGAACTTGGTGATGTCACGTTGGACAACATGATGAACAAAATGCTCGAGGGCTCAGGTTATTGGGAGGCATTGAAAGAGATGGTGAGGGAGATTCTCAGAAGGAAGAAAGAAGATAGAAGGCTGGAGCTAGCTTAGCCAGACATGAAGAGGATTGACAAGCCAGAAGAAGAATAATGACCCTACTGGACTGAAGCAATGCCTTTGGTGATACCAGCTCCAGTAGAGAGAAATGCAGGAGGGTTTAGTGGGTAACCCTAGGTAGACAATTATAGAAACAAACACAACAAATAACTAGGGAGTCCCACACACGGGGAGCTTGCAGATTTCATACAGCCCCTATGGTGCGTAAAGCATTTCCTCCCGAAAAAAGCTGGGAGTAGGAAGAGCATAATAAACATTTTATGCCGCACCGTACTTATTTCTCCCCCAAGTCAGTACAATTTGAACAGCAATGTAGTAATAATAAGAATGAATGAAATTCTCAGCTTGGTATAAGGCCTCGATTATCTTTTCCACGAAATAATTCTATTTCCAATTAAGAGTGTCTTGTAGCAAACTCGTTCCAAACTTTATGTGCTATTTATTGACAGATTTATACAAATTTGATAGTGAAAATTAAATGCTTTCCCCACAACCAAGACAAGAGACTATCCCGAGTTGTATTTCCATGTTTCCAACACCAGTCTATCCAACATGCAGGTGTGGCAACAATGCGGCGGTAGAAATGCATAAATTCCCTTGTGTTCGCCAGACGCCCGGCACCGCCGCAGAGGTCAATGCATCCTGCGGTAGATGGGAGAGGGCGACCTTGTGTGTAGCAAGTGGCTCGTCACGGCACGGCAGACAGAGCAGCCGGGCCGTCACTATTATACGAACACCCCTCATTCCATTCATTGATTAAAGTAACAAAAATACAAGTCAACGAACTTTCTTCCAAAATAATTGTTTTAAGAACTAATTACGTCATGTTAGGCCTATTAATTATGAATACGTAAGAGACACGGTAATCATAATTTTCGTCTACTATACTTTAATTATCCCTCCATATAATTCGAAACAGAAGCTGATTTACTCTATTTATTAGTTACCCATAGTTTGTTCCTTATAGCATATACAAATGTTGAACATATACAGGTATATATTCAAGCGCAGGAGTTTCTATTCAATAGCAATTTAATTAAGAAACTTTATGTGGGTTTTAGAGAAAACTTAAAATTATCAAAGAAGTGTGCCCTTGTGGCTTGGAATCTACGGCTGCATTACGTTTTAATTAAACGAGTATTTGTGGTGTAAGTACACCTTATGAATATTATTTTTTTATTAGTGTAAAACTATTTGGAAAATGAGGAAGCGACGGATGCTTTACTGATTGCACAAAACGCGAACTTATTTACGGCAGGGCAATTACTTACCTACTAAAGCCATTACAGATCTCTTTGGTGACCAAACCTCCCCATCACTTGCTCAGCAGTGTTTGTTAGGCAAGAAAAGTTTCGGCCGCTTGAAAGGTCGGCCGCCTGAAATATCGGCCGCTTGACATCATCCCTTACTGACTAACAATATATAGTATTTCTTGATTACTTACGTTGACCTATATAATTTTCACGTTTTCTGTCTATATTCTGGACAATTATGTAGTATTTGTGGTTTATCGCTGTATTAATATATAAATTAAGTTTACGAAATTTAAAAGGAAACAAATTTAGACAGCACAGTTTATAATTGATGAGTGTTGGTGACAAAGATGCTCTTAGTAATTCTGACAGACACATTTAACCTCGCAAATCATATCCCACTTCACCACTTGTGATCAAATAAGTGCTCCACAGTATTTCAAATTGAGTAGATGAAGTAAAAGTTTGTTGATATTGATGTTGTTCCCAAAACTTTTTGTTTATGATACTAAATAACTTTAATTGTCCAACAGGGCTTCTCTATTGGTGTTATTGACGGCCTGGACGAGCTTCTGCCTGGGACAGAATGTCCTCCTCCACCCGGCGCCTCCGACCCACTCTAGGCCGAGGAGAGCGGAGCAGGACTTCTGGAGTGGGCGCAGCGTAGACTTCAGCAGCAGTTTTCCTTTAGGCCAGCCATTCATGGAAATACCCGTCAACGATGTCCAGCTGGGGTCAGACGGCAGCCTGGACAAGATCCAGGTAGTGAGCTCTGCCATCAGAGTGTTGCCCAGGAAGGGAAAGAAGACCAAGAGGGATGTTTCGGAAAGGCCTTGGAGGACAGATTCCCCTCGGGCGAAGAGGGAGACTGTGCAGTCCTGGAGGAAACCTCGGCAGCACCAGTTCGTGACCAATAAGTCCGACCGTCTCCCCCCTCCCCCCATCGTGCGTGTGCGTGTCTACCCCCCTGCCGACAGGAACGAGAGGTTCTACGACAGAGACTACAGGAAGAGCCAAAGGAGAATCATCTACTACGCGAATCTCCCGGAGATCGTCAGGCCTCCAGTGCAGTGGTACAATACCAGAGACTACTACGATTCCCCACGACAAGCCTACCCTTCAGCCTTCCCCATGGGGTACTCTTCTAACTCCTTTCCGTCCCCGAGTGAGAACGAAGTGACTCGTGTACAGTCGAACATTATCGATGTGACCCCTTCGAGGCGCCCGGGGTACTCGTCGACCCCTAAGTTCACCATAATCGATGTAGAACCTCCTTATAGCTACAACAACCCTTCTTACAACCGCCGCCCCTCCCTTCCATCCCCCACCCGGTACGATCTCTACCCCTTCCCTTCCCCACAGTACACCCCTAACAGATATTATAATGACGTCCGTACGCCACCCTACCGCGACCATTCCCACTTTCCCAGTCAGAACTTCCGACCCGACTCTTCCCTGGAACCTGTCAAACTCCAGATCCCCACTACTGACTCCCCCTCTACCCCCAACTCCACTGAACTTCCCACCAACACCACCAGGTTTCTACCGGATACCATCCCCGTGTCTCTATCAAAGTTCGTTACATAGTTGTATTTGAATCGATTCTGAATAACCCACCTGCAATCCTTCTTTGAAGAATAGCGTCAGTTTTAAGATATTATTATTATTTTGTACTTCAATACATGTGTGATTTAGTTGTAAATAAATAACGATGTCCTCTTAGGAGTGATGAAATTTGTCATCAATATCACCAGAAATAAGCTTGATTTGCTAAGTAGGAAGCTAATGTCATCAAAGCAGAATTGCGAATTGCAATTTTTAAAAGTAATTATGTAACTGACTAATTAAAAATCTGTTAATAATTATTAAAAGTTGTAATTTTTGTTTATTTACATTGTTTGATAAAAATTCCATTTCAACTTAAAATCAAACGAAAGTTTTGCATTAGTGTCGGGTTTTGGTAGGATGTTTTACATTTTAACTTTTCTAATTTCTACTACAGTGTCTATACGACGAGTTATGAGGGATATGAAGTAGTGAAATACTACCCTCATTCATGATTTAAAACATATGGAATCTCTGTATTTTGTTAATAATTAAATTGGTAGTGATTTCAAAGTTTGTAGAAAACCTAAGCCAGTTTTACAGGTTCAAAGTACGTATTTACAAACTGTTTAGTAATACTAAAAGTCGGAAAAGTATCATTAAGGTTTGAATAAATCTTTTTTGACTGTATTAACCGATTTCATTTATTAAACGTAAAAACCTATTTTCTATTGCACTATGATGTCGTGGAAGGAAGGAAGCTGTATGTGATGTGACAACTGCAGTAACAGGATGCCACATCGCCATAATGCTGTGAACGGGAAGCTAAGGTAAGCACAAAGTAAATAAGTAGGGAACACAAATAACTTTGGAGAAATCATTGAATCTGCCTTGCTGCATTTATCATTTATAGTGAACTCTTCCTCAGTAAATATTTAAATGTATATATCTATATATATATATATATATATATATATATATATATATATATATATATATATATATCTATATATATAAAAATGAATGTTTGTATGTTTGTCCTTTATGGAATCGTGAACTATTGGACCGATCATGATGAAAATTTGTACGTATAATGTATTTTTCCACGGAGAAGGTTTATAAGCTATGCCCATCCCTTTCCCGATTCAGGATTCCGCCCCACTGGTTACAGAAATACCCATAAGAAATGCATTGCAGCAAACATATGTTAACGTCTTTTTCAAATTTTTAATCAGCTGTTCTTTGTAAACATATATTACACTTATAGTTTTTAAAGCATTAGAGTAAGCTTAAGAGAAACGACAAATTTTGTTTAAACTGTTTTTTTGCAATCACTGTTAAACATAGACTTTACTATCCAGATAATACAATTCAAATTTGACGTAAAAATTCACCTAAACTGCAATATTTATTTAATATAAACCATGCTCATGCTTGATCAGAAGAGTAATGCAGATATCATAATTACTATCTTACGTTGGCTACAAATATAAAGAATGTTATAAAATCAACCTTAGTTGTTTTTTTTTGACAGAAGTATGGTTCTCAAAACTCCGTGTGTACATATTCTCTCGATCGAGACAACAAAGCAAGCTCAATCGTGGCATCGGAGATATAACTAATTTAATCTAAAAATTTATTATAGTAAAAAAAAAAAATTTACTAAGTAATATAAGGACTTCGGTTCTTAAGATTTGCGTGCGAAGCCGTGGGTAACAGCTAGATAGAGGCAGGAATATGGTACATACCTTCATAATACGCCCAAGAGGCTCACGATGGAACGACTATCAATTATCTCAGCAATGTTTAGAATGTGATAGAAAAAAGAATAAGTGAATATAGTGTACTGTTTTCAACGGGAAATTGCGTGCGAAGCCGCGGGCAACTTTTGCAAAAAATTATTGAAATGCGCAGCAAAGCGCGCCGGGCCCGCTAGCCCGCTAGTCTATATCTATATATATAAAAAATGAATGTTTGTATGTTTGTCCTTTATGGAATCGTGAACTATTGGACCGATCATGATGAAAATTTGTACGTATATGTATTTTTCCACGGAGAAGGTTTATAAGCTATGCCCATCCCTTTCCCGATTCAGGATTTCCGCCCACTGGTTACAGAAAATACCCATAAGAAATGCATTGCAGCAAACATATGTTAACGTCTTTTCAAATTTTTAATCAGCTGTTCTTTGTAAACATATATTACACTTATAGTTTTAAAAGCATAGAGTAAGCTTAAGAGAAACGACAAATTTTGTTTAAACTGTTTTTTGCAATCACTGTTTAAACATAGACTTTACTATCCAGATAATACAATTCAAATTTGACGTAAAATTCACCTTTAACTGCAATATTTATTTAATATAAACCATGCTCATGCTTGATCAGAAGAGTAATGCAGATATCATAATTACTATCTTACGTTGGCTACAAATATAAAGAATGTTATAAAAATCAACCTTAGTTGTTTTTTTTTGACAGAAGTATGGTTCTCAAAACTCCGTGTGTACATATTCTCTCGATCGAGACAACAAAGCAAGCTCAATCGTGGCATCGGAGATATAACTAATTTAATCTAAAATTTATTATAGTAAAAAAAAAATTTACTAAGTAATATAAGGACTTCGGTTCTTAAAGATTTGCGTGCGAAGCCGTGGGTAACAGCTAGATAGAGGCAGGAATATGGTACATACCTTCATAATACGCCCAAGAGGCTCACGATGGAACGACTATCAATTATCTCAGCAATGTTTAGAATGTGATAGAAAAAGAATAAGTGAATATAGTGTACTGTTTTCAACGGAAAATTGCGTGCGAAGCCGCGGGGCAAACTTTTGCAAAAAAATTATTGAAATGCGCAGCAAAGCGCGCCGGGCCGCTAGTCTATATCTATATATAAAAAATGAATGTTTGTATGTTGTCCTTTATGGAATCGTGAACTATTGGACCGATCATGATGAAAATTTGTACGTATATGTATTTTTCCACGGAGAAGGTTTATAAGCTATGCCCATCCCTTTCCCGATTCAGGGATTCCGCCCCACTGGTTACAGAAAATACCCATAAGAAATGCATTGCAGCAAACATATGTTAACGTCTTTTCAAATTTTTAATCAGCTGTTCTTTGTAAACATATATTACACTTATAGTTTTAAGCATAGAGTAAGCTTAAGAGAAACGACAAATTTTGTTTAAACTGTTTTTGCAATCACTGTTAAACATAGACTTTACTATCCAGATAATACAATTCAAATTTGACGTAAAAATTCACCTTTAACTGCAATATTTATTTAATATAAACCATGCTCATGCTTGATCAGAAGAGTAATGCAGATATCATAATTACTATCTTACGTTGGCTACAAATATAAAGAATGTTATAAAATCAACCTTAGTTGTTTTTTTTTGACAGAAGTATGGTTCTCAAAACTCCGTGTGTACATTAATATTCTCTCGATCGAGACAACAAAGCAAGCTCAATCGTGGCATCGGAGATATAACTAATTTAATCTAAAATTTATTATAGTAAAAAAAAAAATTTACTAAGTTATATAAGGACTTCGGTTCTTAAGATTTGCGTGCGAAAGCCGTGGGTAACAGCTAGATAGAGGCAGGAATATGGTACATACCTTCATAATACGCCCAAGAGGCTCACGATGGAACGACTATCAATTATCTCAGCAATGTTTAGAATGTGATAGAAAAAGAATAAGTGAATATAGTGTACTGTTTTCAACGGGAAATTGCGTGCGAAGCCGCGGGCAACTTTTGCAAAAAATTATTGAAATGCGCAGCAAAGCGCGCCGGGCCCGCTAGTATATATATATAAAATGAATGTTTGTGTGTTTGTCCTTTATAGACTCAGAAACTATTGGACCGATCACTATGAAAATTTGTATTTATTTGTATTTTTACATGTAGAAGGTTTATATGCTATGCCCATTAATGTAACTCACCATCAGGCTGTACTGCAAGATATAAAAGTTATCAAAGCGCCTGCACATTATAAACTGCAATTACGACACAGTTACGTATATTAAATAGCCAAACACTATTTGAAGCCAAATAAATACACGGGCAAAGCTTAAGAGAAGCGTGCGAAGCCGCGGGAAACAGCTAGTTTTACATAAATGTTACCAAACTTTTAGAATTTGTATCCTCTACTCCAAGTACTCTGTCAATATGTTATCCTTAGAATATATCGAAAACGAAATGAGCTGTGGACTTAAAATCTTGCACAATACATATTTACTACGTTGTAAAGGCGTAGTTCAGACGGGGTAAACGCCCCTCCATGGGGTTTGGCTGAGCGTTAATGAAGTTTACTGCTCTACGATGTTATAAGAATTAACCTATGAACATGACATTTTGGCATGTTACTTTATACGTTAACAAATAATAGTTCAATGATGATCGACATCCCACGTCCGGGAATCAGCTGAGCGTTAGCGAAGCGTCAATAGTAGATAGGGACATAGTGTTTTTGAATTGATTTTTACCAAGCAGTGATTTATGCTCACATATCTTTAGAATATGTTCCTTACCCATTATTTGGTATCAACATTACGGACAGAGGACAATAAAATTTTGTTGACCAAACATTCTCATAATTCAAATCCCCTTATGAGCATAACCCTATGGTCAAAATGTGACAGATGAGACATTAGTAGATCAAGGTTTAAGCATATTAATCCGTAAAGCTTCCACCTTAATTACATCACATCCAATGTTTTTATTTTAAACAGTTCTTTAAGCAATTCATAGTCGCTGAGCAGTACAGATTTTTGTCCCAAACTCTCTAGCGGTCTTAGCTGAAATGCGACATAAGAATTGTTATGGAGACATTTTGTTAATGATCGAGAGCAGCCAAACGAGAGATGATATATCAAATCTGAGGGCGAAATCGAATACTGGAATTAAATTTTCAACAGAGGTCCAATCACTTTTGTTGTACTTCCAACGGTTAAGCCACAAAATGCATTTTGCTAAATCCAGAAAATAAGTAAACACTACTGACTACATTTAACTCCATGGGAAACCTCATCGCAGAATTCAACTAATCACCAGATTCCCCTTATCCCTGAATTTGCAAACCCCCTGTTAATGGCCTGGGGACGTGGTTCCCAGTGGGGCGAAGGCGAGTATTTATTATAAAACCAAATCCACGTGGGAGATTAGGAAACTCATTTACAAGCCGGCAATAATACATATCCACTTCCTCGAAGTGTACAGTTAATTGTGATAAATACATACTCTAATAAAACCTGAAGTTTACGATGCGCTTCAAATTATTTCTCCTTCACTTTAATTCAAATAGCTATGATCCATGTGTGGGAACGCATGTAAAAATATCTCTAAATTCAGGAACACTGTTTAATAAAATTAGAGTTTCGTAGAGAAGAAGAAGTTACTCAAGACCGTTAACTCAGATAACAATTTGAATTGTGATGAGACTTCTGAAGTCGGATAACTTACGTTAAAAGGATTAAGGGGAATAAATTCAGTTTAAATGCACCACAAAATAAGGATTTAAAGCAATGAAAATACCGGATGATGTATGTGACCTTGGCGTTCTTTTTATCCGGTTACGTGTATAGTAAGAACCTATCAGGTGTTAAAAATTATCAACAACTTTTTTAATTGTGAACGAAATTTAATAACAGTATTGGAAGAGCCTGCAGGATATTAACAATCAGCCATTGAAAGAGCAAATCAATTTCGATGTGTTTCTTATGGGGGAGAAGTAGTTACAGTGTTTTTGAATAATAATTATCTGTTTCAACGTCATTTATTATTAGGTTATATTGCTATTGGGAAGAACCACAAATATCAAAAAACTTTGAGCGGACCAACCACAATTATATTCATTAATCGGAACGTGTTATTGACGAAACTCTTAGACAATTTGGAATTCTCATTTACAGTATCTTCTTAAACACAGCCGATTTTTTACACCATACACTTACATGAAGGTGATTGCATAGTACTTCATACATTAGATGATGCAAAAACAGAGACAGTTTCAAACTACTACTGCTAAAAAAGAATCAAGCTATTATAATTGGAAATGATAAGAGTTATTGTTATCGTTGATTGTTCAAGTCCCAAGAAACTGGTAATTACTGATTACAACATCCATAAAGGCGACCAAAAAAGGGTTCTTTATATTGAAAACATACATCTAAGTAATGAGAAGAGGTTCTCTTGTGAGTGTATACAGTTGAAGCAGGAAATGATTTATTCCTTTTATTATACATAGTTAAAGTATACAAAAGCAGACGAAATATGACGGTATATGATGAATACGTTGCTTGTGATGCGACATCGGTGTGTACTTCCCCTCACCCTTAACAGCTGCACAACAACGCATATAGAATTTTATCAAGTGCAGCAATGATTGCAGAAGCAGCAAGTATAAAAGTGATCCACTAAAATGGGTTTGATGAAACATTGGTGAACATCTGCTCCTTAGTGAACTCCCTCCTGAGTAGTTACTCCCTCTCATTGGACGCATTTACATACTTTGATATACTCGTGCCTAAGAGTATCGTACCAAATACAAAATAAACATAATTCATCCTAAATTAGTATTAATGCTGTAAAAGCGGCATGAAATGCTCGAATCTGTAGAATTGCTCAGGACATGGGTGCACCAATCCTGATCTGGTCACCAATACGACTCTTAGCTTGGCGATGTGCATGAAGATAAATTTCAATATGAGGAGAACCTTATAGATTTCTTTTCTGTTATAGACTTAGAAGAAATGCTAAAGGATATATCGAATTGGTATTATTCTCTCAGAAGTGATACGTGAGTTATTCTTTCTATACGTGAGATTCACTTTAAAAAGTACTCAGACAAATTTAGCCCTTCCAGTCCAAACGTGAGGAGACTGCGAACTATACTCACTATAACCATATGTGACTCTGAAATGATTAATGATTCTTATTTCGTATTTACTATTTCCATAAATGAACTTCTACCCCTTGTTTCGAGTAGATTAGTTTTAAATTAATCAATCAATGTTTATACTTAATCTCAAGGTTTTCCAGATAATTGAAAACAACTGTTAAAACACTTACTATTTTACCTTTCTTTTCACTCCCTCCTACACTCTATTCGAGCAAACGTTTACCACTTATTGGATGACACAGAATCATGGATGACACTCTATTAGGTGTTCTATACCACAATGGATGACATAGAACATTGCCACCATGCAGAACCTTTCTCGGATGTTAGTGTTAAACTCTAATTTTACTAGACTATAAACTAAGTAAAAGTTATCTTTGGTATCGCAGTTTCTGATCATATTCCAGGAATTATTAATGTAGATAATGAAACATTAATGATTCAGTAAACTAAAATTAGGCTATATTAATCTACTCGTACGTTACAAGTTACTTCAAACCATTGTACAATAATTTAAAAGAAGAAATCTCGAGGAAAATACGGCTTAAGGCTGAGTTTGTGCTAACTGATTAATAACTAATACATCATATCATGTTATTTAGATTTAATTGTTTGTTGTATGATTTGGAAATTGATAGTCTATTTGTACATTGATTATAATTGTATCAAATAAAAAAGATAACATTATTTTTAGTCAGCAGTATTAAGGGCCTAAGTTTATTACTTTTTTAGAAAGATTAATTAAGAATTATTACTCTCTTATTAGATAAGATGATAAGATGCTTTATGATAAGGCTGAACTCTTGAGTGAATAAGTAAGTTTACTGGTTAAATGTGGAAATCCTTTTAAAGAACATACGAGAGTGAGGATAATACAAAGAAATGTCTTATCCTGAAATGTGTTGCTTTTTTTAAAACATACCTTTACCTTTTCATAATGGTTTTGAGAACTGAAATAATCTTGGCATTATCAGTTTGAAATTATAAACTTAACGCCACTCAGAGCAGTGAAACTTGAGTGATGAAATCTAGAGCAGCTTTTCGTAGCTTAGTAATGATGAAATATCTTATGCAAACAGCAAAGTTGCAATATACAGACCAACCAATAGACGACTATTTTGACATACATTTTTATATATACATTAATACATACCCGGAGTTTCGCCAGCAATTTCTATGCAACATACTGAGTGTGTATTTGATTGAATAGCTCTTACGATTTCAGTAACACTTGAACTATTTTAGACCAATGTAGAGGAACTCCAAGTCGAAGTTCAGAGTTTTCTTAGTGAAAGCACTTATGATGCAATTAGATAGGGTCCTATGAAATATTTTAAATGAAATTAATCATATATCATGCACGGTTCCCTTTCTTCAGCGTTTATTGTTAAGCGAAATTGTAATTCTTATTGCAGAATTTTACGCTTTTAACAGCATTTCTTGTTAGAATTAATAATATTTCCGACGATTAATATTATATTATTAATTATATTACAATACTTATCTTTATAGATATATTTCTTGTGTTCGTGTGTATGTGACTGAAACTCCTTCTAAACGACTGGACCGATTTTGATGAAATTTTGTGTGTGTGTGTTGAAGGGGATTCAAGTATAGGTTCAGATTCACAATTTGGTCCAATTTAAATCGTTTATTTAATTAATTTTTTAATTATAAATTGTTGTTGATGTTGGAGTGTTTTATATTGGATCCGACAGACTGCGCTAAGACATGTAATACAAAGCGAACTGATACTTAACAGCTGTTAATACTTTCAACTAAAGTTCATCAAAGAGGCAGAAACATTTGTTTACATTTAAAATTTAGAAAATTGTTATTGTAAAGTGCTTGATCAGTAGTGTAAATGCAGGTTGCATAGAAGACGTCATTGCCTAAATTTTAATTTAGATTGCACCAATGATCAATAAACTATCTAATGCAATGAAAATACTATTAAACGCTATTATGAAAACAACCTCATTGTACAAATCCGTGAATGTTTGCACATAAGGTAATCGAATTTGGTTGGATCGAAGGTAAATGAAAAAAGCCGAATGAAGACGCTTTATGATCGAAATTGGTTTCTTGAAGGCACACTCCTCAATAAATACTGGAAATACTCGTATCTTAGACAGAAAATTAATTATTTTAACAGACCGAATTTGATTCTTTATAACCTAATTAGTTTATCGAGATTCATCCATATAAATTAATTGTTCTGAATAACTTATCAACACCTAGCAAAAACCACGAAAGATAGAGGCAGGAAATGTGGTACATACCTTCATAATGCGCCCAAGAGGCTCACGAAGGAACGACAATCAATTATCTCTGCAATGTTTAGAATGTGATAGAAAAAGAATAAGTGAATATAGTGTACTGTTTTCAACGGGAAATTGCGTGCGAAGCCGCGGGCAACTTTTGCAAAAAAATATTGAAATGCGCAGCAAAGCGCGCCGGGCCCGCTAGTCTATTTATATAAAAATGAATGTTTGTATGTTTGTCCTTTATGGAATCGTGAACTATTGGACCGATCATGATGAAAATTTTGTACGTATATGTATTTTTCCACGGAGAAGGTTTATAAGCTATGCCCATCCCTTTCCCGATTCAGGATTCCGCCCACTGGTTACAGAAATACCCATAAGAAATGCATTGCAGCAAACATATGTTAAACGTCTTTTCAAATTTTTAATCAGCTGTTCTTTGTAAACATATATTACACTTATAGTTTTAAAGCATAGAGTAAGCATAAGAGAAACGACAAATTTTGTTTTAAACTGTTTTTGCAATCACTGTTAAACATAGACTTTACTATCCAGATAATACAATTCAAATTTGACGTAAAAATTCACCTTTAACTGCAATATTTTATTTAATATAAACCATGCTCATGCTTGATCAGAAGAGTAATGCAGATATCATAATTACTATCTTACGTTGGCTACAAATATAAAGAATGTTATAAAATCAACCTTAGTTGTTTTTTTTGATAGAAGTATGGTTCTCAAAACTCCGTGTGTACATATTCTCTCGATCGAGACAACAAAGCAAGCTCAATCGTGGCATCGGAGATATAACTAATTTAATTTAAAATTTATTATAGTAAAAAAAAAAATTTACTAAGTAATATAAGGACTTCGGTTCTTAAGATTTGCGTGCGAAGCCGTGGGTAACAGCTAGATAGAGGCAGGAATATGGTACATACCTTCAAAATACGCCCAAGAGGCTCACGATGGAACGACTATCAATTATCTCAGCAATGTTTAGAATGTGATAGAAAAAAGAATAAGTGAATATAGTGTACTGTTTTCAACGGGAAATTGCGTGCGAAGCCGCGGGCAACTTTTGCAAAAAATTATTGAAATGCGCAGCAAAGCGCGCCGGGCCCGCTAGTAATATATACAAATGAATGTTTGTGTGTTTGTCCTTTATAGACTCAGAAACTATTGGACCGATCACTATGAAAATTTGTATTTATTTGTATTTTTCTATGTAGAAGGTTTATATGCAATGCTCATTGATGTAACTCACCACCAGGCTGTACTGCAAGATATAAAAGTTATCAAAGCGCCTGCACATTATAAACTGCAATTACGACACAGTTACGTATATTAAATAGCCAAACACTATTTGAAGGCAAAGAAATATACGGGCAAAGCTTAAGAGACGCGTGCGAAGCCGCGGGAAACAGCTAGTAGTAAATATAATCAACTAAGAATAGGACATGTCACAGTGAACAAGACTCTTCATCTAATGAAACTTTATTTCTCTCCTCTGTGCTTAAATTGCACTGCAGGAGTAAATTAGACTGCGGATCATCTTATAATGAAATGTTCACAATTTGACTATGCAAGGAGCTCATGTTTCCAACAAATTAGAACAATACCTGATGACGATACCTCAGAAAAACTACAAAAAATGTATCTAGTTTTGATACAAGATTATATAAGGAAATAAGTCGATTTCTGACAATCATAAAAAGAAACATATAGTATAATAGTAGAATAATGACCGAAGGCAATCGCAGATAAAACCAGTGCAAAACATGTTTTAAAGTGAAAATTGACTTCGTGGTGTAATTCCAAATCAGCCGTAAGGCATTTAGATTAAAAAACCAATTCTTATCCTTTTCTGCAACCGCTATAGAGCACAGAGTAAAAAAGTATCCAGATAAATAAAAGACAAAGTTACTATTAACCGTTACTATACATTTAAAGACTGTTTTAAAACTCATCTTAGTTGTCTTTTGACATAAGTAGGCTTCTCAGACCTGTGTATTTATATTTATTTTCTTGATCAGGAAACGAGGCAAAATCAACTATATCCCAATAAATAATAAGACTGGAGTAAATTACAATGGCCATAAATATATAGTTTTGACAGGCCAACTCAACATTGGCGTTAGAAATATCATTCACTAGAACCATAAGTGCTCATACCCGTGCAAAGCATACGAAATTGCGTGCGAAGCCGCGGGTAACTGCAAGTGAAATTACAGAGCAGCACACCAGACACTAATTTAAATAAAATCTTTGAAGGTCATTACACAAATTTTGCAATTCATCATATTATATATTAAATGTTTTCACTAAGAAAATTAAGAACTTCGACTTTGAGGTTTCTTCACATTGGTCTAAAATAGTTCCAATGTTAGGTACTGAAAGAATTGGAACTATTCGACTAAATACATGGAATGTTATACGAAATGCAATTCAGAGGAATTGTGGGCAGCCGCGGGTAATTCAAATATATTGTATTTTTGTATTTACGCATTTTATATATATATATATATATATATATATATATATATATATATATATATATATATCGTGTACAAAGAAATAAACACAGGCTGAATAGTATAACCTCTTCCTAGTTCTAAATAGGTACAACAATAATAATTTGAACCTCGCCGTCGGATGACCCTGTGATGTAGTTTAATAGATAACATGTGCATACTTTCATAGCTTTATATTTTCTTCTGGACTCTAATATTTGATGCCGCTGCAGCTATATTTATCTCCAGCACATTTGTTTACACTGTCAGCTTTACAGTACAATTTTAATCGGGTTTACAATCGATCATGTCCTTGTTCACTATAATACTGTAAGGCTAATAATTCCAACATGTTGGTACTTGAAATGTCTATAATCTCTCGTGAAGTGACCAAAACCATTCTTTTGTCCCTTTTCTGTCTTCAGGGAGGGTATGTTGAAGGATTGTGACTATGACGTTTAAAAAGTTTACTCGACCCAAAATAGATTGCACCGCTTTTGGTCCCCAGGTTAAGTGTTTCAGAGAGCTTATTAGCATTAATTTCTGCCTGGTAAAATTCAAAGACATTCTTTGACTTTCAAAAGCATAATACATGTATGTATATAAGTATAATAATGGTTTCCAACCGCTGTTCGCTACATCACGTTATTATATATCATATCTTTCAACAATACAAAACATACCTACTGCCTTATCATTGTTTTTTGGTCCTCAGAGAAGTACTGTACATTTTGTTGCTTGTTTGTGATTCTATTTGTAATGGTTACGGGCTCGCTGCGCTCGCTTGTTCTCTCAAATTGTAGCCATTGAGGAAATGGCTCGTTGAGCCACGGCTCGGTCCTTCAGTTCTTTTTCCTCCAACTACTGTAAATATACTGGCCCACAATGTTGAAGAAGGCCAATTTGAAACGCCTTAAGTAGTTTTGTTCAAAAAATGGAATGTTATAACAATGACTCGCCCTCGGCTCGCTGGGGGCTACGCCCCCAGGCCCCCTTTCGGGTATTGGCCAAATTCGGGGATAAGCGGAATTTGGAATTAAATTAGACCTATTTTATTGAATTTTCCAGTCTTAATCAAAGTTTTGACTTTAAGGACATTTTGCGGCTTAACCGTTCGAGATACAACAAAAAGTGACTGGACCTTTCTTGTCGGAAATTTAATTTTATCTTCGATTCTGACCTCAGGTTTGAGCTACGACCTCTGGTAGTAGTCGGTACAGACTGGTGTAAATATAATAAAAAACCGAATATAAGTCATTATTTTTAAGTTTTGTAGGGGGTTTAATTTGTTCAGGAGTTTATATAGTCAACCCAGGAAATTCCCTGGAGGGGGTTAATGTTACCGGGGGTTTAATTTACTCTGGAGATTATCTGGTCATACCAGGAAATTCTGGGGGGGGTTAATGTTTCTGGGGGTTAAGACAACAGGGGGTTTAATTTACTCTGGAGATTATCTGGTCATACCAGGAAATTCCGGTGGGGGGGTAATGTTTCTGGGGGTTAATGACACACGTGGGTCTCTTAAATTTCACTCTGTCCCTATCTACTACTGACGCTTAGCTAACGCTCAGCCAATTTCCAATGTGGGGTTGTATTCATTCGTTAACCTAGCAAAGCAAGTGCAATCTGAATCTGGAATAAATTCAGACAACATGCCCGAGGTTAAAAGAGGCCATTAATTTAAACTCTTTTATGAATAAGGTTTAAAAAGTTCTAATTCTAAAAGAATACTACAGTATACTGTACATGGGTTTTTAATTGATAAAAACTTTTAGACTTAAGGAATTGTATTTAGTTATAGCAATTTTATGTACGGTATTGGCGATTGTTATGTAATTTACATTATCAACAACAGTAAAGAATTTTGAGTTTGAGTTAAAAACGTACGAGTTGTTTTCTTGGCATATTCTCTAAGTTGTTGCTACAATGTTGACTATGTGTCTGTTAACTCCCCCAAGGCGCGGGACAGCGCTACAAGTCTGGGTGTGACCGAGGGAAGGGACTAGGAGGACAGTGTCACTGTCACGCCTCCGTCCGTGGCGGATCTCCCTCATTACACCGTGACCGTGAACGTCTTCGCGACCGCAAGAACCGCTCCACCGGGATGTGTTATTTACCCAGGTCACCGGTCACGGTTACATTTTTGAAGTCAGAAGAAAATAATCAAGTCACTCCAGGAACTTAGCAGATATCTGCTACAAACTTTGGATGATTGAATACTTGTCTAAGATTCGTCATCAGGATAACGAGGATAGGTGCCTAACAAATATAGCAATAGCGTTAGTCTATTAGGGTCGGTGGCAAACATGCTCCAAGAAATTAATAAAAAGGTGCACATCCCATCGCATCTAGGAAGATAACCATAATAACGCTTAAAGTCGGAAAATTATCATTAAACTTTGAATAAATAATTGCTTACTGTATTAATCTATTTCATTCATTACACGTAAATACTGACTCACTCACTGATAATTCTAACAACTTTGAATAAATAATTGCTTACTGTATTAATCTATTTCATTCATTACACGTAAATACTGACTCGCTCACTGATAATTCTAACAACTTTGAATAAATAATTGCTTACTGTATTAATCTATTTCATTCATTAAACGTAAATACTGACTCACTCACTGATAATTCTAACAACTTTGAATAAATAATTGCTTACTGTATTAATCTATTTCATTCATTACACGTAAATACTGACTCACTCACTGATAATTCTAACAACTTTGAATAAATAATTGCTTACTGTATTAATCTATTTCATTCATTACACGTAAATACTGACTCACTCACTGATAATTCTAACAACTTTGAATAAATAATTGCTTACTGTATTAACCTATTTCATTCATTAAACGTAAATACTGACTCACTCACTGATAATTCTAACAACTTTGAATAAATAATTGCTTACTGTATTAATCTATTTCATTCATTACACGTAAATACTGACTCACTCACTGATAATTCTAACAACTTTGAATAAATAATTGCTTACTGTATTAATCTATTTCATTCATTAAACGTAAATACTGACTCACTCACTGATAATTCTAACAACTTTGAATAAATAATTGCTTACTGTATTAATCTATTTCATTCATTAAACGTAAATACTGGCTCACTGGTAATTCTAACATACTTGTAGAAGTGATAGAAACCGGAAATTTGGAACGCAGGTAGTTTTTGTCGTATAAAAAACAGGAAAAGTACTAAAATCGGAATTTTTTATTTGAAACCACTGAAAAAAACACAAAACTTTGCACCTATGCAGGTCCTTTTTGAAGCTCGATAGCGGGCGAAGCGTATCAGGTACCTCGAGTCTGCCGAATAATCTGTAGTGAGGAATGAAGTGGACCAGTGACAAAAAAGGACCAGTAATTTTTGTCCTTTCTCTGGTTGTTAAGCGACAAAAAACTTTCAGAGTAGAAATTCCAGTAATGATTTTACCCATATGGCGCCTGAACGATTAGTAGTTGCTCAATTAAAGTGTCTGTGAGAGAATCGAGCGTTCTAAAAATAAGATCAAATGTATGTTTCATGTATCTTTGGTGGTTAATCGAAATAATAAAAATATTAATTTAATTAGTAGATAGGAACAGGGTGATTTTTGAATACCAAGCATTCCGAAAGTATAAAAGTGATAAATTAATACTTCTATTGGTCGAAATTTACTTTTTACAATACTAGTACATACTACAGACAGTGAGACGTAACTCCGTAGTAGATAGGGACAGAATAGGCTATTCCTCGGTAACAATAAATCCCCCATCTCCGGAACCTCACAGGTGAATTGGGTAAATTAAACCCCCTGATCAACTTATTCTGCGGATAAAGATTACCTACATAACAATATATAATATTTTCAAAACACAGAAACGACTCCCTACAAAATAGCCCCCCTCTCCAGCCAGTAACATACACCTCCCCCCGGAAGACCCTGGTATGGTCAGGTAATATCCTAGGTAAATTTAAACCCCTGGTTAACTTATTCTGCTGAGATAGATTACTGTCTCTGGATAAATATCCTCTTTCTGTGGTACTAACTTAGGGTATACCAAGTCAAGCCCACTTCCTGGTATACTTACTATAAACTTGAAATTTGGCACAGTTCTTAGTTCATGCTTAGTTCAGCTTAGTTCACACAATCATACTTCGGAGTGCCGATGGCCGAGCGGTCTAAGTCGTTGGAATTTGAGTCTGAGTTAGAGGTAGCGCAGGTTCGAATCCTGTCTGTGACCGTTGCAATTTTTATCAGTACAATCAAACTCGTACTGTACCGACTCTTCCCTTTATTCTGTTTGATAAGATCCTCGCACAGGCCAGTGGCCCATGAGGACGGGCAGAATAAGGTTTAAAAGGGGATCGGCCTCTCCTTAAAAAAAAAACCTCTAGAAAACACCTGAAAGCTGGCACTTTCTAAATTTAGATTACTTTATAAAATTCAGAAGGGCTGACCGGTGCTGTGCAGTGTTTTCTCTCAAGCTGTGTACCGGGTAAATTTGGGCTTAACTCAAATTTGAGGGCATAAACGTTTAATAGTTTAAAGAAAAGGTAAGTCACTTTTTTGTCATATCTTCAACGACTAACTGAAAACAACCATTACAAACTAACTATTTTACCCTCCTTTCACTCCCTCTTAAAAAATACCCTACAATCTATTCGTGCAATATTTTACCACTTATTACTAGGATGGCATAGACCATTGTAACCATGTAGAACCTTATTTGGATGTTATGGTTTAACTCTAATTTTACTAGACTTTAACATAAATAAGTCAAATAAATGTTTTTTTAAGAATCGCAGTTTCATATTTCATATTTCAAAATATATTAATTAAGATAATGAAACATTGATGATCCAGTAAACTAGTAATTATATCAATCTACTCGTACATTACAAATTACTTAAAATCATTGTCAAATAAATTTGTAACATGAAATTCCGAGGAAAATGTGGTTCAAAGCTGAATTTGTGGTAACTGGTTACTACCTAATACTGACGTTATATAGATTATGGTGTTAGTTATATTTAATTGTTTGTTGTATAATTAATGGAAATTGATATGCACGTTATGAACAGTATTGCACCAAGTACAAAATAAAGATTAAAAAGATTTCTACTCAACAGTTTATGCAATATTATATAACTAAAAGTTATTATTTTTAGAGAGAGAAATAACTTATCTCTGAGTGAAAAAGTAAATAAGTAAGTTTATTGGTTAAATGTAAAAATCCTTTGAGAGGACATAACGAGGGTGAGGATAATACAGAAAAATGTTTTATCCAGAAAATCGTTGCTACTTCCAACAAATGCCTTAAATTTCCATAAAGTGTTTAAGAACTAAATTAATCTTCCCACTATCAATTAGAAATGATAACTTTATCGCCACTCAGAGCAGTGAAACTTGAGTGGTGAAATTCTATAACAGCTTTTCGTAGCTTGGTAATGATGAAAAAACATATGACATGAACTAACAAAGTCGTTTATTCCGACACACGTTTTACATATACATTGGCACATACCCGCGTTTTCGATCGCGATCTCACCAATTTGAAGGCACTCCAAAGTCGAACTTCAGTTGCGCTTAAACTGGTGGGATGATGCTTATAAATCTGTGACTAGAACCTTTTTAATGTAAAAGTGAAGTCATTGAAAACATTCCGAGATGGTTTTCGTGCTTCGGTATCGCAGCTTTTGGGTGTGTTGAACCCTTTTCTTTCCCTTCCTTAGTTCTTTCTGTTCGTTATTTTTGTATGTATTGATACCTCCCCCACCTGATGAAGAAGATAGATTCCAATCCTCGAAACGTTGTGTTATACCTTTCAGAACCAATAACAATATCAAATGTCCGAAATCCTGTTATCCTTCCAAACGTCAATAACAACCTTTAAACAAAGAATATTGTAATGTAAGTTGGGACATACTGCGCTTAAACTGGTAGGATGATGCTTATAAATCTGTTACTAGAATCTTTTTAATGTAACAGTGAAGTCAATGAAAACATTCCAAGATGATTTTCGTGCCTCTCGGTATCGATATCAGTATCGCAGCTTTTGGGTATGTTGAACCCTTTTCTTTCCCTTCCTTAGTTCTTTCTGTTCGTTATTTTTGTATGTATTAATACCTCCCCCACCTGACGAAGAAGATAGATTCCAATCCTCGAAACGTTGTGTTATACCTTTCAGAACCTATCTTTTTAATGTAACAGTGAAGTCAATGAAAACATTCCAAGATGATTTTCGTGCCTCTCGGTATCGTGAAGCGGTCAGAAGACACCTCACAGTTATAAGGCGTGGGAGTAATTTCACAATGGAGTTATTAAACACATCTATCACATGGCATGGATGTCAGATGGCTCCCACGATTCACGATACAGCGGTTGTGATACACACAGCCTACCTCATTCCAGCCATTGCCCTTGCGGCATGTTTCTAATTAATTTTGAAATCACCATACGACTTAATTTAATTGATTGTGAAATGCTATCTTTGTTTGACAGTTGAAATGTATTTTTTAAACGTATTCAGGAATTTTAAAACGATCTCTGTGAGATTTATGAGCTACTAGCTGTTTCCCGCGGCTTTGCACGTTTTTCGTAAGCTTTGCCCATGTATGTGCACTTCTGGTTCAAGTGAATTATATTTCCAACACCGATGTAGAGTTTGCCTTGAGGTCACGATCTGGGTATTGTACACGTGCATGTACTTTATTATAAAGTGATGTAACACTCAAGCATTAATTTCAACCAGAAGTTAGGGCCTTCAAATAGTGTTTGGCTGTTTAATATACGTAACTGTGTCGTAATTGCAGTTTATAATGTGCAGGCGCTTTGAAAACTATATTAATGTTCGTATTTAATTAATATATTTCTATTACAATAAATAGGCCTAAAAATGTTTTTCGTAAGCTTTGCCCATGTATGTGCACTTCTAGTTCAAGTGAATTATATTTCCAACACCGATGTAGAGTTTGCCTTGGTGTCACGATCTGGGTATTGTACACGAACATGTACTTTATTATAAAGTGGTGTAACACTCAAGGTTTAATTTCAACCAGAAGTTAGCGCCTTCAAATAGTGTTTGGCTGTTTAATATACGTAACTGTGTCGTAATTGCAGTTTATAATGTGCAGGCGCTTTGAAAACTCTATTAATGTTCGTATTTAATTAATATATTTCTATTACAATAAATAGTCCTAAATGAGCAGTGAATTATCTGCCACCTTGGTTAAAATAAAATAGAAGTAACCAATTATTTTTCGTTTCTTTTGTTTTACAAATATAGGGGCCATGTCGTAAATTACAACCCCCTCTTCCAGGATGTGACTTTTCTTACATCCATTTTTTACGTCAGGTGCCTGTTACTGACCTCACGCCGCCGGTAGAATTTCGAAATGAAACTTGCACAATGATTTAATACGTGATATGTATAAAAGTATTTGAATCATTTGGGAACACGAATATGCCGCTTTCAGTTCTGCAAATCCAGCGACGCACTAGTTCGGAATGTTGGTTCAGAATTGATACAAATTCAATATATCATTCAATTCTGAGAAATGCACTATCTACAGTTATACAGGCACACGTGGAATTTCGAGGTGAAAATTGCACACCAATTAGTAGCTAATTGTACCAATTATTTCCCAAGCGTTAGAAATGGTTCTCATCAGAAGTAGGAGTTTCAGAGCATTGAATTCAACAAGGTCAACGACTTAAAACTTCATTTTGGCCACTTTGAATGGGTATTGAGAATGAAAAAAGTGGTAGATATCTAATTTTTGCCAATGTTATCAAAACTCTTAGAATTGTGATTTATCAAGAATAACACTGTTAGCCCATTCAATTCTGCTGGGCCAGCAACTCGTTATCATGTGAATTGTGTAGTTCAAATTTACACACCACTTAGTACCTATTTGAATCAAAATATTAGGAATTTACACCGTACAGGAACACCATTTATAAAAGCATTTTAGAACAAGGGTGTCCTGAATTTCGAAAGGATTCAATAAATGGCATGCTGCCGTCTGTTCTGCAACAATCGGAAGACGTGAAAACAGAATTTGACAGCGGATATCGCTCCCTCATCAAAAACAGTTAAATCTATAAATAGCTCCGCTTTTACTTCAAACTGTGCAACTGTAATCATGCAAGATGATAATCCTAGTAATAAAAGATAAGTTTCTAAGTACGCGCTTTTTTTACAGAGAGATAACAAGTTTATCTTGAGTTTGTGTAGATAATGAGATAACGTATTTGTGTTGAAAGATATGCAACTTGCAGTGTTACACGTTTCGTAGTTGGACTCTGAAGCAGGTTCTGTAGTGAATCATTTTTTGATTTTCTTGAGGTAATGAAACCTTTACTTTTGATATGATTACTTTTATACTTAAATACTAAAACAAGTTATAAATTAAACAATTAGATTACTTATTTATTTAGTTTTAAACTATTTTTAAAAGCAAAGCCTCTCCATTGGTTAAGTGCTTACATACAACTAATTGTTAAATCTGTAAATCAATTAAAATATGACTTAAGCACATCAATTTAATTGTTGAAGTAGGCTAACTTTTTCTTTTGGCGGGCTATATATGTATGTTTAACAAGAGGAAAACTTTTCGTTTCGCGTCATAGAACTTACGCTTTTAAAGTAGAATGCGTATAACTTTAACAAACCGTTATATAAACAACATGCAATGTAAAGCATACTACTGAAACTTAACAGCAGTAAAACTAGGAAATGAGGATTGTGTCTGTAATCAGCTGTGGTGGAGCGTGTACAGGGTGCTCATTTGAAAACTTCAGACTCGCACTAAAAGACTTATATTCCAAGTATCAAAATTCTGAAAACAGGAGTGCATAGTTCTAAAGTTTTCGATCAATTTTGTGATTGCAGTAGGCGGATTTCTATGACATTTACTTAGTCTAAATATTATTTGTAATATGTACAGTATTTAGTTATGAAATTGTCTTATTTTATTATATGATTACAATATAAATTTTGTTATCCAGCATACATACTTCCTGCATTATAAAAGAACTCAAGATTTGATTACTTTTGAATTAGAGTAGTCTTCAATACTCAATACCTTGTCAATTTACGGTGCTCACACGATAACGTACTTAACACACCTCCACTATGGGTGATAATTTTGTCAGTAAATGTTACTTGACTTTTATCTCAAATACTGTAGATCTATGGATAAAGGGGTCAACAACAACCAATCCAATATAATTTTATAACATGTATAAGTAGAACTAATATGATGTGTTTAATATCGATGCAAATAATGATGTAAGATACGGTATTTCTTTATTGTGACAAAATACGTGTGTGCATTTATTCACATTTTACCTGTAATAAGCTGAAGAATAGTGATGATTTTAACGTAAACTTATAGAGAACTAGCTGTATTCCGCGGCTTCGCACGCTTTTCGTAAGCTGTTAAATGTAACACATCTCACTGTACGTATTTGAATTAGCAACTCTTACGTAGCAATTCGTTGATCATCCATGATTCACAAGAGTGGCTAATGTAATGCTGATTATTGTGTTTCAGGTTTCGGATGTGTGACGATGGCTCTGGTCATTGGTTCTGTACTGATAGATATTCTCTTGGCTCTTATTTCTGCTCTGAGCCTTCTGTACTGGTACATCACAAAACAATGATGACTACTGGGACAAAAGAGGCGTTGCCCAACGTCAAGAAAGGATTGTTTCTCGGTACCTTTTTGGGCAAACAGTCACAAGCCGACGCAGTTAAGGAGATTTACAATCAATTTCCCGACGAAAGATATGTAGGGTTGTTCCAAATCAAAAAGCCCGTACTTATGGTGCGGGATCCAACTTTGATAAACATGATTTTGGTTAAGGATTTCAATCATTTCGAAGACAGAGGGATACCGGTAACTAAAAAAGATCCCTTCTCCAGAAATCTTCTTGGATTGAGAGGAAAAGTGTGGCGAACACTACGTCACAAGTTGACGCCTACCTTTACAACAGGGAAATTGAGAGGTATGTTCGAACAAATCTCTAACAGCAGTGACAATTTGGTTACAAAGATAGAAGAGATAGGATCTGAGAAGAATGAAGTCGTCGATCCTTCAAATGCTCTCTTCGAGTTCACTCTGGACGTGATCGCAAGGCTGTGCTTTTGGATTCCAGTTCCAACCAGACAGCCCTGACTTCAAAAAATTCAAGTCGATTGTAAAAAAACCTGTTTTTCCGGTTCCCCCTCTGCGGTTCTTTAGACTCACATTTGTAAAGTTAGCGCCCAAAATAGCAGATTATTTTAACATAACTGTGTCACCCCAGTGAGATTTACGAGTACTTCATTAATATGACCCGGGCTAACATTCAGTATCGTAAAGGAGAATAATATCCACAGGAACGACTACTTCGAACTGCTGTTACCACTCAAGGAACAAGAAGAGAAAGGTGGAGATCACACCCCATGTGGCTACTTCTGTTCACGAGGATGATGCAATCATTGACCAGATGAAATATACAGAGGAGGATGAGAAAATCAATAGATACATCTGAGAAATGTAAGTTGTTAATTCTTGTCCAAAGTAACCTGTATATGATCATTACTAACCCTCTAGTGGTTACTTGTCTAACAAAACAGGCATTGTTAAGCTAACAGTGCAGTTAGGGGGAAGGACACGGTTTTGAGTGAAAGGTGTAGAATTCCATAAATGAAGACTGTGAAAGAATGGATGGACGGTAACCTAAAGTATATAAATACACACAGGACACATTACAGGGGCGATAGTTGTAAAATACTACCCGCTTTGAGACTAAACAACGTGAATCTGAAGTGGTTCATTGAACAGTTTTATATTAAAACCAACATAAGTTATTAAGTACACTCCATTAACTAAATGAATGGGATTACGTGAATTTTTGGGACACATTTGTAACATAGAATAATATAATATTATGTTTAAAACACTCTTGTAGGATCACATTGGATTGGTTTTACGATTTACTACTTGATATATATATATATATAATATATATATATATATATATATATATATATATATATATATATATACAACTTATTTTATTTTCCCAATAAAAAATATAATAAATATCATCAGTTCCTCGCGGCTTCACAGCCATGTCCTTTTTTACTAGTATTATTAACACTTCTTAAAATAAGTTCACTCCAACAATTTCAGCAATATTTCAACGTTTTAGGTAGCGTGGAGAAATTCTTAGTAATCTTGGCGAGAAGGCTAAACAAACTTGCCACTGGCTCTTAGTTCAAAATTTTGGGCGGGAAGAAGCATTTCTGGTTCAAACCAGTTTTATATTTTACACACTCATAGTAAGGTTTGCCTTGTTGCTACGATCAAAAAACACATAGGCTACATACTGGGTCAGATCACCCTTCCTTAGTCAAAACGTGTCTACTTTCAGCCTTTTTGATTTTCTAATCCAAGCAATTCCTAGTCTCCTGGTAGCATTTATATAGTTTTCTCAATCAAGAAAATGTATAGCGTTGGTCTTAAAAGTCAACTTAGGTCATAAAGTGACTACTTCCAGTCTCAAATTTACTTCCGCTCTAAGGTATTTCCCGTACGGTTGTCTGTAACAGTTGAGAGCATAACACACACCTGTGTCCAATTTCACTTTTCTAGAACAAGCGGGAAGTTGAAAACCAAATACAGTTAGGGATTGTAATCCTATTTCAGCCCCTAGAGATAGTTGATATGGAAAATCTACCTTTCTCTTGAAAGGCACGTGTATCTCAAATTTCATTGTTCTAGGCCATCGGGAAGGTTTACAAACAAAAATATAGTCCTAATAGGGTTGCAACCCAATTAAATTTTTATGGGTGGTAGATCTTCATTAAAATGCTTTTCTTTTTATATATTTAAACGATGAGGCAGTGCGTGTGAAATTTCATTAATCCAGAACAACGGAAAGTTGAATAAAATATGGTTCTTCAAGAGGTTACAATTCTATCTTTTCAGCCCATAAGGATTTTTGAACTTTATGAAAATACGTCAGTTTCTATATTTAAAGTGAGGCATTATGTGCCAAATTCGAGAAGTTCTAGAATTTGTAATTATTGAATTAAGTGGGGACTTTTATACATATAGTACATATAAGAGTTTTTGGCAATGACTAAATAAGAAATTGTAAAATTACAAAATACATCTTTGTGAAGGAAATAGGATTTTTTCGGACTTTTGCCATCGTTAAATTAATACAAAAAACCCAGTTACATTACGATTAGAGATCTGCAATCTGATCTCTTCTTTAGATAAGTAACTAAACACATAATTAAATCTAGGTTAAAATAAATAAACCATACCAAAGGGTTGTGACACCACAACGTTGGGTTTTGGTTGTGTATACTTTTATGCAAAATAAGTATACATATGAATAAGATACATATAAGTGTCACAACGGTTTGGTATGATTTTGGTTATTTTATCCTAGATTTAATTATGTGTTACCTGAAGAAGAGATCAGATTGCAGAACTCAAAACGTAGTATTATTGATTTTTTGTATAAACCGAACAATGACAAATGTCCGAAAAATCCTACTTCCTTGGACAATCCTTCCATCGTCAAAACAATCTTCAAACAATGAACATTCTTCGTGTGTGTTGGTTGAGTATGAAACATTGTGTAATAAAAATTATCGATCGACCAACTTTCTAGTGATAGCGTTGATCTACAAAGTTTCATAACATTCTGATAAATTCCAGAGGCAATTGTATCATGAAGGTACTAGGATATGATATAGACTATAGGTATAAATAGTAGGATAAGATAATTGGAAAATGCAACCTTCTAATTTTAAAAACCGTTTATTTTGCTAGTGGGAAAATGTTTGATTTTTGCGAACGAAACTAAAGTTTTTCCACTTTGTAAAAGGGTTCACAGACGAATGAATCAATCGCTGCAAACACTGTCATCTTCCTGACCGCTGGTTCAGAGTCTGTGGCCCGCACCATAGGCTTTGTTCTGTTCGAGTTATCGAGGCACCTTGAAATTCAACACAGAGTCCAACAGGAGGTGGACTCTGTATTGTCCCAAACATGGGGAGTTGTCCTTCGAGGCTCTCAAGGACATGCCATATCTGGATCAAGTCATCCAAGGTAACTAACTTACTCATAACTAATCACCTTTACCACTGTTTGGTAATCTCTCTTTGCCTAAACTCATTACAAACCTTTTTGCACAGAGGCACAGAGGATCTATCCTATTACCACGCTGTCGCGGGAGTTGTGTTCGGACCCTACAAAGTACCAAGACTCGGACCTCACGATAGAGAAGGGAACGTTGATTCTCATTCCCGTTGTCGGCCTACACAAAGATGAGAAATACTATCCTGATCCTGCCCAGTTCAACCCTGAAAGGTTCAAGGACAACAATTACAAACCCAGCTCTACGTTCTTACCGTTTTGGCGATGGACCAAGGATTTGTATTGGTAAGTCCAGTTTTAACATTTATTTGAGTTTATGTGACGTATTCACTCCAAATTGGAATATTAGAGATTAAATTGACTTATTTATACTACTATAGGTTCTTATCCCCAAGTTTCCACCTATCAATTTGTGTGAACTAGACGAATTCTTACACTTTTTGTAATAAAAATTAAGTTGATTGCTTAAGAGAACGTTTAGAGATATCTCAATTTGCTCGGGCAATGAAACTAGATACTTTTAAGTTTCCACTCCAGCCACGAGGAAGAAATCAATAGGCAACCCCTCACCCTTATCAGAAAGTGATGGAGGTTAAAGATTGATCAGAATCAATTCAAATTGATTAGAGATGAAATTGATTTATTTATATTCTATTGTAGGTTTTAATCCTAAAGTTTCTAACTATCAATTTGTTTTAACTAGACGAATTCTTACATTTATTTTAAGAAAACTTCAGTTGATTGCTTACAGGGGACGTTAGGGATATCTCAATTTGCTCAAAACAATGAAACTAGATACTTTAAGTTTCCATTCCAGCCACGAGGAAGAAATCAATAGGCAAACCTCCACCCGGTCAAAAAGTGATGGAGGTTAAAGATTTATCAGAATCATGCCTTAGTTTCTATTGAAGTCAGTAAGGGAAGACTTTTAATCATGGACCTACACTGGTTATTCGGTTGTTTCTTTCTCGAATGGTTTTTTTTCCGAAGGAATAATTCGATATTATAATTTATTTAACTTAGCATATGATTTCAACTGATTAGTTATAGTTAATTTTTATTTTTATGTAAATAATAAAGAGACAAGAAGTAACTAATATTATAAGACTTTAAAAATGGCGATGAGTATGAGGAAAATATGTGGGACATTTCTTTACAAGTGACGAGATTTGTTTAAGTGATTTCAAACATGTGGGTTTGGCTCCTGGTAACCCATGGGGAGAATTCTTTCCTCCATTTCACAAAAGCGGTTACTCATTGATATCAAGCTGGGCAAGTTATAAATATTGTAAGGTATCTTTGAGATCTAAGTCATCTTTTTGGTGACTTGATAACTAAGTCACCATAGTTGGTTTCGTATTGTTGTTTTGTAATGTTAGTGTTAAATTTATGTTTTAAAAATTGTTATGTACGAGATTCTTCTTGTTACGGTAATTTATTATGACTCTTATCGTGTACGATTTTTACATATCGAAGTTGGATAGATATATCGAATTGTTCGATAAAAAACGAGAGTAAACTGCTTATTAAAGTCTCTCCGTCAGTAAAATTAGACTGTTAATTTTTATTAACAACGATGATAATATTACTTACACTAAATTTCTATTGCAGCCATTAAGGTAATGTGTAGCAATAAGGTAAAGGCTACAAACGTCAAACTAATTGGACAATGACCCAGTGAATTACTACTTTACTAATTGATTGAATAAACTTCATGTGGAGCAGTATCTCAATCAGAACTACAATTACAATGAAACTGATTCTGTGTTACAGCGATGAGGTTTGCTGTGATGGAGATGAGGGCTTGTGTGGCCAAGATCATGTCCCAATACACAGTGAAACTTAGCAACAAAACTCAAGTTCCTCTTCAGTTTCAAGTTCGCTCTTTGATGCCAATAGTCAAAGGCGGAATACATCTCTCTTTTGAAAAGAGATCACGTAAACATAAGTTGTCATAGTCGAGTTAAGATATGGTACCTACTGTTATCTTAATTTTAAAAATGTCATGTTCTTTCTTTATTGAATTGTACATATTAGTTAGTACTATTTTGTATATAGTTTTATACGTGAATTGTTTTATTTTGCATTTTTACAACTTTTTTCAACATACAAAGTAAAAATATAATGTGTGATGTATAAAAAAAATAATTTAAGAATTATAATTAGTTGAATTCAAACAATAAAATGTACTTATTAATTTGTTTGCATGATTTTCCCTTTATGATTAAGTTTAAATAATATTTTAGAAAATATCCTATAAGCGTCTTTAATTGTACAATTAAGATTCAGATATGAAATGTAAAACTATATGACTGAGACTAGTGTTCTCTTAGGAATTATGATTTGCATTTCTAAATTAAACGAGTGAGTGGGGTGCTAAGGTACAAAAAACTGGGAAGCTTAAACAATCATTTAAGTTGCAAGCTTCAATTTCAATATTCCTAATATAGTTTCAAATTATTAAAATATGGAGGGACAGAAAACTATTGTATACATTGAAAGTATGAATGTTGCACTAACTTAAAGTAAAGAAACCAACAGGAAACGGTTATAATAACAAAAATATATGGTGCACGACAACACATGTCCCACCATTTCTTTTTAGATTTCGAGAGTACCACTTACCTTTTTTTATATCGGTACACGGCAAATAATACAGATTTACGGTACCGAAAAGAAATATAGAAAAATTGATCTAGGTACAAGCAAATTACAAAATAGTAAATAAATGCTTGAAATAAGTGTTTGAATGTGGTCTGTCTCTATATAATGTCAGAATTTTGGGTGTTTTATATAACGGTCTTCCACCCGGTTGAAACTCTCTCTTCTAACCAATATCCTTCATTATGAAACCTTCCCAGAAGGCCAATACTGAAGAACAATGCTGAGAACGCGATGTTTGGGGAGGTTTTGTCACCGAAAGGGCAATAAAAAATATGCCTCTCGCAAAAGGTTAGAAGAAGAGCTTGTGGAACTGGTGAGGGTGGAATGTTGTGGTTGTTGAAACTGTTTTATGGCAGGCCGGAAGGGTTTCCTCCATCTTTCCAGCACACTTGACCGCATGCAGTGCTGCCACTTTCTGAAAGTAAAAATCTTTTCCGGTTGCCTAAGTGGGGAAATGTTCTAAATAAGCCGTAAATTAACTTCGCGTGTTTTACAACTTACAAGGGTTTCATTGTTTTCGTATTTACCGAATCTGGTTAAACTACCGGAAAAGTAATATTAATAAGGGTGTTTATTACCACAACTTCATACAAAACACATGCCAATGGCCCCTTGAGGCTTCAATCTTATATTTTTACGTTAATACCCGTCGTTTCCTGATAAAGTTGTAGATACAGTATATTTAATCTATCCCAATAAGTGGGAGAAGAGTTTTAGAAAATAGTATCGAAATGGAATCTCAGACTTGACTCCTGGAATGTTCGTCTGAAGAGATCCAAAAAAGTCGATACCGAAAAAGCTCAAAACGAAACATTTACATCGTTTCGACATCAGAGACACTTATAAATAGGTGAAGTGGCAGTCTTTTGTCTCAGGACTTCGTCAGATAACCAGATGCTGCAATAAAAGGAAGGTGGACTGGAGCTAAACTCAAAATTCAATTGAATCAACTCTTCCTACTAAAGTTACGTTATGTGTAGAAAACTCAGTTGCTCCCATAGTGCTTAGAGATCGTGTCTATCACATTGTTGTAGTGCTCTCAATTATGTACCTGATGTGAGAGATGAGATAAGACTACCAATATTTATTGGTATATTTAAGATTACTGGTTTAAGATTATTGGTATATATATATACTTATATATATATATATATATATATATACAGGGTGGAAAAAAAGTATGGAAACGCTTTCACTAATTTTGTATGGCTTCACCTATACAAATTAAATTTTGTACATTACCACTTGTATTAAGAACCTAGTTTTTGAGACCAGTGGGGGACATTTTATCTTTTCAGGGGGACGGCCCGTGAGCAGTCGGACGAAAATCTGAAATATAAGCATAGGCCGAGTTTGGTATCAAATTAAAGGTCTAGTAAAGAGAAACTCATTACCGCAAAACCGCACGTAAAAAGGTTGACCCTATCCAGAGTACGGGCCGTTTGAAGTTCATAAGTAACGTTTGATTAATTATTATTTATCCGCAATTTCACAGTCTCAAATAAACTGTTCTGACTGAAAATGACACTTTATGGAACACAATTATCCAAAAGAATTAAATTAAAAAATTATCTATGTATTACAAAAAATAACCATACCTTTTTAAATGAGGTGCTCAAAACCGCTCTCGAACACTTGTTGGCAATGGAGCTAGTCTATTATAAAAAACCTACTGCAGTCACATTTAGAAGCATCTCGGGTATAATTCTTCTTGCTTCTTCTAATAACGATTTGTCAGCTCCTCAATGTTGGCTGGTTTAGTTTTATACACATTATCTTTTAAGATAGACCAATCCAACGGTTTAGGAAACACTTAATCTAATAGATTGCGCACCCGCAAATAGTAATGGGGCTGTGCTCCATCTTGCTGAAACCATACTGCATTAAAATTTGCCCCAAGAAGAGCACGCACTGCTGGCAAAATGTTATTTGTCAACATATTGAAATAAATTTCGCCTGTTAGATTTCCATCTATCACAAACGGTCCTACAATGTTATTGTTTATTATTCCAGCCCACATATTCACTTTCTGAGGCCTTTGTGTGTGGCCTTCTATCATCCAGTGTGTGGATTATGGTCGGCCCAGGTAACGGCAATTATGCCTATTAACTTGTTCATTAACAAAAGAATGTAGCTTCATCTGAAAACAATATCGAACTTAAACAATTTTAAATTTCGTCACACTTTCTCATCATTATTTCGCAAAATTCAGTCCTTCGATCAAAATCATCCTCTGCAAGTTCTTGGGTTAGGGATTACCTTAAAAGGGTGATACTTGTTTTTGTGTAAAACATTCAACACTGAGGTATGGCTCATATCAAGATCTTCGGCAGCCACTCTGGCCGAGGTGCTGGGATTTTCAACAAATGTTTGGAGTACATCCAAAGATTTTTGTTCATTTGTTGCCGAGTTAGGCCTGCCACTCTTTCGCGATCTTTGACTGTTCTAGTTTCTTCAAATATTTTACTGTCTTAAACACTTTTGACTTACTAATTGGGGGTCTATCAAGAAAAGTGTCATTAAACAAAATGCGCTGTTTCTTCATAGGGACGAACTAGATATCCATACCACGCATCGCATAAGCAGCGTGATTCTCTCAAACTCACTAAGTGACATTGCTTTTTAAAACTAGTAGAATAAAAAATGTAAACAATTAAGTAAAAAAATTTGTAACTATCGCAGTACCTTCTAGTGAAGACTTTCAACTTTATCTTACGTGGACGAAAGTATAACGTAGACTAAAAACCAAGCTGATATTAAAAATACAAAACTGTGGAGTTTTGCTGTGACAGTACTGTTTGTATTGCCTAAACAGTTTATGTTTGCCTGAGATAAAAGGGCTGGAGGGACTGGACCTTGACCTCATGTTGATAAGGAGGTACGGTGGGTATTATTGAATACTCTCAGTTTCTTGAAGATAAGACAGGAAAACCCCTATTTACTGTTATCCAACAAATGTAGAGGTAAAAAAAATAATTTTTTGTTGGAAATTGTTTTTCAAATTTATATAACCGACATAAACATACTACTGAAAGTAAATTAATTACTTCACAAGACAAAATTACTAAATTTCTTTGTCATGAAATTCATACGGCCCGTACTCTGGATAGAGTCAACCTTTTTAAGTGCGGTTTGCGGTAATGAGTTTCTCTTTACTAGACCTTTTAATTTGATACCAAACTCGGCCTATGCTTACCTTTAAGATTTTCCGTCCGACTCCTCACGGGCCGTCCCCCTGAAAAGATAAAATGTCCCCACTGGTCTCAAAAACTAGGTTCTTAATACAAGTGGTGATGTACAAATTTAATTTGTATAAGTGAAGCCATACAAAATTAGTGAAAGCGTTTCCATACTTTTTTTCCACCCTGTATATATATATATATATATATACGTTAAATTGTATAAATGGCAATAGCCTTATTTTTTAATTTCAATAAACATTGAATCACAAAAAAGTACTTGCTCCGCCGGGAGTCGAACCCGGATCTCTCACTTGCCGGGTGAATGTGCTACCATTACACCACAGAGCGCTTACTTTTTCCGATTCAATTATTTTGTATTTGGCCGTACCTGTCACATATGCGTTTAATAAGCAAACTAACATATAATCAGAAGACCAAATACCTGTCAAACGACTTTTATTTACGTTTAAATTGTATAAATGGCAATATCCTTATATAATTTCAATATATTAAATTGTATATTGTATATATAAATTATATATATAAGACTACAAATAGTATATTTTCCGTTATTTTTCCGTCCGTCGTTCCCTGATAAAGTTTAGAAAATAAATAACATAGCAATAGGAACTGGATGCAGTTTTGTGCGACAACCTTAAATTATTTAATTATAAATAGACAGATAGAATTCTTTTACTGTAGGAAACAATAACAAGTAGTGCACAATTTTCTTCACTCAAACTTACAACGTTACAAGTCCTCCTCCGTAGACTGGAGGATACAGTCACGCCTCTCTAACTGAGAAATCACGGGTTCAAATCCCGGGAGGTTTCATCA